>NC_091465.1:35056799-35656799 GCF_027789765.1 Dendropsophus ebraccatus | reverse complement strand
AAGAAAACCGCTTGGTAAATTGAAGGTAGTGGATTTGGCTTTTCTATCCCATCAGCTGTCGGTGTTATGATTGACTGACTGAATAAACTCAGTGTTATGCTTTTGGGGATTGCCCCAAGTTTATGCTTTTTTTTTTTTTTTTCATTGTTGGCTGTGAGCATTGCCCTATCAATTTGGAACCTGTTAACCTCAACATAAATTACAATAATCCCTCACCACTTTGCAGAATAAACATGTTAAGGGTGCGTTCACACCTACAGGATCTGCAGCAGATTTGATGCTGTGTTCAGTTATTTAAATGAAATCTGCTGCAGAAAATCAGCTGCAGATCCTGTAGGTGTGAACGCACCATAAAGCTGTAATATTATGTAGTTTATGGTTGTTAATTTGTCACCATTTGCATTTTTATTTTGCATCCAGGTTATAAAGGCAACAGAGCAGTTTGAAAATGATCTGAAAGGAATGAAATACCTGAAGGGCGACGCCACCGAGCTGCTGAAATACGCCCGGAATGTCAACGCTCACTTTGCCAGTAAGAAATGCCAGGATGTCATTGTTACAGCGAGGAACCTGATGACCTCTGAGATACATAACACTGTGAAGGTGAGGAAGAGTCCATTGTCCTATCTACATGTACTACAGATATTCTAAGAGATCTCGTGTGACATTCTGTACAGAATTATAAATTCATAGAGTTGTTAATAGATTTGGTGTAGCAGCCATAGAGAATCTGTATATGAGAACACACGTTGGCTTTCCCATGTGAGGTTCCTGAGCCAGGGCCTAGCGCATCTCTAGTACAGTCCCATTGACGTGCAGTCATCTGAATTGTAGGAAAGGGACTAAGGGCCCTATTACACGGGACGATTATCGTGCGAAAAATCGTTAAATCGTTCGTATTTAAACGATAATCGTTCTGTGTAATTGCAGGCAACGATCGAAAAATTGTTCGTATGTCGTTGAACGTTGATTTAGATCTGTACCTAAAATTATCGTTTATCGTTCGCTGTAATTCCACGTTCGTTTGCTCAAGTTCCGCATTTTTTCACTAATCGTTCAGTGTAATTGCGCATTGCCCATTGTTTTGCTAGGATCAGATGGAGTAAACGATCATATTAGCGATCGCAATAACGATCGTAACTAACAATTAACGTTCTGTGTAATATGGTGAATGATCTCAGGTTAACGATAAACAATCTCGTTTGCGAACGTTTATCGTTAGTTAAAAATCGTTCTGCGTAATAGGACCCTAAGTTTAGTGGTGTGACCACTTTTATATAGAAATCAGTGCGAGTCCTGCTCACAAACCCTCATTGATTAACTCTTTGTAATCATTTCACGTTGTCATTTTGGTAGGTTTGATGTGGTGTATCCACAGGCATGAGCCAAACTGGAGGTGGGTTTGAAAAATGTGAAATAATAAATCTTCCTTTATTTACATAGCACCAGCATATTCCCCAGCACTGTACAAAGCTTATCATAACGTATCCGTATATTGGATGTGGGAGGAAATCTGAGAAAAGCCACAAAAACACTGGGAGGACATACAAACACCATGCAGATGTTGCCCTAGGGGGACCCCAGTTTTTGAAGCCAACAGTACTAACCACTCCCCAGTAGTGTGTGAATATAGAAATCAGAGTAACATCTGTCTTATTGGTGAGCAAGATATTCCCTTATGTAAATTCTGCCTTATAATTGTTATGTATCGCCCTGTTACCATAGATCACACCGGATTCTAAAGTAAACGTACCAAAACTCCAAAGCCCCGGGGGTGAGAAGATGAAACAGAAGAGCCCGTCACACGAAGCTCCAGCTTTAGAGAATGAAGTCAAGCTGAGTCCACACACCTTCTCGCTGCCCACCTGCCGGATCAGTGAGTCTGTAGAGAAGCTGATGGAGCTGGCCTACCAGACCCTCTCAGAAGCCACAACCAGCAATGAGCCCTGGTAAGTGTGGACTGGGGATCGAAAGTCTTGTGCCAAAAATCAGTGGAAATCCTTGTTTGCATATGGCGATAGTAGTTCTCAAAATTTCTATGTGGGCTCTCTTCTCTAAACCTCTAGAAAAAGTATATGCTCCACATCAAAGTTAAGTGCTCTCTACCCCCTGTACAGAGTAGTCATATACATAGACTCTCTCACTGTGTGCTATCTGCCTGCAGTTACTAGCACAAGGTCAATCAGGTACTTGATGTCTGTCTCCTCCCTTATGGTATATGTTACAGGATAGAAGGGTTGAGCATGCTGAATCCTTTGTTCTCAGTGTCGTACTCCTGCTTTATCATTCAGAGCCGCGTGTACATGTGTAAGGGGTTTTGTAGGATAACTATTATGTCACCAGACACCTGATCTGTCAGTGACATTTCAGAAGTTAGGATCAGTGCTAAAATCCCTGATGATTACTAAAACTAAAGGGCAGAGGAGCCCAGATGAGCGATGTATCTCTTAGTCTCTGCCCGCTGTCCAGAGCCAAGCAGATGTAAAGGGGTACAGCACTTGGCTCAGCTCTTCTGTCCTCTTATTTTAACAGATGACGGGGGTCTCCGCACCTGAACCCCCAACAATTTAAATGTTCTGACATGTCTCTATGACAAGTCGGAAGTTTGTCACCTGTAACGCAAAGCTTGTCGAGATATGTGTACAATACTCTATCAAACAGGAGATATTGGGCACATAATGTACCCAGTAAATGGCCCCTGAAGTGGCCATCTTGCTGGAAGAAGTGCTCCTTATTCTAATGCCTCCCATTCTAGCAGTCAGGGCTGTAGGAAAGTTAGAGACATCATCTTTCTCTTCTCTGAATAAAGGTAATGCAGTTAACCATGGCGCTGACAATCTACTGTAGCTGGCAGTCCCCTAGTGAGCATCCCCTATTTAGTGGATGGCCGCCATTTAATGGCAAATATTTGCTGTTATTTTAAAACAACGGCTGTTATATTGAAATAATGGCCGTTATTTACTGTTATATGGCGGCCATCCACTCAATTTCACCATTGTGTGAGAAGATCCTTTCTGTGCTTTTAATCCACTCCTGGTTTTGGTTGCAATATGAGGACCACAATACTGACTGAAATATACGTAGTGTGAACCCAGCCAGAAGCTGTATCCATGTTCCAGACACCCTAGGGCTGCATCCTACTACTTCAACCACCTGTATTCAGATGCCGAGACTTTCGGGTTCAGACAAAGTGGAGCATGCTCGAATTACACTTCTCTCTAACACCAGGTCGCTTCCACCAGATATTGTCTGACAGAATTCATGAGAGGGGTCCATTACAGCCCCATAAGGCTGGGGCTTCTTTAGTTGGTTTCGCTTTTCTGGGTTTATTATAGTTAAAATTCCTAGCTTTCTCCTTTTCTGTATGGTTTATTTTTTCTTTGTAGTTTTTTAATTTAATTTTTTTATCACTGCTTCCCCTTCTTTTCAGTGCCATCCAGCTGTTCTACACTGTCAGAAACATTTTCCATCTGTTCTATGATGTTGTCCCAACGTATCACAAGTGAGTGTTCTCGCATCCTCATAAAGCTCATGCATTCAGTTATTAGTGTAAAATCTGTACTATTCCTACGCCAGAAGCTGGAGATCATGCCGTTATCTGTAGATACTGTTATCCATTTATTACGGGGGCGTACCCTACCCCCTGTGCCAAATTCGTTATACTAGCTTAGATTATATCTTCCCATTGATTTCAGTTATTGGAGTCTGCACATTAGCTGTGGACGCTCCTGATCCATCGAGTACATGTACTAGTCATGTTTACCAGACACTTTGTATGAACCCTGACCACTCGGTGTATTACAGTCCCACCAGGAGTAGACAAAGCTTATTAGTTGTTTCCTGATGAGACGGCGGTGCGCTCAGTGCTGCTCCACCAGTAATAGGGCACTTATTTCTCCCCATTGGTTTTCATTATAAACCACTAATTATTACCCATGGTATATGGAGCAGCACCTCCACACGTTCTTCTGTCTGAACTCGGAAGTCAGTTTAGCTTAAAGGCAAGAGACTTAGAGATCCTATAATTTCTTTATTTGCTGTGTTATTTAGTAAGAGATTGACTATAGAATGTATTAGGTGACATTGTCCTCTCCTTGCTGCAGCCTCTGTGTGGACTCACAGCTACTGGATCCACAGCGGATTTTACGCTGCGGATTCGCAGCGGAATCTGCTGTGGATCCAGTGCCATTCATCCCTATGATAGCACATACTCACAGTGGGATTGACATCCTGCTGTGAGTATGTGAGTTAACCCCCCCCCCCCTGCTGCCGAGAGCATACATTACCTGCTCGGCGACGCGGCTGCATGTGAGGCTCCTATTTTCGGTCTCGCTTAGCCAATCAGTGCACGGCAGCGAGTATTGCGCTATCATATGGATGAATGGCACTGGATCCACAGCAGATTTCGGATCCGGTAGGTGTGAAGGCACCCTTACTCCTCTTGCTCGCTCTCCCCTTCTCTCACACTCCCCCTCGCTGCCTCCCTTCCTCACCTCTCACTCTCTCTTGATTTCTTCTCTCTCTGTCTCTCCCCATAACAATGCATTTAATTGTCCGCACAGGCAATTGGGTGCATATTTTGTAACACATTTGTTCTTTCTTTACAGAGAAAACCTACAGAAACTTCCTCAGCTCTCTGCCATCCACCACAACAACTGCATGTACATTGCGCACCACCTCCTAACACTCGGGCACCAGTTTCGGTATCATCTCCCTTCTCCGCTCAGTGACGGAGCGGCCACTTTTGTAGACATGGTTCCTGGATTTAGACGGCTAGGTAGGTTGAATAGTGTGATTTTTTTTTTTTTTTTTTATTTTGTTTTTTTGTGGATTTTAAGTGTTTTTTTGTCTGTAGTTTATTGTAATGTACCAACATTATGATTCTACATTCACCAAAAAATTCTTTAAAGGAAGCTTGAGATTGTCATAAACAATGCTTTTAGTCCTGCAACTAAAATGTCCAGATTGTACTTAGGGCACTCTATACATAACTTCTGAAGCGGATGTTTTACAGTTGCCTAAAATATCTTTTTCTTTGTTGTTTTAAAAGGCACAGAGACTTTTCTGGCACAAATGCGGCTGCAGAAAGGAGAACTTCTTGACAGGTTATCCAGTGCACGGTCCTTTATTAACATGGAGGATGAAGACAATTATACAGCTGGGCACAAAGCAATTCGGCAGGTATGCAAGCTGCAAAAATAAGTATGAAAACACTTACCATAAGGTTTGGTTATATGGGAAAAGCCTGTGTGGTTTTTGATGCAGTATTCACACTGGTTTCCACATCACTGCTCCACTTGACTTAAATGGGAGACTGGGAACTGTGCAAAAAAAAAAAAAAAAAACTACATTCTACACAATTACGGTTTGAAGCTTCTGTTGAACTGAATGGAAGCTTCAGGGCTGACCACAGCAGCAATGACGATTATAGAAACTAGGGAGACTATGGGATGTCTTGATGTTTTTCAGGCAACCATTGGGCTGCATCCAACTTCTTCAGCCACAGGTAGTCAAATGCTGTACACTCAGGTTCGGATTATTTCGAGTGAAACCTATGAACAGGGAAAATTTTTCCAGGGATGTTCTGTGACCTGTGTGGTTTGTCTCCTCAGTCTGACATCGCTGCTGCAGGCTGGGGGTCTGTGTAAGGAGAAGCTTACATTAACCCTTTACAAGCAGCTGTGTGCTAGTCTGGCAGATTAATCCCTCAAAAAATCAGCCCCCTCACAGCTAGAATCCCACCACATTTGGATCTGTCTCTGCCAAAAGGAACACTCTTGTCTGTGTGTTATGAATCTTTGTTGGGGCTGGGATTCGTGCTGATAAAAAAAAGGGTACCATGCAACTGCAGACAGTTGTGGATGCACATCCGTAGTCCTGTCTGTACTCGCGGTTATGGAGAGGGCTATGGGTGTGTAAATTGGCCCTTAGTTAGAGGGCCTTTTCCCCCATAGATATTGGAGGGTCTGCCATAAGAGTCTAATGAAAAATACTTCTAGAAGCCATGAATATCTTCTGATGGGATTCCCCATCTTCTGTCGAACCTGGTGTGGCAGTCACTGACTACTACTTCCAGACAAGGAATTAATGGAGAGCTAGTAGAACCTTGTTTCTTATTAATTTCTATATTTATTTCCATTTCATTTGGGACCCCTGTCCTGAAAATAGGTGCGTATCCCTGCTTTGCATCCCTCATCATCATAACAGGAATGTTTCAACGTGGTTTGTATTGCCAAATTAACTTACAGCCAAAACGAATGTCATATCTTTCTTTTGTAGGTTATTCATCAGCTGAGTCGTCTAGGTAAAGTGTGGCAGGACGTGCTTCCTGTAGGAATTTACTGCAAAGCCATGGGGACGTTACTAAACACGGCCATCACTGAGATGATCAACAAAATAACTGCACTGGAGGTAAGACTAGTATAGGTGTCCAGACACAGCGCCTTCCTAGCTCTACTCTACCTGCAAGTTTGGGGGACATAACACCTGCATCCCTAGATAATACCTGTGCTTCTACCAAAAGCTGCTGAAAACAATGTGATCTCACCCCTGTGAGGTGCACAGAGAGGGGAGAGGAGAACTCAGCTGCACACTTCACCCTATTGTAGCAAACTTTTGGGCCTGAAGACATGGACACTGATCGATCAAGACTTTTGACATTTTAAAGTGACAGGTATATTTTGAGGGATATTTCTGTTTAGAAAACTTTTATGGCATATCCACAAGCTATAGTTCAAATAAAAAAAAAACAGTAGGGGCACTCACTGATGAAGATGCTGGGGCAGATTTCTTTTATTTAATAATGCATGGATGTACACTGGGCGGACGCCAGGCAGGTGCAGGTTGCAAGCTTATTTCGCCCAACTGTGCTTCAACAGACCCCTCCCCCTGGTCCCACCCTAGCACCTGCAACTACATGACTCTCTAACACTCATATTGGCTGCTGGCCAGTGGTGGGAGCTGCATCTTTTAGACATTTATGGCATATCATGTCGATCTGCCGTAAATGATTCAGTAATAAAACACACCTTAAAGGTAGCTTCACACGCACCTTAATCGTTGCGGATCAGCAGTTTTGATCTAAATAACTGAAGACTGCATCAAATCTGCACCATCAAATCTGCTGCCGATCCTGTACATCTGAACGCACGCTAAGGGGGGAATACAACAAGTCTGGCATGCTAGTTTTTTTTTTTTTTTTTGCTGTAAATGTTGCATGTGTTTGCACAAGCCTTATTTTGCCTATTTGTGACTTTCTTACACCAGTTTTCAGATGTAGTCATTGTTACATTCTCCCAAGGTATTTTTAAGATCAGTGTTTGTCGTCAGTGACCAGAAAAGTCTTCAGATCCAGAGGTTTAAAACTTGTTCTGATCACTTCTTTCTGACGCAGGTGCCTGGCACAGAGAGCTTTGATAAACTTGACATGCAGTGCACCCATGTTGTAAGGAAAAATGGTTTATTTCACTGATGGCAAGCAATTTACTATTTGTATTTTATTTTACTGTTTTTATTGTGCATTGATTTGTCTTTGTACGTACATTCAGATCGGGGCTGTACATATACTGATTCTGTATACAGTAGAATGTATTCACATTGCAGCTCAAAAACTCTTGCAATTCCACATGCCAAAAAAATTGCTGGCCTCCAAATCTTCATGGTTTGTTACCCATAGGTTATAAATTAGATTTAGAAATCTGTCCCTCCCTTTGCTTTTAGGAGAGCAGCATCACTAGACTGACCACTTATCCCTCTCCTCCATGGCGATAAACGGACGTGCTTAGGGGTCCAAGCTTCCATGTTGTCCACTATCTAATGCATATGACAAAGTGCTAGTAAAATAAACTCTAAACAAAAGCAAAAGTCAAATTTTCTGAACATGAGAAATTTCAAAAGACAAAGGCTGAAATAGGAACCACACATTTTTATATTGTGACCATTCTTATTTTTTTTTGTAGGACATTTCCACAGAAGATGGAGAGCGGCTGTATACACTGTGCAGGACAATGATCGAAGAAGGACCCCTGGTCTTCACTCCCCTTCCAGAAGAAGGAAAAAACAAGAAGTTTCAGGAGGAGGTGCCCATCTATGTGCAGAAGTGGATGAAATTCAAAGAACTCATGATCATCCTGCAGGCAAATCTACAGGAGATAGTTGACAGGTGGGTCAGACTCTTCAACTCTCTTCATTTTTAATCTGATTTACCATTATAGTTTTTATCAAGGCTATAATGTAGATAGCAGGTATTTGGGATAGGACAGCGATATTGGGTTATTGCGGTCTGATGCCAAGAAATCTACAGCGCTCTGCCCGGTAAGTAATGAAGGGGTCGCTGTGGCCACCAAGTAGTTGCAGGTCCCATCTGTCAGATAAATACCAGAAAAGTTTCCGGAAGGGGATCCCAAACCCCCTTTGCTGTGATGCAGTTTTATTCTTCATAGCTGTTCTCTGGCTCATGTGTTTTTTTCCTTACAGGTGGGCAGATGGTAAAGGACCCCTGGCCACAGAGTTCTCCCCTAATGAAGTGAAGAGTTTGATCAGAGCTTTATTTCAAAACACAGAGAGAAGAGCAGCAGCTTTGGCCAAAATTAAATAACCCGCTTTACCTTGTATGCTGTCTGTAATATTCTGTACATATTTCTCTTTGAGAACACCAGTAAATACCTTCTTAAGAACTTTTAACTTTTTGAGACTTTTTCTTTTTTTTGCAAATCTGTTAATAGGGTGACGAGGACAAAGTTTTTAGAAAGTAGCAGTGAAACTTGAGTATCTATTTTATTTATCTTAAAATAAATTGCTGACCCCCTGTGCAACCTCGACCTTTACATTTCATAGGAGTACCAAAAAAAATGACATTATATCGTATTTACTTATGTAGCACCAACATATCCACTGTGCTAACACATATACAAGATATGCCGAACTCCACCATACAACAGACTACCTATACTGTTCTAATATATGGGGAATAAATATTGGAATGATAAAGAACTTGGGTTCTAGTTACAACTATACACCGATAAAAAGACAACTGAACCTCTAATGTATTACAACACATATAAATGTTATTGTTAAAAATATGACATAGTAGTAGTTCATGGTAATTAAATCAATAAGCAATGAACCAGGGCTGAATAGAATGTTAAAAACAGCAAACATACACGAGAGGACTGCTGCAGGTGGACACAGTGAATAAATAAATAGATAAATAAATTACATTAGTAAGGACACAGTAAAAGTATAAGAAAGATCATGCATCATAAAGGACTTAAAGTGCTATGTGATGAAAAAGATCATAGTATTACAAAACCAAGTCCATAATATACAGACCTAGAAATGTACAATAGTACTGAACAAAGTATAGTACATCAGTGATGTGAAGTCCAAGTGTCCACCGGCTGCCCCCACGCCGAAGCACGTTTCGGCGTAGTTTTCAAGGGGTCCATAGTGCTGCACAAATGGAAATTAGGGCATAAATTGACAGCTTAGTGTTGCAATTCCCCTTGTGTTTCTCCAGTTTGACATGGTCCACTCACTGTTGTGGGTGTCTGTCAGTGTTTTAAGCGACCCTGCTGTGACTTGGTAAAAACATTAGACATGTCCTAGAGACATGTCAAGTTTTGATCAGTTGGGGTCTCTGTGTTTAGACCCCCACAATTATTAGAAAGGATTGGGAGAATTGTGCATGCTGGGATCTTCGTCTTGCTGCACTAGATGGGCCTATCATAGCTATCCGGGCATGGAAGCATACAGTATATCCACAGGCTTCTCCCAGGTCTCTAACAATTAATGGGGGTCCGAACACCTACGGTACTCATGTCAGTTATTTTTTTTCTCTTAAATGAGTATTGCTTATCAAATGCAGAATCAATATTTCTTATAGACCACCAATATTTATCCAAAGGCATGTCAAGAGAGGTTTTATAGGGTTATCCAGCGTTAGAAAAACACGGACACTTTCTTCCAGAGACAGCACCACTCTTGTCTATAGTTCAGGTGTGGTTTGCATTTAAGCTCCATTTACTTCAATGGAACTGAGTTGCCAAACCTACACCCGAACTGGAGACAAGAGTCACGCTGTCTCTGGAAGAAAGTGGCCATGTTTTTCTAACACTGGATGACCCATTTAAGCAAGCCTTCTCCAAGCTTTATTAGTCCCATATAAGAATGTGCATAACCTTAAAAAGGATTGGAAACCCCAGGAAACAGACGTGAAGATTTTGCCCTGGAACCAGGGGCCCTCTAAAATAAGGAATAAGTATAGGCTTATGCATTATCACTAGTATTATTTTGGCAGATTCATTGTAATAGACCCAGCATATCAAGCTGCGTGAAAAGTATTTAAACAAATGCTGATAAATGAGATTGGTGCTCACAACCATCCTGCAGTTGACTTCTTTAAAAGGACCCTTTGTAGAAGGAATTCAAAGTCTCTTATATTGGAAGGCAAAAAGTGCAGTGCTAGTAATGGGCATTAGAGATGAGCGTTACTTGAGTCCAATCATTTGGCATTTGATCATTGGTGGCTGAAGGAGTTGGATGCAGCCCTAAGGAGTACTAGACATCATAGATACAACCCTTTGTACGGCTGCATCCAACATCTTTAGCCACTGGTATTTAAATGCATGCTCAGGTATGCTCAAGTAGCACTCATCTCTAATGGGCATGTATTAGGGAGTTATCCCTAATGCAATTTCTTTAAAGGGGACATCCAGCGGAAAAAAAAAATCTTTAAAAACAGCTGGTTTCAGAAAGTTATATAGATTTGTAATTTACTTTTTAAAAATCTCAAGGCTTCCCATACTTATCAGCTGCTGTATGTCCTGCAGGAAATGGTGTTTCCTTTCCAGTCAGACAGAGGTGGCAGCAGAGAGCACTGTGTCAGAGACAGGAACTGTCCAGAGCAGTGGTTTTCTGTTTTAATATATTTTATTGATTTTTTTTTTCAAATAGTATTTTGCAATCAAAAGCAATTTTTTTTGCAAACAAGAATACAACATATATAACACTTTGTATAGATAAGGTGTAAAGAAAAACAAATGAGATTAAACAAGAGGTTTTCTACTGCTACTGGATTTGCTACTGCTCTGGACAGTTCCTGTCTCGGCCAGAGATGTCAGCAGAGAGCAATGTGTCAGTCTGAAAAGAAAACATTTGCTGTAGGACATACAGCAGCTGATAGGTATGGGAAGACTTGAGATTTTAAAATAGAAGTAAATTACAATTCTATACAAGTTACTGAAACCAGTTGATTTGAAAAAAAAAAAAGATTTTCACTGGAGTACCCCTAAAGGCATATAACAAATATAATTATCGTAAGAAACCCAATGTCTGCCTCCATTCTTGTGTAGCAATGACAACAACTCGGCGGAGTTCAAACTATTTTCCACCGCTGGAAACTTTTTCTCATTCCTTTAATGCTTTATAGCTAGAGTTAATGGAGAATTAAAGAGTTTTTCACGTTGCACAGTCCACTAGCTTCTCCCTCTCTATTCGGATAGCTTGCTTGTCTAATAAAAGCAGAGTGATTATCATACCTGTGATTGCACCACTTCTTACAAGACGTTTTATGGCCGGATTCAATTATTCAGTTCTCACTTCAGGTAGCGGCAGGTCTGCTAGACGCTGCTCAGAATCGTATTTTACAAAGATAAAGCACGGAAAGTAATGAGAGGTTTCGGGAAATTTTTTTTTTTTTTTTTTTTTAAGGTGCTTGGTTCCTAAAATTAACTTGGTCATTTAGCGGAGAAGAAAGTCTGTGAGATGATATCCAGACCTGTTTATAGGAGTCTGTCTTTATAGCTTATTACTGGCCTGCAATGGCTGATGCAAGTCATTTCACACACCGAGACTTTGCATACTTGTAATTACAGCCAGGAGGGACTAGACATTGAAATCTTGGGAAGAATTATTTCTTCTCCAGATTAACCCTTAGTCCACAGGATAGGTGATGACTATCTGGTGATCATACAGCTGGTGGGACCCATGCCAGTCCTGAGAATGGGGGTCCTTGCCCAGACCCCCTCACTCAAATGAATGGAGCAGAAGTGTGTTTGTGTATTTATTGTGTGTGTGTATATGTATATACACACATAAACACACACTAACTAATAGAAGCATTGAATGGAGCAGTGGCCCATATATATATATATATATATATATATATATATATATATATATATATTATAATATGAGCCACTGCTCCATTCACTGCTTCCATTAGTTGGACTTCCAAATGTAGTTCTATACATCCCTTGGCTATCATCCTTTAGAGCAGGGATGGGGAACCTTCGGCCCTCCAACTGTTGCAAAACTTCAATTCCGATCGTGTTGACAGCCAAAGCAGAGTAAATGGAGCAGCGGCCAAGAAAGTGCATTGTTGCTCCATTCACCTCTCTCCTCGTTGATTGATGTCCCAGCGGTTGTATCCCCACCAATCAGCTGGTCAACATGTACCTGAATAACTCCTTCAAAACCTAACTGCACTAAGCTCTTGAGTGTACATGAGAAGTTGCAATATATATATATATATATTTTCTTTCCTCTCTAGGCTACATCTCTAATTTCCAGTTACCTCTAAGCTATTAGACAGAGTTTAGCCTCCATGATGTTTCATGTACACTGTACACACCCAAAGTACATGTTGTTCCACTATATTTTAATAATTCATCCAAAGAAACAAAAAGGAGCATGGAAAACATTATAGAGCAGTACTGAGCAGTGCAAGCTGAAAATCCAGCACTAGAGTAAGAAAGTTTACAGAGGGCTTGTTTTTGTGACCGTTTTAGAAATAAATTCATGTCCCTAACTGCTGTTAGGCCAAGGAGACACATGGTACCTTTCATGTATCCAGCTGTGCTTGCAGAACATTTTATATTTCAGTGCCAAGTGGTTTTGCACCTAGCAATATCATTTTATGATTCCTTTTTTAAGATTTTTTTTTTAGATTTTTTAGAGATGCCGGGGCTCAGCATCGCAATCTGTAGATCTGGTCTGCTGCAGACCAGTGTAATACAGCAATGATCTGATCGATCATTCCTGTATTAGGTATACTGCAGTGATCTCTATGGGAGATCACTGCAGTAATACTGAAAGTCCCCCAGGGGAACTAAAAGTTAAAGTGAACTGTGGGAAAAAAAAGTGTTTATATTTATAAAAAAAAATCCCCTCCCCTAATTAGTTTGAATCACCCCCCTTTTCCCATTTTATAAATAAAAATAAACAAACATTTGGTATCACCGCATGTGTAATCACTTGAACTATTAAATTATCACATCCCTGATCTCGCACGGTAAACGGCGTAAGTGCAAAAACCGTCCAAATTGCAAAATTGCGCATTTTTTGTCACATCAAATCCAGAATAATTGTAATAAAGTTGATCAAAAAGTCGCATATGCGCAATCAAGGTACCGATAGAAAGAACACAGCATGAAGCAAAAAATGACACCTGACACAGCCCCATAGACCAAAGGATAAAAGCGCTATAAGCCTGGGAATGGAGCGATTTTAAGGGACGTATATTTGTTAACAATGGTTTGAATTTTTTACAGGCCATCAGATACAATAAAGTTATACATGTTATATATTGTTGTAATCGCTACGACATAAGAAACATATATAACAAGTCGGTTTTTACCCCAGGGCGAACGGCGTAAAAACAAAAACTCTCCAAATAAAGTTTTTTCACCACATATTCATTTTTTTTTCTGGTTTCACAGTGTACTTTTAAGAACAAATTCAGCCTGTCATTGCAAAGTACAATTAGTGGCGCAAAAAAATGGGCTCATGTGGGTTTCTAGGTGACAAAATGCAAGTGTTATGGCCTTTTAAGCACAAGGAGGAAAAAACGAAAACACAAAAATGAAAATTAGCCCACTCCTGAAGGGGTTAAGTATATATGTACTAAAAAATGGACTTGGTCAGAAATGTCGGATTGCTTCAAAACTCAGCATGTAGTTATGTCTTAGGCCTTAGGTGGTGTGGTCTGTGTATTGCCACAAGAGGGCATAAGACTGCGTCGTCTTCACGTCATTGACTGCTAAACATCCATCTATAGTGAGATATTTTTCCCAGTTGACAGAATTTGTGTGTGGTGTCGAGTTGGACTTTAACGGAAGGGAATGTGGTGTCACAGTGCCCATTCCATGCCCTGCTATTGACAACCACCCACTGTTACCTTTTATTTGCAGTGATGACTTGAACGGCAAATCCAGGTTCTGTTTAGGATCTGGAGTCAGTTGGGGTGGAGTATGGAGGCTGCCTGGTGAGCGCTTCGGTTTTTCCTTTGTTGTGGAGCGTCACACTGGCCGAGCTGCTGGTGTAGTAATCTGGGGAGCCATTCCATAGGACAATAGGTCACCCCTAGTAGTTATATGAGAGACACTTCACGGGACGATTATCGTTTGGATAATCATTAACGATAAGCGATCTCAAATGGGTGCTATTGCGAACGACCTGAAATCTTTCACCAAATTACACGGAACGATGATCGTTACCCCTGATCGTTCTTGCGGTCGTCTTGTTCTTGCGGTCGTCTTGTCATTGCTATTGCGTTAGTCGCTACTGCGAATGACGTCTTATTCCATGTGAAAGATTTGCGACAAAGCAACGATAAAAATTGGTCCAGGTCTCATTAAGCGGTCAATGATTTCTCGTTCATCGTTTAATCGCTAACTGCTACTCAACCGAACGATTATCCCTTCGTTCCGAACAATTTAGGAATTATCTGAAGGTTAATCGTCCCGTGGAATAGGGCCCTAACAGCTCAGTGATATGTGCAAGACACCCTGCAGGCACTGTCTCCTATGGCCAGGCTTACAAGTGCTATCTGTCACCTGGATAATACTTACCCACACAGCAAGGCTTCACAGGAATGTCTCTTCTGAATTTTAACCGCACAATTTTAACCGCACAATTGCTGTTTTACTAAACAAACTTGTCCTTTCACTCTATGGCTATGTTCACACGCAGTATTTTTGCTCAGTATTTTGCAACCAAAACCAGAAGTAGATTGAGAACACAGAAAGGCTATGTTCACACACTCATGAAATTGAGTGGATGGCCGTCATTAAATGGCAAATAATTGCCTTTATTTCAAAACAACTTCCGTTATTTGCCATTAAAAGGCGGCCATCCACTCAATTTCAACCGTGTGTGAACAGAGCCTTTCTGTATTTTCAATCCACTCCTGGTTTTGGTTGCAAAAATACTGTGTGTGAACATAGCCTTATATTGTAATCACTATATCTTCATTACAGTCACACACTATGTTGTATATACTGAAGCTATAGCACAGTATTATATATACATAAGAGTGTGTTTCTGTATACTGCTTTATCAATATGAAGCTGGATTCATACAGTCAGATTTACTAAATGTATTTTTCGGCTTTTCTATTTCCATTTCTGACACCAAATACATCTCTACCAATGTAGCCTTAATGTATGTACATAAGAGACCACGTCTATGTTGTGCTTATTTTCATGTTCCAAATTCAATGTGTTTGTGCCATACTTTTTATTCAGTAATTTTTATAGTTGCTGTGTATAGGAGAATATGTAGCTGCTGTATATATATACATAGACTTGTAATTGCAGCAATGGTCACTAGAGGGAGCTGTTTGCTCAGGTAAGAAATTGTTACAAAACAAGGCAATGGGTGCACATTTTTTATACAATGTATTTTCACTCCAAATCTTTAATTCCTCTAGATTTACAAGTCGCTATTTAATTTTGTCAGTAAAATTTCTCTAGAATGGCAACTGAGGATAACCCAAGAGTAAAATCTATCACCCCTCCACTTATCCCCTACCTTCAGAAGTCCTTTAGCAGGTGAGAAGTCTATAGAGCAGAGGCTGAGCATGCACCATGCTTCTCCATTCACCTGGGGGACACTTGGGACACTGACCTCCAGTATAATAGAACTCTTAATGAGTGAAGGAACTAATAGTAAAGTCCCTGGTGGTCCAGGTCAGTTAAGGTTTACAGTATGTGCTCTGCTGTACCGCTGAGGGGCTTTCTGCTCATGCACAGCTAGACAGAAGACAGGTTTGCTTCCTGACAGCCTCCTGTTCATCAGTGGATTCTGGGCTATAGGCTGAAATAGAACAGCTGGCGTCTCCTGACAGGTCAGCATGAAACAATGGGGGAATTATACTAATGTATGGTAGAGCACCATATCTAAGTGATCCCCAACCTGTTGCAGACAAATCCCATCAGCTACAGACTGTTCAGGCATGATGAGAGTTGTAGTTCTGCAACAGCTGGAGTCTAAGGTTGAGGAATACTCCTATAGGTCATTATCTTTAGTGTTACACAGGATACACAAAAACTGAGAGATGTCTTCCTGGCTTCTCCATGCTTCCCGCAGTTACAGGTGCAACTTCAGAGCTGGTCTCTGAACTGACAGGCTGCTCAGCCAATCACTGGCTGGGACAGGACTGCCGCGGCCAGTGATTGGCTGAGCGGATTGTCACTTCAGAGACCGTCTCTCAAGTTTTACCAGAGACTGTAGGGAGCATGGAGAAGCCAGGAAGACACCGGCGAGCATGGAGAAGTAATGTATGAACTTTAATATTTTCTTTACACATCACTATTACACGAATCAATGCGCACTCGTTGGCTGATGATTTTAGGTCTGCACCTTAAAATATGATCAGCCAATGACCATTGTCATAAGCTGATTAGATGTCATGAGCGATGATCTGATTTTGTAGATTATCGCACCGAGTAATAGAGCCCTAAGATACAAGAGTCATAGACTGAGCCTGATAGTAATGAATGAATGTGCATACTATTTACCTTTGTTTTACTAGTCTTAGCTTCGCTGTCAAACCTGAGAGCTGTAAACTGTGTATGCAGCAGGACTCTAGAGCCTGAGAGCTGTGTATGCAGAGAGGACTCCAGAGCCTGAGAGATGAGTATGCAGGGAGGACTCCAGAGCCTGAGAGATGAGTATGCAGGCAGGACTCCAGAGCCTGAGAACTGTGTATGCAGCAGGACTCTAGAGCCTGAGAACTGTGTATGCAGCAGGACTCTAGAGCCTGAGAGCTGTGTATGCAGAGAGGACTCTAGAGCCTGAGAGATGAGTATGCAGGCAGGACTCTAGAGCCAGAGAGATGAGTATGCAGGCAGGACTCCAGAGCCTGAGAGCTGTGTATGCAGAGAGGACTCCAGAGCCTGAGAGATGAGTATGCAGGCAGGAATCCAGAGCCAGAAAACTGTGTATGCAGGCAGGACTCCAGAGCCTGAGAGCTATGTATGCAGGCAGGACTCCAGAGCCTGAGAACTGTGTATGCAGGCAGGACTCCAGAGCCTGAGAACTGTGTATGCAGCAGGACTCCAGAGCCTGAGAACTGTGTATGCAGGCAGGACTCCAGAGCCTGAGAACTGTGTATGCAGCAGGACTCCAGAGCCTGAGAACCGTGTATGCAGGCAGGACTCCAGAGCCTGAGAACTGTGTATGCAGGCAGAACTCCAGAGCCTGAGAACTGTGTATGCAGAAGGACTCCAGAGCCTGAGAACTGTGTATGCAGGCAGGACTCCAGAGCCTGAGAGCTATGTATGCAGGCAGGACTCCAGAGCCTGAGAACTGTGTATGCAGGCAGGACTCCAGAGCCTGAGAGCTATGTATGCAGGCAGGACTCCAGAGCCTGAGAACCGTGTATGCAGGCAGGACTCCAGAGCCTGAGAACTGTGTATGCAGGGAGGACTCCAGAGCCTGAGAACTGTGTATGCAGCAGGACCCCAGAGCCTAAGAATGGTATATGCAGGGAGGACTCCAGAGCCTGAGAGATGAGTATGCAGGCAGGAATCCAGAGTCAGAAAACTGTGTATGCAGGCAGGACTCCAGAGCCTGAGAGCTATGTATGCAGGCAGGAATCCAGAGCCAGAAAACTGTGTATGCAGGCAGGACTCCAGAGCCTGAGAGATGAGTATGCAGGCAGGAATCCAGAGTCAGAAAACTGTGTATGCAGGCAGGACTCCAGAGCCTGAGAGATGAGTATGCAGGCAGGAATCCAGAGCCAGAAAACTGTGTATGCAGGCAGGACTCCAGAGCCTGAGAGCTATGTATGCAGGCAGGACTCCAGAGCCTGAGAACTGTGTATGCAGGCAGGACTCCAGAGCCTGAGAGCTGTGTATGCAGGCAGGACTCTAGAGCCTGAGAACTGTGTATGCAGGCAGGACTCCAGAGCCTGAGAACTGTGTATGCAGCAGGACTCCAGAGCCTGAGAACTGTGTATGCAGAAGGACTCCAGAGCCTGAGAACTGTGTATGCAGCAGGACCCCAGAGCCTAAGAATGGTATATGCAGGGAGGACTCCAGAGCCTGAGAGATGAGTATGCAGGCAGGAATCCAGAGTCAGAAAACTGTGTATGCAGGCAGGACTCCAGAGCCTGAGAGCTATGTATGCAGGCAGGACTCCAGAGCCTGAGAGCTATGTATGCAGGCAGGACTCCAGAGCCTGAGAACTGTGTATGGAGGCAGGACTCCAGAGCCTGAGAACTGTGTATGCAGGGAGGACTAGAGAGCCTGAGAACTGTGTATGCAGGGAGGACTACAGAGCCTGAGAGATGAGTATGCAGGCAGGACTCCAGAGCCTGAGAACTGTGTATGCAGGCAGGACTCCAGAGCCTGAGAACTGTGTATGCAGGCAGGACTCCAGAGCCTGAGAACTGTGTATGCAGGCAGGACTCCAGAGCCTGAGAACTGTGTATGCAGGCAGGACTCCAGAGCCTGAGAACTGTGTATGCAGGCAGGACTCCAGAGCCAGAGAACTGTATGCAGGCAGGACTCCAGAGCCTGAGAATGGTGTATGCAGGCAGGACTCTGGAGCCTGAGAGCTGTGTATGCAGGGAGGACTCCAGAGCCTGAGAGCTGTGTATGCAGGGAGGACTCCAGAGCCTGAGAGCTGTGTATGCAGGGAGACTCCAGAGCCTGCGACCTGTGTATGCAGGGAGGACTCCAGAGCCTGAGAACTGTGTATGTAGGCAGGACTGCAGAGCCTGAGAACTGTGTATGCAGCAAGACTCCAGAACCTATGAACAGTGTGTGCAGGCAGAACTCCAGAGCCTGAGAACTGTGTATGCAGGCAGGACTCCAGAGCCTAAGAGTGGTATATGCAGGCAGGAATACAGAGCCTGAGAACTGTGTATGCAGGCAGGAATCCAGAGTCAGAGAACTGTGTATGCAGGCAGGACTCCAGAGCCAGAGAACTGTGTATGCAGGGAGGACTCCAGAGCCTGAGAATGGTGTATGCAGGCAGGACTCTGGAGCCTGAGAATGGTGCATGTGGGCAGGACTCCAGAGCCAGAGAACTGTATGCAGGCAGGACGCCAGAGCCAGAGAACTGTATGCAGGCAGGACGCCAGAGCCAGAGAACTGTGTATGCCGGCAGGACTCCAGAACCTATGAACAGTGTATGAAGGCAGGACTCCAGAGCCTAAGAATGGTATATGCAGGGAGGACGGCAGAGCCTGAGAATTGTGTATGCAGGCAGGACTCCAGAGCCAGAGAACTGTGTATGCAGGGAGGACTCCAGAGCCTGAGAATGGTGCATGTGTGCAGGACTCCAGAGCATCAGCTCAACAATTTACTGTAAGTAACAGGTTGCATTTCTACATGCTAACAACCCTCTTCTCCCACAGCAGTCGATTGGCAGAAAGATCTGCATTTTTACTAGGGATGAGCGAATTTATAGTGCTAGCGAAGCGCTTTGCTATGCTCGGCCGCTGGCTTGTTAATTTGTTGCTTCAGTCCGGGTGGGTATTATGGGGAAGAGCATGGGGGGGGGGGGGATTATTACTATGGGGGCAGCACAGAGGAAATTATTACTATGGGGACAGCACAGGGGGGATTATTACTAAGGGGCAGAGCACAGGGGGGATTACTACTATGGGAACAGAGCACAGGGGGGATTGCTACTATGGGGACAGAGCACAGGGGGGATTACCACTATGGGGACAGAGCACAGGGGGGATTATAACTATGCCGGATGCAGCGTTATTACTATATGGGGGCACAGCAGGGGACATTATTACTATATGGAGGACACAGCAGGAGACATTATTTCTATATGGAGGACACAACAGGGGGTATTATCACTATATGGGGTACAGCAAGGGGCATTTGTACTATATGGGGGTACAGCAGGTGAACCTACATACAGGGGACAACCCACATACCTACTGACTTTACTGCTCATGACACAAAAAAGTGGAAGTTGTAAAAGTGCGGAGCCTGAGATGTTTGCCTGGCAGGTTCAGAAGAGACAAATTGTTGTGCCAGAAGGAGAGGAAAAGGAAAGTGATGCCTCAGAACAAAAAAGACGTCACCTGTGAGCCACTGAATGACTTTTGTTTGCCCCAAGTTGAAAAGGATGGAATAACACTGCTCTATGTCATAATACACACACTGCTTCTCCTTAGTAACAACTGCCCCCCCCCCCCCCCCCCAAGATTAGCAAGATTCGCCCTGTAGTTCAAAATGCCTAGAAACGGCCCTGTGAAGCACTTCACTAGCACTGTAAATTGACTCATCCCTCATCTTTACTTTACAGTAAAGAATAGGCTGTGTTATCTGTGCTATTACTTATTATTGTGGAAGAAAATTAAAGTTACACTCACTGACAAAAAAAATATTGCACCCAAATAGAAATGTCGGATTGCTGCAGAACTGGCCATGCAGGTATGTCTCCAGCACTTATGAAGTGATAACAGGTGTGGTCTGATTAGACATTGGGTCTCACCACAAGAGGGCGAAAGAGTGCTGCCCCCACTGCCCTTTAAAAATACACTTCAAGGCTCCTATTGGAGGAGACTGTTGACAGATGCCTGTATGACACACTCAAAGACATTTTGCCCAGATGACAGACTTTAAAGGGACACTGTCACTTTTTTTTTTTATTAAAAACTGTAACTATAAAAAATAAGTGGTTTAACTTTTTTTTTTTTTTTTTTTTTTTTTACATTTGGCATCACAGTTTTAAAACACTGTGTTGCCTGCATAGGGGGCTGCAATGTTTGCTAGCCTCTGTGTGTAGTGTCCTCTCACGACACTTACACATTCACTATACGGCTGATACAGTGCATTGAACCCAACGTCTGGCTCACTTGCACTGTATCTCATGAGCTGTGTGCTACGCATGTACAGAGACATGCGCAGCACACAGCCTCCTGATACTGCGTCCCCATGTTTGTGAAGCCCGCACCTTTTTGAAAGTAAAGGGGAATTTTATACTCGCCGCAAATTCTCTTTCCTGTAGTCCGAAGCAGCAGCACATAATAGGGGAAGATTCTATCTTCCTGCAATAATAGGACAGATGGTAACAAGCAATAAAGAGTTAATTGCCCCGCCTATAAGGCCCTATGCTGACCCAGCCTCCTTGTGTACTTCTAACGATCTAGGAAAACATAACCCAAAACACTCAAGGTATGCTGCATAAACTTTTATAGGGAGGGTTAGTTTGTGCTGCTGCTTCGGACTACAGGAAAGAGAATTTATGGCGAGTATAAAATTCCCCTTTCCCTTACGTCCTAAGCAGCAGCACATAATGGGGATATAGCAAGATCACATAAAGGGTGGGAGAATCATACAGCAGCCATGAGAACCGGTTTCCCAAGATTGGTTGCCCAGAGGTTCTAATGTCCAAAAGTATAAGAAGACCACAATGCAGTTCTGCATAACTGATCAATGAGAATGCACATCTCCTCCACCCAGGATGTAGACATTGCCCTTGTGGTAAGGGCCTTAATGGATTCAGGTACTTGGACTCTCACCTCTTGGTAACACACAGAGTCTGCCGTATCCATCTGGATAAAGTGGCTTTTGAGGACTTCCAATCACTGTTCCTTCCTGAAAAAGATACAGATAAAATCTTCTGACTTCTCTGGTTCTCACTAAATAAACTCTCAAGGCTCCGCCCACAACCATAGAGCGCAGGCTCAAGGCTCCGCCCACATCCAGAGAGTGCAGTTGTAACGCTTCCTCATTGGAGGAATTTAGGCAAAAACAGGTAACTCAATCTGCTGAGTAATGTTGGATAAGGAAGGAACCTTAAGGGTAAAAGACAAAGTCCTGAAGGATAACAAGATATGGTTCAGTGGCTCCTAATGTCTGAACACACTCCTGCGTTTAGCAGATGTAATAGCTACTAGGAAGCATACCTTGAGGGTCGGGTATTTTAATTCAACTAAAGATAAGAACTCAAAACGGAGCCGTGCAAGGTGATGAAGGACGAGTCCCGGATCCCACCTGGGAGTTGGATCCATTACAGTTGCTTTAATCCTCTGCGTAGCTTTAATAAATCTCTGTATTAGGGATTTATGGGACAGTCAGCTGCCTGGAAGAGCATAAAGAGCAAAGACATGTACTTTGACGGTCGCAGCTTCAGCCCATTCTCAAACCCATCCTGGAGAAATCGAAGGATCGCCTTGATAGACAGTGATATGGGAGAAGTCCAATTCTTCACACCAGGATAGACAATGTCCTTAACCCTCAGGGACGTTCTCTTTGTGGGTTCTGCTCTTAATAGCAGAATCATGTTTACCACCAATTCTAATAGCCTCAGCTCATCAGGCCTGTCAATCTTCAGGCCGTTAATCATAGGTGGTCCAGACCCAAACACAATCTGCCCTTCTGTGACAGTAAGTGAGGATTCTAGGGAAGTCTCCAAAATGTCCTTTTGGACACCTGCATCTGGAGAGAACAACCATGCCTTCTTGAGCTATTAGGAGTAATGAGGCATGATTCTGTCTTGTCCTTGCAAGACTACTACGGGTTGTCGTCCCTAGCAGTTTTAGGGAGTAAAAACCACGTATTCTGGCGTTATCCAAAATGGCCATTAGGTCCACGTAAGGGTCGCCATAATATCTGGTGATTTGCCAGACATAATCCGTCCTCATGGGGCAGTAGGTGAGGAATCTGGGGAAATCTCCAAAATGTCTCTTTGGACATATTCATCAGGAGAGGACAACAATTACCACAATGACCTCTTGGGCCAATCTGTGGCTCTCAGGATTAATGAGACTGATCCTGTATTGTCTTTTTACCAGACTTCTACTTATTGTTGTCCACAGTAGTTTTTAGGGAGTTAAAACCACACATCCTGGTTTTACCCGAAATGGCCATGGGACCAATGGGTCGCTGTAATATCTGGCGACTCAGTAGAACATCTCCTGGTCCAGAGACCATTCTTCTGTCAGGGTAATATAATGGCTTTAGCCTTTTACATTAAGGTATTGTGACTTCCCTTGTTGCTGGATAGATCTCTTGGTCCATGCAAAAAACAGCTTCTGCTTTTAACAGTAATGCTACTGATCACATGCAGCTCTTAAGGGGGGAACCTGCTAACTCCACTCCCTCCCTTAGCTAAAACGCTGCTGCAGGGAGTTTGTGCGGCCGCTCTGCATCTGCCGTTAGCTGCTTACAGGTCCCGTGATCAGCAGCCCGATGCAGACCGTCCCCGAAGTCTCATAGCTCCAGCCCCGCGGCACCTGCATCTCTCTCATCTACTGCTCAGTGGCCGGCAGTAACGGATGACGTCACACGTCCGCCGACGAGCAGTAGATGAGAGAGGTGCAGGCGCCGCGGGGCTGGAGCTGTGAGACTTCGGGGCCGGTCTGCATCGGGCTGCTGATGACGGGACCTGTAAGCAGCTAACGGCAGCGGACCAGAGAGGAACAGAGAGGACCTGCTGGATTCGAGGGGAGTATACTTTTGTTTTTTTACATGAATGGGGCCTATAACATGTGGCTACGGTTACAGAGGGGGTTCAATACAATGTGGGGGCTGTACAGGGGGAAAACGTCATGTGGAGGCTACAGAGGGACACATTTACTATGTGAGGGACAATGGGGGGGGGGATAATATGTTGGGGCTATACTATGTGGGGGGTGACTACACAGGGACCTATACTATGTGGGGGGCTACTTGGGGAAGTGGGGGATAATAAGGCTATACTATGTGGGGGCTGACTACACAGGGACCTATACTATGTGGGGGGCTACATCAGGGCGGGAATAATGTGTTGCCGCCATACTATGTGGGGGCTCACTACACCAGGACCTATACTATGTGCGGGGGCTACACGGGGGGGAAGGGGGTAATATGTTGCAGCTATACTATGTGAGGGCTGGCTACACAGGGACCTATACTATGTGGGGGTCTACATGGGGGGTAATATGTTGGGGTTATACTATGTGGGGGCTTGCTACACAGGGACCTATACTATGTGGGGGGCTACATGGGGGGGTAATATGTTGGGGCTATACTATGTGGGGGCTGGGTACACAGGGACCTATACTATGTGGGGGCTACAAAGGTAGGATATACTTTGCAGGGTACAAAGGGGAAAGGGCTATACTATGTGGGGGGGGGGCTATATTATGTAGGACTGCACAGGGCATCTATATTATGTGTGGGGGGCTATATTATTTAGGGGCTGCACATGGGGACCTGTGCTCAGTGGGACCTATGGTATATGGGGACTGCTGCTCAGGGGAGCTTACTATAGGGGAGCATTGAAGTTGCCTATATAATGACATAGCACAGAGGGTCTAATACTATATAGGCACACAGAGCTGCCTGACTACTATTTGGAGGCGCATATTGGCCTGACTGCTTATGCAGAAGCACAGAGGGGGCACTGTTACTGTGTAAAGCAATGGGGAATATAAGGTTATGATGAGGTATGAGGTTAGGATGATGCTGGAGCGTGGAGCCTAAAGTGTTTGTCTCGCAGATTCTGGGGAGACAAGTCATGGCTGAAAAAATCTTCATGATGGGCTGAGCCAGATGGAAAGAAAAGGAAAAAACACAACTTTATGACTACCAAAAAGGTCACTTATGATTCATGTAGGAAGACGCCTCCTGTAAGTCACTGGAAGTAACTGCACTATAATCACTTTTTGGGTGCATTTACACGTACAGGATCTGCAGCAGATTTGATGCTGGGTTCAGTCATTGAGTAACAATGATATCTGCAGCACGAAATCTGCTGCAGATCCTGTATGTGTGAACGTACTCTTAAGGTCTGTAGATCCTTTGTATAGCTGGATCTCTACCTCTAGGTGGTAACTGCTAGAGATGAGAGACCTTACAGTAAGTTTAGGTTCACATGAACCCAAATGCTCTGAACTTCATCTCTAGTCAATGCTGAGGTAGAATATTGCATTCTATATATTGATGGTATAAAGGGAATATTATTAATAGACAGTACAGCAGTATTATCCAGTCACTGTATGGTGATGGTATTATTTGTCCTGTGTATACTCATTTTATTGGTAATACTTGTGTTCGTGTAGTGGATTTTATTCAGTGACAGTATAGTGGTATTAGTCATGTTGTGATGATGGTAGTGGTCACAGTGTTGAGGTATTATCTGTTACTTGTTTACTGTAATAATGGTAGTATCAGTCTCTTTATAATACATTGGTCAGTAACAGTATGGCGGTAATATGTATAATGATGATATTCGCTTCCTGTATACTGGTGTTAGTTGGTAACTATAATAGCTATTTAGAGATATACAGTATTCTCATGCATAGAAAATTGTCTTACCAGTGCTAACATTATACAGGAAATGTGTAATATTATTTTTCATATCCTAAAAATTTCCCTATACTTACACCTCTTATCGCTGCTGTAGTCTGTTGTTGCATAATAGATAGGAGATATGGTATGTGGGCTTGAGGGGTGTGAGTGCCAGGGCTGATTTTTAGTCCCAGTCCGGCCCTGTGCAAGGGGATACATATGCCAACCTGCTTATTCAGTTCGTTGCTTGCAGACGTCATGAGACCTGACATACTCATCATTGGGTGAAGAGACACCAATTGGGGAGTTCTAGGAATCCTGACCCAGGAATGGTTACGGGTAGGTGAAAATATAGTACTGTAAGTTTTTGACAATTAACAATCACTCGTGCAGGAAGGAGACAATGGTGATCTTGGATTCTCTCCAGATGGTGACTACAGCCGACATAACATAGAGGAGTGTCCCATCTACTTACCTTCTTATCTTAGGATAGATATATGTCATCCCAGGCCCGGCAGGTAACCTTAGTGAATGTAAAGGGAGCTGAGGTGATTTCAGAAAGATGCAAAGGAATATGCAGTCTTCTCTGTAGCCAGGTATATGCAGGTGTATACAGTCTTCTCTGTAGCCAGGTATATGCAGGTGTATACAGTCTTCTCTGTAGCCAGGTACATGTAGATATGTGTCTCTCACAACTAGCATGGTTAGTCTCCTTTAGGAGGGGGAGCACAGAGCGTATGTTCTCCATATGGAACCTTCTTTGCTTAGAACTGTAGATCTATGGACGTTCACCAACAACTTACCTTCTTTGGATCGGAAACTGTCGAGAATATGGCATCATAAGGTAAACCCACGGTTGCTGCCAGAGAAGCTTTGTCACAAGCTTCTTTGTCCCCATCCACAAGACCTCTGAGATGGATAATCCCTTTTAGTGACGGATCCATAATTTCTTCCAGTACCTTCCATGCTGGAAACTTCTATAGAATGGGGAACAAGGGAGGATTTCCTTCTCCTTTTCAGACTGGGCAGAGATTGTACCTTTCTGTAAGGAATAGTCCTTCCTCAGAGTGTCCCCAATCCATTCAGGTGGATTCTCATGGTACATAGAGTATTATTAGAAAGAACATCCATCTCTGGCAAAGTCTAATGCTCCTCTCCAACCGTGGAGTGACACGCATACTCAGAAGTAAGCACTATAGCATCTTCTGTAATGGTTTACAATGAAGATACAATCTACAAACAAAAATTCCACTGCCATCTGGATGTGGAATCTTGCAGGATACACATACATAAGTGACTGAGCTTTCCCAAAGGTTTCCTCACCCTGGAACCTTGGACATTAGATTCCTGCATTAAGTGAGATAAAATGATAATAAAACTGCGCCAGGTAAAGAGGCAACAGACTGCTGTGTAGTGCAAGAAAACCAGATACCTCAGAGCAGCTGATACACAACTAGCAATTCTAAGGCTGTGTTCACACAATGTTCAATCATTGTTTCAATAGCAGAACTAATGTAAGACAGCTACCAGGTATACTCGGTACACAACTAGAAACTCTAAAGTTGTGATCATACCCTGCAATAGCTTCGTTTTACATTTTTAAAAATAGCAGTACTATACATGTAGCAACTCTAGGCGTGTGTACACACAATGCTGTTTCATAGCTTCAATGCAACATTAAATATCAGTAATCGTGCTAGAAAACCCCCCAGATGCACTCAATACACAACCAGGAGCTTTAGGGTTGTGTTCATACAATGCAGTCTCATAACTTCACTGCATCATACAAAAGCAGAGCTATAGATAACATGTAAGGTGCAATCTATACACCACTAGCAATCCTAGGGTTGTGTTCACACAACGAAGTTTCATAACTTTACTGCCTCATTCAATAGCAGTACTGAATGAAACATCTGGTGTAATAAAAAATAGCAACTCTAGGCTTGTGTTCACACAATGCATCTTTCCACAGCAGAGCTAGAGCAAGGAATCAGAGGTCAGGTGCAATAAATAGCAACTCTAGGCTTGTGTTCACACAATGCATCCTTCCACAGCAGAACTGGAGCAAGGAATCAATATTCACCTAGCAACTCTGGGCTTGTGTTCACACACTGCAGTCTCACAGCTTCACTGCATCCTTCAATCGCAGAACTAGAGCCAGGAATCACACTCAGGTGTAATGAATCACGCATCAGGTGTCACCAATACACACCTAGCAAATCTAGGTTTGTGTACACACAATGCAGTTTCATAGCTTCAATGCAACAAGAAAAAGCAGTGCCAGTGTAATGGTCCTTTTACACGGGACGATTATCGTTCGTTTTTGCACGATAACTGTCGAATTGGAACGATAATCGTACGTGTAAACGCTGCAAACGACGAGTGAGAAATCGTTCATTTTGATCTTTCAACATGTTCTTAAATCATCGTTGATCGTTCGCAAAAAATTCGCTGATCGTTCAGTGTAAACAGTCCTTCAACGATTTCCTCTAAGTGTGAGGACCCATACCGCATGATCACATAGCGGAACTGTCTCACAGAGCTCGCACAGGCAAAAAAATAAAAATAAATAAAACTATTATAAATCTCATGAAATTTATATCCATTTGCCTGCACACAGGCCTCCTGCAATACAGGTCAGGCTTCCAGGCAGAGAGCCTGCACAGGCACCATACAGCTCCTCACAAAAAAGGCAGTATGACTATGACTTACCTCCCTGAAGAGTGAGGACAGACACCAGGTGAGCGGCGTCCTGTCTGAGCAGCGCCATGGTTAGCAGCCACGTGCAGCCCGGCAGCGGATGGCGCCATAATACTTACTGACCAGATAAGAAAAATAAAATCTTTGCTCTGTACACAACAGAGCAGGATAGAAAACAAAATACATATACAAAAAAACTCTCCCTCTCCACACGACCATGTGGAAAAGAAGAATTATTGGAAGGAGAGCAGAGAAACACACATAGCCCTGCTCCCCGCTCTCCTCCTACCACCTGTCCCACAGAAGGACAGAAAAAAACACAAGGAGGCTGGGTCAGCATAGGGCCTTATAGGCGGGGCAATTAACTCTTTATTGCTTGTTACCATCTGTCCTATCATTGCAGGAAGATAGAATCTTCCCCTATTATGTGCTGCTGCTTAGGACGTAAGGGAAAGTGTGTTGCAGGCTCACAAACAATGTAACCAAACACCAGCTCCCCCTCACCCCCCCTGCGCCGCGGACGACGACCACCTCACCCATGACAGCAGGGAGAGCATCCAGCAGTGAAGATCCCCCTCTCCACCCCCTGCAGCAGCCGAGTCCGGAGCAGGAAGATCGGCGGGAGGAGAATGAGGAGAGGCAGAGAGTGACACAGAGCTCCATGGAGAGACTGTAAGGACCTGACAGCTCCCCGCCCCTCCCCCACCCTGCCTGACAATCTCACTGCTCCAAACCCCACTACTACAGCCTACAACAACTACCCCCAGCCCCACTGCTACAGCCTACTACTACCCCCAGCCTCCCAGCCCCACTGCTACAGCCTATAACTACTACCCCCAGCCCCATTGCTACAGCCCACAACAACTACCCCCAGCCCCACTGCTACAGCACACAACAACTACCCCCAGCCCCACTGCTACAGCCTATAACTACTACCCCCAGCCTCCCATCCCCACTGCTACAGCCTATAACTACTACCCCCAGCCTCCCAGCCCCACTGATACAGCCTATAACTACTACCCCCAGCCTCCCAGCCCCACTGCTACAGCCTACAACTACTTCCCCCAGCCTCCCAGCCCTACTGCTACAGCTGCTACAACTACTACCCCCAGCGTCCCAGCTCTACTTCTACAGCCTACAACTACTACTCCCAGCTCTACTGCTACAACTACTATACCCAGCCTCCCAGCCCTACTGCTGCTTCCACTACTACTACACCCAGCGCAACTACTACTGCTACCACTACACCCAGTCTACTGCTGCTAACACTACTACACCCAGCCTCCCACTACTACACCCAGCCTGCCACTATAACCAGACTGTGAACACCAGAGAGCAATAGCCTGTACTCTCCTGTATGTATGTATGTATGTATATATATATATATATATATATATATATATATACCTCCTACCTGTGTAATGTATATACACTGCTGACACCAGAGAGCAATAGCCTGTCCTAAATTGGAGGGGGGGGGCTAAAAGCAAATTTCGCACAGGGCGCCATCTACTCTAAGGCTGGTCTGAGGACCATGGGGCAGCGGCGGCTCTTGTACATATGATTTGGCTATTGCTGAAGCACTTTCCATGGCCCATACACCAAGAGAACAGAGATGAGACCTGAGGGTAGCAGAGGAGCGCCGGGAACAGCGGTCAGGAGACTAGAGAGTTCAGACATTTCCTGGTCAATGACAAGCTAAGAGTGTGCCTGTATGAAAGTGCATGTATGAGCTGCCTGTATGAGAGTGCATGTACGAGTGAGTGTGCATGTACGAGCTGCCTGTATGAGAGTGCATGTACAAGTGAGTGTGCATGTACGAGCTGCCTGTATGAGAGTGCATGTATGAGTGAGAGTGCATGTACGAGCTGCCTGTATGAGAGTGCATGTACGAGTGAGTGTGCATGTACGAGTTGCTTGTATGAGAGTGCATGTACGAGTGAGTGTGCATGTACGAGCTGCTTGTATGAGAGTTCAGGTACGAGCTGCCTGTATGAGTGTGCATGTACGAGCTGCTTGTATGAGAGTGCAGGTACGAGCTGCCTTTATGAGAGTGCATGTATGAGTGAGTATGCATGTACAAGCTGCCTGTATGAGAGTGCATGTACGAACTGCCTGTATGAGAGTGCATGTATGAGCTGCTTGTATGAGAGTGCATGTACGAGTGAGTATGCATGTACAAGCTACCTGTATGAGAGTGCATGTACGAGTGTGTGTGCATGTGCGAGCTGCCTGTATGAGAGTGCATGTACGAGTGAGTGTGCATGTACGAGCTGCTTGTATGAGAGTGCAGGTACAAGCTGCCTGTATGAGAGTGCATGCATGAGTGAGTGTGCATGTACGAGCTGCCTGTATGAGAGTGCATGTACGAATGAGTGTGCATGTACGAGCTGCTTGTATGAGAGTGCATGTACGAGCTGCCTGTATGAGAGTGCATGTATGAGTGAGTGTGCATGTACGAGCTGCCTGTATGAGAGTGCATGTACGAGTGAGTGTGCATGTATGAGCTGCTTGTATGAGAGTGCATGTACGAGCTGGCTGTATGAGAGTGCATGTATGAGTGAGAGTGCATGTACGAGCTGCCTGTATGAGAGTGCATGTACGAGCTGCCTGTAAGAGAGTGCATGTATGAGTGAGTATGCATGTACGAGCTGCCTTTATGAGAGTGCATGTACGAGTGGGTGTGCATGTACGAGCTACCTGTATGAGAGTGCATGTACGAGCTGCCTGTATGAGAGTGCATGCATGATTGAGTGTGCATGTATGAGCTGCCTGTATGAGAGTGCATGTATGAGTGAGTGTGCATGTACGAGCTGCTTGTATGAGAGTGCATGTACGAGCTGCCTGTATGAGAGTGCATGTACGAGTGAGTGTGCATGTACAAGCTGCTTGTATGAGAGTGCATGTACGAGCTGCCTGTATGAGAGTGCATGTATGAGCTGCCTGTATGAGAGTGCATGTACGTGCTGCCTGTATGAGAGTACATGTACGAGCTGCCTGTATGAGAGTGCATGTACGAGCTGCCTGTATGAGAGTGCATGTACGAGCTGCCTGTGGGAGAGTGCATGTACGAGCTGCCTGTGGGAGAGTGCATGTACGAGCTGCCTGTATGAGTGTACATTAAGGATGAGCAAATGTACAGTAGTAGCAAAATGCTTTGCTGTGCTCGGCCATCAGCCGGCTGCATTTGAGCTCCACTTCGGGTGTTAGGAAAAGCTGTATACAGTCCTGGGACAAGCTCCCCAGAGCTGTAACCAGATTTTCCAGACACTTGGAGCTGAGCTCAAATGCAGCCGACTGATGGCCGAGCATAGCAAAGCGTTTTGCTACTACTGTACATTTGCTCATCCCAAGTGGACAGGTATGAGCTGTCTGTATGAGTGTAACAACAATACTATGTGTATGTGGGGGATGGGCGGTGAGAAGTGCGGGAGGTATGTGTGGGCAGACGACCTGTATGTGGTTCTGCAGCAGGTTGAGGTGTATTAGGAGGTTCTGCAGCAGCGGAGGTATATTATGAAAGGCTAGGGACATGCTTGTTGTATCTTTACTGCTGTGCAGACAACAACAAAATGGCGCTGCCCAACAGTACACATAATAGCACCTTTCCCCTCTTTGTTTCCCTGTGAAAAGAGGAGGGAGGTGATGATGTCACAGAAGTTGAGCAGAGACTGCCCCTTTTTTTCAGCAGCCGGTTTCCAGGCTGCTTTTACCAGCATTTTCCTGCTGGAGCTCCCCCTGGTGGCTATCACTGGGAAATATGAAAAATTAGATTGTAAATTTTTCATATTTCCTTACATGTAAAAAAAAATGAAAAACACATATAAATTAACAAAAAAAAATAACAAATTCAGTTTTAACACTTTCAATTTTTTTTTTACTTTGCGACACATTCCCTTTAAGGCAGGATGCATCAATCATGCTAAGACTAAGAGAAGCAGACTGGTTGCTTCAATGAACTGCCAGCCATATAGGCCATTCTGACGGAGCTGTAGTGGTTACATGGGGCAATGCACATACAATGAACAGGCTCCAAACAGCCCAGACAGACCACCAGTACAGAGGACCAGCTGACAAGTATGGGCACCTCAATTGGAGGAATATTAAAGGAGTAGTTCATCCAAAAAAATTTTCTTTCAAATCAACTGGTGCCCGAAAGTGCCAAAATTTTGTAATTTACTTTTATTAAAAAATCTCAAGTCTTCCAGTACATATTAGCTGCTGTATGTTCTGCAGAAAGTGGTGTATTCTTTCCAGTCTGGGGAGCAAATGGAAATTTCCTACTGCTCTGGACAGTTCTTGACATGGACAGAGGTGGCAGCAGATAGCACTGTGTCAGACTGGAAAAAGTACAACACGTCTTACAGGACATACAGCAGCAGTTAAGTACTGGAAAACTTTAGATTTTTTAATAGAAGTAAATTACAAGTCTTTAGCACTTGCTGGGACCAGTTGATCTGACCATTTGACTAGTGAACAACCCCTTTAGCCAGTGATATCCGGAGGGGTGCACCACTATAGCGCTGTATAGTTGTCTAGTAAGACAGTGGTACAACTTGATGTTATATATATATTTAGTTCTAGTTGAGATTCCCTGATTTTACAGATATTTACTTATAATGTTAATGGAAAGTGTGCACCTAAGTACGTCATCTGTTATATGCTGATATATGTGCAAGTACAAGACTTGATAGTTATTTTTGTTTTTCCAGTTTTTTTCTCATGAACTATGAAGAACAAGGTCACTATAGTCCTGTCAGTGATGTCCATATAATTCCATATAACAGGTAGGTTACAAGGACACAAGGACAGGTGTGTAATGGCCTCATTCATCACTGACAGGTTGTAATCTCTGATAACAGGTCCCTGTCACAATGCTATACTTGGTATTAAATGTATCTTCCGTCCTGCAGACTACGATTTGAGTTAAAGTCTTGTGATGAATGATTTTTGTAAGATGGTATCCACACTATGAAGAATTTTGATACAGCCCTAGAGAGTCCAGGAAAAAAAATGGATAAAAATAGCTGTTTTTATGTTTTCCCAGACTCCCTAGGTGGCCATCCAGCTTTTGCAGCCACCAGTATTCAAATGCTAAATGATCGCTCTTGCGCATGCTTAACCACCTCCCGCTGCTGCAATGTAAATTAACGTCGCTGCAGCCTATGCTGGAGACTGCAGCAACGCTAATTTACGATACAGAATGACACAGGCACAGGAGCTGTGCCTGTGTCATCCGCAGAGGGTTCTGACTGTCATTGATAGCAGAGGACCCTCCGCAACTGTCAGCACTGGAGCCGCCGTCTGGTGCTGACAATTAACCCTATAGATACGCAGTCAGTATGACCACAGCTTCTATAGGGCTTCAGACAGAGAATTCTCCCTCTATAAAGGGAGAATTTTCTGTCCAGTTACCATGGGGCTCTGCAATGTGATTGCAGAGCCCCGATGGTAGCTATGGAAACTGGAAGCCTTAGGCTTCCGGTTTCCTGGCTACAGAGGATGGCAGGGAGTGGAGAAAGTTAAAGTGTCACTGTCGTAATTTTTTTTTTTGCAGAAATCAGGCCATTTTAAGAAATGTTGTATTTTGCAAATATGCCATTATCTGCATTCAAAAAGACTTTCCCCAGGTCTCCCCCTTTCTCCTCTCTTTCATTCACTGCTCATTATCAGGAAATCTTGACTCTCTTACATCATTCGGGCCCTGTGTAGGAGAGGGGATGGGGGAGGAGGGAGATTAGTCACCAGCAGAGAGCAGAGAACAAAAGATTTCACAGTGGGAGCTGTGTGAAAGCGGTATTCAGAGATCAGAGAGGTCGGTGCTGAATTCAGAGGAGATAGCCCGTTGATGTAGCTGTAAATTAAATCTTTGTTTTCCTGTTTTGGTGCCTCATCTCCCTCAACCCCTCCCCCTATTAACAGAACCATGAAGACGGGGGGGAGCTTCAAACTGCTTTTTCATTATAAAAATGCTTTTTTTGGCTAATAAACCCAATTACAAAGTTTCTAAAAATCACCTGTACTATTGATTTCTGCAAAATAAATGTAAACGACAGTGACACTTTAACCCCTAGACGACCCTGGAAGTAGGGTTACGTCATGGAAGTCTGTCCCCAGACGACCCTGGACGTAACCCTACGTCCTGGGTGTTTCTCCGGCTATGAAGCGCGCTCCGGAGCGGAGAGCGCTTCATAGCAGGTGGGGGCCGGCTGCAGTTAGCAGCCGGGACCTCACCGGTAATGACACGCTGCAGCGATCGCGCTGCCGCGTGTCCTTAACCCCTTAAACGCCGCGACCGTGGCGTTTAAGTGCAAGTGACAGGGGGAGTCCCCTGTCACTTACCGATCGGGACCCCCGCAGTGTGACTGCGGGGGTCCCGATTGTTGAAACGGACCGCCGGAGGTCTCTTACCTGCCTCCGTGCGGTCCGATCGGCGATCTGCTACACTGAGCCTGCACAGGCAGGCTCAATGAGCAGATCGCCGATAACACTGATCAATGCTGTGCCTATGGCATAGCATTCATCAGTGTAAAAATCCAAGTAGTGAATGTAGAAGTCCCCCAAAGGGACTTCAAATGTGTAAAAAAAACAAAAAAAAAACACTAACACACTACCCCAAAACCCCTCCCCCAATAAAAGTTGAAATCACCCCCTTTCCCATAATATAAATAAAACATATAAAAATAAATAAATAGATAAACATATAATATACCGTAGCGTGCGTAATTGTCCAATCTATTAAAATGTAACAAGCGTCATTGCGAACGGCGTACACGAAAAGAGGGGAAAAAGTGCGCAGATTACCGATTTTATGTTACATTATATATTAAAAGAAATCAATAAAAAGTGATGAAAACGTCCGATCTTCACAAATATGGTATTAATAAAAACTAGAGATCATGGCGGAAAAAATGACACCCCATACAGCCCCGTAGGTGAAAAAATAAAACCGTTATAAGCGTCACAATAGGCCCATTTTATTAATATTTAATTGCCAAAAAAAAGGATTTCATAAAAAAATATATATATAACATTAGAGAATCTGTGTAACCTGCACATGGTTGTGTTCGGACTGACCTATAGAATAATAGTGTCATGTCGCTGTTACCATATAGTGCATTACGTAGACACAGGAACCCCCCAAAAGTTACCATATTGCATTCTTTTTTACGATTTCACCTATTTATATCTTCATAAATAATATATTTGGGGTTCCGTCATACAAGTTATGGTAAAATGAATGACGCCATTACAAAGTCCAACTATTCCTGTAAAAAACAAGCACTTACATGGCCTGTAGATAGAAAACTGAGAGTGCTAGAGCTCTTAGAAGGGGAGGAGGGAAAAAACGAAAACACTAAGTTCAAAATTTGCGCGGTCCACTGGGTCATTTTGGGCCTGGTCCTCAAAGGGTTAAGGCCAACACACGGCCATGAGCTGTGCCCTCTCTCCCCTGCCGCTGTTACAAGCTTCTAGCAGCGGCAGGCGACAAAGGGGAGGGGGTTGAGATAGGGACTTTAGCTTCATTATGATCCCATAAGCTGAAGTCTTAAAAGGACCTGGGCATTGAGGCATCAATGGCCCATGGTCTTGAAAGGGTTAAATTGCACTCATCTCTAACAGCCATACTTTCTGTAATGGTGGGTCATGGTATTGCCATGTTGGTCTACTCAAGTGAATGGGGCAAAGCTGTAATACCTTGCACTGCTGCATACAAAAAGTATGGTGCAAGTACGAAACCGAGGTAAACATCGAAAAGGCCGCCTGACCCTCGAAAAAGCCCTCTAAATGTTTATTCTGTAGAATAGCCACAATACCCACCTGAGGAAAAATAAGCATCAAAAAGTGAGAAGGGAATGCAACTAAATGCCAGGACATGAAAACAAAATGGAGATGCACAAATGTTGCGGTGTCCTCTGTATGAAGCCAGATCACACATGTATTTCAGCTTCAGAGCCTCTGTTTGTTCTCAGCAGCTGTAAAACATTGTTCTTTAATAGAAAAAAAAGAGAAGTCTCCAGCGAGGATACAGCTGTCAAAACGACTTAAATAAGATTTATTATATCACTTCAATAAGACAGAGCAAAAAAACAGCAACTCATGACTGAGAGTAATTACAGGAGCAATCAATTATACTAATTACACAAAATCCACCACACCAATCATCCTAGAAATGAATGGGGAATTGGCTTTATCTCTGGATGTCGTTTCTAGAACGTCGGCAGAAACTCGACTATGATAGCAGAGCGTACTGTCCTCTTTAGATGTAGGGATCTTCCACCTCCGAGGTAACCGCTTCCTGACATTCCCCCATAATAGCGGACAGTGTGATGTAGCTGCTCATTAACCTGTAATTACAGACATCCTGCACCATATAGCACAGAAAACAATGGCGGCCGTCTATAAAACCTGTGTAGTATACGCTGTAGGCTTTAAAGGGCTTGTTCACCAATTATTTTTTTTTTCAAATCAACTGGTGTTAGAAAGTGCCAGATATTTGTTATTTACTTATTTAAAAAAGAAAATCTCCAGTCTTCCAGTACTCATCAGCTGCTGTGTGTCCTGCAGGAAATGGTGTATTTTTTTCCAGTCTGGAAAGAAAGAGATGTTTTCTTTAGAGATTTGCTACTGCTATGACCAGTTCTTGTCATGGACAAAGGTGGCAGCAGAGAGCACTGTGCCAGACAGGAAAGAATACACCACTTCCTGCAAGACATACAGCAGCTGATAAGTACTGGAAGACTGGATTTTTTTTTTATTGGAGGTAAATTACAAATCTCTGAGACTTTCTGTCACCAGTTGATTTGAAAGAAATTAAAAAAATGGCGAACTGCCCCTTTAAGGCTTAGTGTTCAGCAGTAATTTCAATGGCTAGTCTGACACTTTTGTTATATGACAAGCATAACATACTTTGGCATGGAGTCCTGTACTGGCACCAACCGTGAAAATAAGTGAACGGATTGGTACAATATCCACCTAGATTGTTGATGAGGAGAAATATGTGGATTTCATAGTAAGACGTATATAAGATGTCCTTTATACGGCTGCTTCCCAGTCACTGCCATGAGCTGGATAGATCGGCCATCATTGGTATATCATTGTGAAGGTGGATGGAAATGGGTTGCAATACCATCACATCTGTTGTCCACCAGTTCTGTCTCTAGTCTTCCTGAAAAAAAAAAAAAATTATAATCCTCCAGTATTTTTTTTTAGTTTTTGGAAGCCGAACACACTAAAAATGTGGAGGACTTTCCAAAAGACTATTACCTCAATAATCTTATGTATCCAGTCTAAAAAGGATCCAATCTTTGTATAAACGCCCGGACGGTTGGGCTCAGCACATCCCATTCCCCAGCTCACCACTCCAACGAGGCGCCAGGTATAGTCAGTCTGACAAACCAAGGGCCCTCCGCTGTCACCCTAGAGAGACAAAAACAAAACATTACCTCCACATTAAACAATGAGGGTCCATTTGTACCAACTAAAGTTTTGTAAAGTCTTCCAGCCTGTACAGTTACCACATATTGATTAAAGAGGAACTCCGGTTGAGGAAGATTTAAGCCACCCATAAACTAAGCTTGTTTGTAATAGGTTTATAAATCCTCACTATATAAATCATCTTTGTCATCTCTGTCTCGACTCCTCTTTTCTCCCCCGTTCTTCTGAGACAAGTCACATGATCTCAGTCTCTTCTGTTGCCAGGCAAGCTGTAACACCTCATCTCTTAGCCTGCCCACCACTGACATCACACAGTGATCTCCTGGCCAAGGGCGGGGAAACAACAGAATCTCCTGAGTAGTATAGGGTAAAGGACACACTGTTGTTTCATCCCTCTCTCTCTAATCTATCTATGTGGATGAATAGTAAACAAAGCAACGTAGCGGCACTTGCTTAGATGAAATCCAAATTGTGCATTTATTTCCAAAGGTGGCAAAAAATACAGTGGTACCTTGATTTAAAAATAACTTGGACTGAGAACGTTTTTGCAAGAAGAGCTCACAGTTTTCCAAAACTGTAACTTGGTTTAAGAGCATTGTTTTGGTGTAAGACCTCCCTATACTGGGTGAGAGGGGAGTGGGGAAGGGGCATGGTCTTCATAGCGGGATCTACAGCCCTGTACTCTGACCCAGGAAGTCTCCCTCACCTTCCAAATCATAGCAGATCCACTTCAGGCTGGGGCTTACATCAGAGGACAGGACTGTGGAGGTAATCTCTTTATAGCTGTAACCCCTCTCTCCCCGGAAAGAGAGTGCTTCTATAATGTGCCCACATCTGCCCTGCTCATTCCTTCAGTGTCTGTCCGCCCTTGTGTTTCTCATCCTCTCCATTACCGTACAGTAACTTATAATATCACATATTCAGCTGTTTCTGAATGTTTGTTTCATTTGTTTTACATGTTATTCAGAATAATAAATCATTATTTTTGGGGTGTAGAACCAATTGTCTGCATTTCAATTATATCTTAAGAGAATATTTGCTTTGGTATAAGAGCGGATTTGGATTACAAGCACGGTCCCGGAACGAATTATGCTCGTAATCCAAGGCACCACGTTACAATGTTTGAACCCTATCACAGCACCTTTTTAAGGGTTAAAACTTATTTTTTGTCACTTTTGGAAATGAACGCACCATTTGAATTTCATCTGAGGGAGTGCTGATACATTTCTTTGTTTGCTGTAAGATGGTGGGGACCATGATCGACTTCCTGGTTGCTGGCACCCCGGGTATATAATCTTACAATGCTGCTTTATTGTGGATTCCTATGTAGATGGATAGATAGGTATGGGTACCTGGCGAGTGGTTCTAAGGTACAATGCATACTGGGAGATGTAGTTTTCTGCAAAATGGATTATTTGTAAAAGTTTGAATCAGGGCCTAGGAGCAGCATAGACAAGTGGGAAAAATGTCAAACAATTGCTTTGTTAACACAGCCACAGTGAAGTAAGTCATATGGCATTATTCCCTGCTACTACTGATATTGGTCGTTTTGTTACTGTATAACAAACAATTGGTGGAGGATTGGTGAGTGCACCTATATGCTTTTTGTGCATTTTATTTATTTTTCTTTTATAGGGATTACCTAAGTTCCCCTTTAAATAGAGTGTTTATGGGAGGAGGTAAGACCGTAGCATAAATGTACAGTTGACCAGAACGTCTAGGGAACGTTTATTGGATTCTGGGTTTCTTGTAGGGTCAGTGGAGGAGTTTATTACTAATGTAAGTTTTATAATAACTTATGAAGTTAATAGATGTTGATGTATAAGCCGGTCACTACCATCAGTAACTATTCCATACCTGACATGCATCAACTTTCCCATCGAGGTAGCCAGCACAAAGCATTCTTGAAGTAATGTCGCCATTGTATATGCAGGAGCTATTGCATTTCTTAGTGCTAATGAGGGGCACCATGGCTTCCTTCAGACTTTGAGGCATGTGTGCTAAAGAGATGAAATATGCATGAATCTGATCCATAGTTGGCAGAATAACATCACAGCACCACAAATTGCTAGGGCTTAAGGCTGCATCTAACTTCTGCAGCCAATGCTAGTCATATGCCGCATGGTCAGGATTGGACAGACCCAAGTATGCTCGAGTTGTGCTCATTCCTATTCATATCTAAATGAGCCTGGTAAAAAGTAACTTAAGCTGTGATTAGTGGCTGTGGCCGAATTACACCCGCTGATAGACGAATCTAACCTGCTGATAGCTCCCTAGTGGGCACAGGGTGCTGAGGATAAAGGATTATCTCCTACCTTCATCCTTGGCCTGTTCCTGTGCTGTTAGTTGTGCCTGGTAATCCGCTAGGAGCACTAGGGGCATGGCTACTGCCCCTCCAAGCACCGATCCGGTCCCCCCATGATTATCAATGGAGAGGGCTGGCACTACGCCCCGGGGGCCACTAGGCTCCTAGCGGATTACCAGGCACAACTAACAGTATGGGAAGGGTGCCGAGGATGAAGGTAAGAGACACACCTTCATCCTTAGCGCCCCGTGTCCACTATGGAGCTATCAACAGGTTAGGTTTGTCTAACTTGCTGATAGTTCCCCTTTAATACATCTGAGCCATACTATAAATTTGTGGTTGTACTACTGTATATTCTCCGTCATGTTCAATAGGCAGCATAGCAGGTCAGTGACTACCACAGCAATACAAGCATAGAGTGGATATGGATTCATCCACACACTTCCGACAATAAGTAATGACAATACCAACACAGCACACTGTGGAATATGTAGGTGCTACAATATATATATATATATATATATATATATATATATATATATAATTCTAGGAACATTTCTAAAAGAGAGCCCTATCATCAGAGCGATTCTGAGAAAAATCATATGAATGACAGTAGGTGAAAGTATAAGACCACACTCAAACACATAATTTGAAAGCCAATAATGTTTGGTAGTATTACAGGAAGCAGCTTTTACTGTTATTCTAGCTAAGTGAATCACAATCTGGTTATTTTCGTCTTCTCTGGAAAGGTACCAATTGGGAGGGGATTTCATTTAGTAAGGGGTTAATTTGTTAGACTAGGATATAGTGGTTTGTCTAGTCTATGCCATCTGGTATGGGAACAAATAGATGCTGGTAAGGGTTTAAAGTGTACCTGTTGCAATTTTTTTTTTTAAATAAATTAACAGGGGTTGTGATTGCAAGAAGTTTTAAAGTTTTCTATGTTTAATTCAGTGTTATACATATGGCCAAACTGAGCTCCATGCTCCTTTTCGGCCGATATTTGGTCTTTTCTCTGTTCAAAAATAAAGAGACCACACACAGGAAGTCCCAGTCCTTTTCAGGCTCATGCAAGAAAAGATACCTGTTCATCATGCAGGCTGTATATCAACTGAGAGCAATTAACTTAAACTAATTATATTATTAACTTTTGCTAATTATATTACCAGCTATTCATATTACCAGGGGATAATTAGTATAATGTCACTGACAGGAGAGCTGACCATACAATGTGAGCACCGCCAGGATTCTCTGCTACTACTGAATGTGCATGCACACTAGCTGTACACATGCACAGTAAAGGGAGACACCTAGGTGGCCATATGTATAGGGCTGATTTAAACATAGAAAATGTTAAAGAAAATAGAGTATATTGTAAAACTGCTTGCAATCTTCTCGATCAAAAATAATTTTTTATGAGAATTTTGAGTCTTGAGAAGGGGGATCCCAGTCTCCTAGTAGAATGTTTTCAGCAGCTCCCTCAGAGAATGAATGGAGTGACAGAAATAATGTATGACCATTCTAATGGTAGACTGGGGTCCCCATTCTCAAAATCATAGGGGTCCCGCTACTGTGGCTGGTTAATGATTTTGCCTAATGGTAAACCTCCATTAATTTAAACCTGTGAGCACTGTAAGGCTATGTTCACACACCGCACTTTTTATGAAAAGAACGGCCGTTTCAATTAAAACAATGGCTTTTCTTTTTATGATGCAATGATTTGTATTGAAGTCAAGGCAAACAATGGCCATTGTTTCACGCAATGTATTGTACAACAGCTATTGTTTGGCTCTGGCGGTCGAAATAATGTACATGCCATTTATTTCTGGCCATTGTCCATAGACTTTAAAGGGAAACTATCAGCAGGTTAGACAAATCTAACCTGCTGATATGTCCTTATTGCACAGGAGGCGCTGAGGAGGAAGCTATGTATCTTACCTTCCTCCTCTGCGCTATTTTGGTGCAGTCAGTAGTTTTCTTCACGGTTCAGTAAGACCGCGGTTTAGTAAGACCGTTTTTATACATAGCCTAAAACTGCGACACATAGCCTAAAACTGTGACACATAGCCTAAAACTGCGACACATAGCCTAAAACTGCGACATATACTAAAAGTATTTTCATGCTTCATTTGGATTTCAGCAGTGGAGTGACTTTCTGCCGCACCCCTGCAGTCAATCCTAAACTTTAAGCCTCTTAGTAGAGTAAGGCTTTAATAGACCTGGCTGCATTTAGTATTCTGGATCTGTTCTCCATCTGTAAACATGAGGATACCTTTGTACATTATAAAGGCAAACAGCAAATAACAAAATGACAACTCTTGTTTAATTGGGCATTAAAGACTACAGGAAAGACTCCATGCTGCGTCCTGCAAAATCCTCCTGCTGATCTGTAACCTGGAAATTAGCGCTAGATTGTGTTTTGGATTGGAAAAACAGACTGTAATTAAAATAAACTCTATATTACATAACCCTCTTACAAATGGAATAATTGTTAGTTTAGGATAGAATAATATGAGTTTCTCTTAAAGGAACCTGCCTATTTTAAGTGAATGTACCACTTCAATCTGTAAATAAATATTTTATATGACCTGATGGGCGATGCTGTGCAGATTCTGATGGTGTCGTCCATTTTTCAAAAGGCTGCATGGTTCCCACAACCTGCCATGTTTTCTATCTATGCAAATGAGTTTGCTTGGTGCACTGGAGGAGGGCTTAGCGCCCCCCCACCCCAGTGCACCGATATCTCCTCCCCTCAAGTCTGGCCACAGCCTGGCTCTGCCTCAGCGTGTCACCCGAGGAGATATCGGTGCACTGGGGCCATGTCATCACTTTAAAGCTGCTTGAACCACACTGGGGAGGTTCTTAGTGTAATGACTGGAGTCGTGGATCCACTGGACCGTCACTAGCGATGGCGTAAGCGGCACCAGGGAGCGGAGTCAGGATGGACTTGCTGCGGCAGGCGACCCCCAGGTCGCTACCCCTGGCTTGGCTTGCTAGTGACGGCGGACGAGCTGTAGCAGGAACAGTAGGTAAGCAGGCAGGCAGGCAGGTAGATGGACACACAGATAACAGTCACAAGCGGAACAGCAGGTGGCAGAACAACGGACAGGAACAACAGACAGGAACAATGGCAAGAACAACAGGTAGCTGGGACTGAACACACTAGGAAACATGTAGAGGCTCCAACACCTGTGGTGGGACAGGGCTGCAATTTATAAGAGAGCCTCAGAGCAGCAGCCAATTAAAGGCACACAGACCCTTTAAATTAAAGCAGAGCCAGCGCACGTGCTGCCTAGGAGACGGGACGTGCCCGTCGAGCTGACACAGAGCTGGAGGAGGAGGAGCCCCGGCACAGAGCAGGAGATGGGGCAGCAGCGGCGCGACGAGAGGTATGTGCCACGGCCACGGATGTGACACTGTCTGCTCCTTTTGCCTTGATTGGTAGATTTCTCCCTCTACCCAGTGAATTGTGTATCAGGCAGCATGAAAATGATGACAGGTTCTTTTTAAAGGGGTCGTCCAGACTTTTAAAAAAAACATGGGCGCTTTCTTCCAGAAACAATACCACTCTTGTCCTCACTTTGGGTATAAGGTTTGATAGGGTCCATTTACACAGAAAGATTATTTGCCAAAGACCTGATCTCTGTTTATAGTTTGTTTCTGGCTTTGGCTTCAAATCTTTGGCAGATAATCTGTCAGACAATCTTTCTGTGTAAATGGACCCTAAAGCCCCTATTATACGGGATGACTGGCTGAATAGGTGACAAGGCTGGAAGGGTTTGATGCATCATTTCAGGGCATCTATATAGGGTCAGTCTGGAGACAGTAAGTAGCAACGTGGTAGAAAAGACCCAGCACTCACCAAGTAGATCTGCTAATTTATTGTGCAATTTGCATCAGATACAATAAGGATGCGTTTAGGCCAAGCATGGCCTTCATCAACTTAGGTAGTACTACCTAAGCTGATGAAGGCCATGCTTGGCTGAAACGCATCCTACGTTCTTTGATACCAATCGCCTTGAGCGCCACCTCAGTCGGAAGCACCGCCCCCTCCACAACCATGGAAACAGTAAGCAGGCAGGTTTATTTTAGGGGGAAATATGGGAGATATTATGAGGCAGGGGCTGTTAGTAGAAATAGAATAAAATGGAGACTAGAGATCAGCGTAACTCGAGCATGCTTGAGTTTGTCCGAAACCAGAAGTCTCAGCATTTGATTACTGGTGGCTAAAGAAATTGGGTGCCTCCCTAGGGACTCCTGGAGGACATGGATACAGCCTAAGGCCTATGGCTGTTTTCATGTTTTCCAGGACCCACTGGGGCTACACCCAGCTTCTTCAGTCACCAGTAATCCGGGTTCGGATGAACTTAAGGGTCCTATTCCACAGGCCGAGCAGGGCCCGATCAACGGTGTAAACAAGCGCCGATCTGTAAGCGACCCGATGATCGTTGAGTGAGGGCTGCAGGGACACCGTTACTGATGTCCTTGCAGCCCCTGCACCATACATTACCTGGCAGGACCTCTTCTCGGCTCCGTCTTCCTCCCAGGGTCCCGCGGCGCAGCATCAACCTGGCCTGTGATTGGCTGAGCGGTCTGACAGATCAGTCAGGCCGCTCCGGAGCTGCTGAAGCTGTGTCGCGGGACCCAGGGAGGAAGACGGAGCAGAGAAGTCCTGCCAGGAAATGTATGGTGCTTCTCAAATCGTCGGTCGCCCGCCGCGCACCGCTATTCCACCGTAGCGATGCTCGGTGGGGGACTGATGATTTTAGGTTTGGCCCGAAATAAACAATCAGCCAATGACATGATCATCGGCTGATCGTTTTCTCTATTCCACCGAGCGATAATCGGCAAATTCGGCTCCCATGGAATAGGCCCCTAAGCATGCTAAAGGAGACACAAAATATCAGGGACTCTTTGACTGGAGGATGCAGGGGGAGACAAGACGGCATAGACCCTATGAGAGGAATGGGCAGACACGCTATGGCGGGAGCTGTGAAGGGAAAATGCTCTGTGTACAACATGCACTATGTTGTGATACCTTTGTGTGTATAATGCTGGCAGCTCATTTTATCATTTTGTAAGCTGCTAAGAGCCTGCACAAGGTTAGTCACAATGACTGTACATTACTCATTTACAGTTCCCGTATCCATAAGACAGCTACAACATTTCTTCGTTCTCAGTTGTCACTGAAGTTACTGGCCGCTTTTTCATCTCTAGAGTCTCCCCCCTGTATGGGTTGGAGGATGTCATAGAGCTTGACCTTTAAATCTTTCAACATGTATTCAACTGAGAAAGCACTTTAATTATCACACATAGCGGGGAAGGACGCATTTCATTCATGAAATCAATACAGGTCATGGACAATCCGTCTGGGCTACTGTGTCTTCTGACAATGAATAGAGCATCATTACTGTTGTCAATGAGCACTCAGTGCTGGAAAAAAAGGATCTGTGTCCTTCCAGATGTCTCCTACTATTTATTACACTGAATAATTTCTAATCTTATAAAAAGCATCTAAAAAAATAATAAATTGTAGAGTAGCAAATAGATGTGATTTGTGCAATCTTTTTTTCCCACTGAAATCTGCAATTTATGTTGTTGTTTAGTAGTGAATATTCCCATTGAAGTCAATGGGCAAGGAAAAATCCACAGCAAATCCGCAGTACATGGATTTTCATACAGATTTGTTGCAGCAAATTAATCTAGTGTGCATATAAAGGTAAGGACCAGAGGTTTTATATGGGCAAGACTCACTGTTGTCAGGATCAGTATGTCCCCAGCCTGATACCCAGCATTCAGAGCCCGCAGGGAGGTCTTGTTCATATTGGGGTAGACAAACAGGACGAATGCTATCTGAGGAAAATAAGGTTAATCAAATTAAAAGAGTCATACACAAAAGAGGGAGAAATATAAGCCATAATAACACTAAAAATGTTATATAGCACACATATTCCAGAATAACATTGTAAACAATAGAAAAATAAAAAATATTGTTTAGTGCTTTCCCATAGGAAATAATGTAAATGTGTCTAATTGGTTTCAGCACCCACCACTACTCATTTATAGCATTGAAAAGCACTCCAGCAATCTTATACAATACAGTATTTGGCTATGTTCACACTGCGTATGAATCCGTCCGTAGATCGTACGCCGCCGTACATGTGCGGCTGAAACTACGGGCGTGGGAAAAATATGCGTCCGGATGCGTACGAACCGCGAACATACGCCCGTAGTACAGTTATGCTTCCCTAGCTTGTTTCGAAGCGATCTGAGGCAGGTCATTTACTTGGAAATCTTCGCCCAGCCCAGTAAACCACACAGAACCTTTTGGATCGAAAAATCAAGTTCAATTTGGCTAAAATAAGTACTTCGTACGGGACCGCATGGGAATCCACGGCCGTGAGTTTCAACATTTCCGTTCTCTAACAATGGTCGTGTTCATTTTTCACGGCGCCGTATACGATCCGGCCGTAAGCTCATACGTAGTGTGCATTGTGCGGGCAGATATCGTATACTTTCAAGCGAACGCATCAACCTCAAAACTACGTGCGTATATTCGCAGTTCGCACTACGGACGGATTCATACGCAGTGTAAACATAGCCTTTTACTGTACTGTATGTAAGGGCTGTATTACACGGCACAATATTGAGGACTGCTGCTACTACTGGGAATGGAGGTATGTGAGTACCCAGCAGCTAAGCTTCGGACATGTCATAGCATCAGTGGGACATATAGTATATGAGACTCCACTGATCACTAGAATGAAGGGAAGAAAGTGCTTGGCTAAGTACCTAAATACCTTTGTTTCTGCTTGGCTTAACTTATGTAGTGTTCACACTACATAAATCCCATAGTAGTCACGACCGTTGTAACAACGTCCGTGATTACTATGGAACTTACGTAGTGCTGCCTTCTAAGGAATCCTGGCCTGAGTGCATACACATAGTACACACTCCAGCTGGGAGCTTTGCGGCGCCGCAAGAAACTGACATGTCAGTTTTCTGCTGCCGCTAGTCAATGAATAGCAGCCACGGAAAACCCTGTCAGTTCACTCCATTGTGAGCAGGGGGGAAATTCGGATGCGGGTGCACACGGATGCGCATCCGAATTCAGCGGCAGTAAATATCATCTGGCCAGTACTACAGTACCGGCTGGGATGATCTTTTCTGACACCGGACGTTCCGTGACCCGGCCGCGTCATGGAACGGCCAGTGTCTTACAAAGTGGCAACATAGCCTGAACATGAAAGCCATGATAGCCTCATAGAGGTGCATGGAGACTGTCATGGCCAATGTACTCGGCTCTGAAAGCGCCTCTGTCTGCCCCTTTGTTCTAGCTAATGGTGTGGGTCTCATTAGCTGGATCTCTACTGACATCTTACTATGACATGAGCTGAAATACCAGACACAGACTATAGACTTGGATTGCATAGTTTGCGGAATAAAAGTAGATCAATTGCTCTATTGCTATTTAGAGCAGTCTAAATATGCTATCAGATAGATGTTCGGGAAATAATTCCTGTTTCTTCCCGGACAGCCCTGTCAGCAGCCTATAGATTTTTCCTTACACCATTCTATATCATGAGCCCAATTTACTATGATGGTAGAAAACAGTCAAATAAAACAAACCAAACTATCATCTTACTCCATCATAGCTACATAGGTACCAATAGTGTTAGCTCAAACACTGGCCAGTACACAGGTCAAGCCACATATATCCTATATAAAGAAAACTAGAGATAGGGGCGCCTTATGGGGTAGTATATAAGCAGGAACAATCAAGATGTGTGAATAATACCATTCAGGAGTTGTGCTACATCTAGGCACAAGCTCAATTCCATTGTGCGCTTATAGTAACATAAACCACCACAGCTCATGGTGTGGTGTATCGAAATGTAGATGATACCTGAAACAGGATTCTATGGACCAATGATCCCCTTCAAATGGACCAGTGCAGATGAACTCCAGTATATATATATATATATATATATATATATATATATATATATATATTTATTTATTTATTTTATATACCTTACATGTACATAAACCAGAAATCGGCAATAAAACTATGATTCTTTAATTTGCCAACGCGTTTCGTCCAATCAAATACAAATAAAGGCCTTTCTTAAGCAACTTGAGAAAGGCCTATATTTGTATTTGATAGGCCGAAACGTGTTGAGCTATAAAAGAAACATGGTTTTATTGCCAATTCCTGGTTTATGGACATGGAAGGTATTAATATATACTAGCATAGTGGAGTCCATCTGCGCTGGTCCATTTGAAGGGGACCATCGGTCCATAGAATCCTGTTCCAGGTATCATATCTACATATACATCCCATATGGGCACATCCAGTTGCATATTACTGTATGGGATTCTTTTTAACATGGTTTCTAGGGCAAGCACCGGTAATAAATTTATCTAGCTAATCTGCAGTGGAAGTAATCTAATCCAAAAGGGGAAACCCCAACTATAATAGGAAATGAGATTAAAAAGCCAAAAAAAGCCAAAGAAAAACCTACTCTCCATGTCAAGATAATCACAGGCTTACTAAGAAATAGGCTATGTTCACACAACTTTTGTTATTTTCTGTTTTTCAAAAGACAAAATGACGTACATTTTGCTGTTTGGCCGCCTGTTAATATGACGACGGCTGCTGGTACATTATTCTAGTTTGAAGTTACTAATTGGCTTTTGTTTGTGTCTTTAATTGACTTTAATTGTCTTTAAGAAGTCCATTGAATTTAATAGTAAAAACTGTGAAAAGACTGTGAAGAAAAACTATGTGTGAGGAACTAAAAAATAACGTCCATTGTTTGCAAAAGACGTCCGAAATTAATTGTCATGACCATTATTTTGACATCCATGCAGAAAATGTCCGTCATTTTACGCACTGTGTGCAATGGGCGTCTGTCATTCCATTGGCTTCAATGCATTGAATTGAAGTCAACCATATTGTGGCAATAACGGACGTAGTTTTGAATAGAAAAGATGTTTGTCTTTTCTCTTTTTTTTTGCCATTGTGGCAACATATCCATAAACAGGAGGCCACCTTGTATGCCAACCGCCATCTAGACACCTTGCTGCAATCGATTGGTGATTGATAGATATGTGCTGCATAAGTCATATAATAAAACAAAAAATGCACCTGAATAGTTTAAGGGCTTCTCCAGTTTCATCAATGCGATGTCATAATCATGGCTCCTGTCATCGTAGTTCTGGTGATAAATGATTTTCTCCACTCCTGATGAAGAGGCTTGTTGTCTTTTAGGGGGGTGACTGACAATCCCTGAAAGGACAGACCAGCTGGACAGCTGAGGAGACCTGTAACTTAATAGGATCACTTATAAGTGACACATAAGCCATGTTTAAATTCATTCATTCTTTTTATAATCATATAAACCATTAAATATAAATGTTATTCTTTTTGTAATCTACATACATATTTTTTTCCAGCATATATATATATATATATATATATATATTTTTTTTTTAATTATTATTATTATTTTTTATTTTCTTTTATTTTCTAGTTCTGTTGCTAGATTTTAGGACTTGCTGGTCCCACCACAAGCTCTGGGAGCAGGACCTTCCCGCTCAGCCAATAGCCGGCCGAGATGTGGCACTGCTGTGACCAGTGATTGGCTGAACTGGAATGTCCTGCCCTGAGTGGCCATCTTGGATTCAGGTTGAAGAAAAGAATGGTAGAAGACCAGAAGAAGATGCACAATCAGACCTGCGGCAAGACGAGAGGGGGACTAGGGTAGGCAAGTATATTTTTTTATCCTGTATTTTACCAAGGCCTTGGAACTTTATTATATTTTTATACAACACCAGAATACCCCCTATTTGTAACCAAGTAACAGGAGCTGAGTACAAATAGGTTGATCTATGAATAAAAGGTACACATGTTGTATGTGCATTTACATTTAGTTGTAATTATATCTATCAATACTCTATGTCTGTGTTTCAGTGAACTTGATGTCTTTTGGCAATATATTGTAGTTTACTTCTGTGCAGGTATGGCTGATGTATGGCTGAAGTTATGAAGTACTGTAAGATAGTTGAGCAGATGCACAGCTTCCTCCTTACTATTGATGAGCGAACATGTTTGTAAATGTTCATACGAACATAGCGCTAATTGTTTGTGTTCGACGATCACATGTCCGATGATTGCAATGTACGCAACCGCGCAATTCACGCTTTACACTTGATAATCTGTACGCATGTGGGTAACTCTAGACTGAAACGTATGCAACTGCGTAATTTATGCTGTAAACCTGTAATAATCTGTACACATGTGCGTAGACCGAAATGTACGCTTCTACTGTATGTTCGTTATTTGTCCGTAAATGTTTGGTGAGCATGAACGATCAAAGTAACTTTTTTTTATATTCGTGTTTGAGGTTCGAACATTGGGGATTTTCGCTCATCAATACTCCTTACTAAGGGCTCTATTAGACCAACAGATTACCTGACAGATTTTTTTGAGCCAAAGCCAGGAATGGACTATAAACATAGAACAGGTAATAAAGGAAAGACTGAGAGTTCTCCTCTTTTCAAATCCATTTCTGGCTTTGGCTTAAAAAAAATTAGTCAGATAATCTGTTGGTGTAATCGGGCCCTAAGGCTCATTCACCTCAGTTTATGAATTGTTTGGGGTATGTACGTATATTTGTTAATATAGAAATCAGTTCTCCGTGCACAGAACTCCTGGGGAGCTTGCGTGTGCCTTATTGTTATGCACAGCAGCCAATTTGAACATTGCACAGACGTGGTGGAAGACATGTATAGAGGCCGCAGGGGAATAGTGAGAAATTCTAAGGGTAACAACATGGAGAATTTTCTTATTCTGTTATCTTGTTTTTTTTTTTTATAACTAAAAACCCGCCTGCCTTAACTATTATGCTATAAATATACTTCCAGACCATGATTGCGATGTGTGCTGCTCTATTGCTGGCATTTCCCTGGAATGTCATTATGATTAATCATGTTATCTCCCCCTACCACTACTGTCTTCAAAATGTAAAATAAGATGCAAGAAATTAGGTCAGATAGGATCAAAGTACAGTTGTAGAATAACCCTTCCTATGATTAGTATAAGCTTCATAATTTTTTCCCATAATCTGCATTCGTTCTTCCTATAGGCTAATAAGAAGGGGGTTCTAGGGATAAAAGAAATTGTGGCTGGGGTGCTGTAAAAAACAAAACAAAAAAAAAACAATACTCACCTGACTCCAGGCAGCTGCTGCATCGGTGTTCCCAGTCACCAGTTATCACCGCTACTTCCTGAAAATGCATCATTCCCACAGGAACTGTTATGCTCAACCAATCACTGGCTTTAGTGGTGTAACACCTTAGTTAGTAATAGGTCATGGAGACACTTTCTGTGAGCATGGCAATTAAGAAACAAGAGAGTAGCAGTGATGTGTACAGACTAGGAGCGACGGTAGGACAGCTCGGTAGCTGTGGAGGATTGGTGTAGGTGAGTATAACTTTTTTTTTTTTAATACCCTCTTTAGCCACATATAACACTTTTTTTTTATTGCTGTACAGCTTTAAAATAATCCTTCTATTATACAATAAAATACATTGGGAAATTTACTAAGACCGACTATAAAGAGTACACCTTCTGCCCATAAGCAACAAGCTAACATTCACAACAACTATGAGCCTACATAGATGTCCACTAAAACTTCCACTAATTTCTGTTTGGCCATTTCCAAAACTTTCCTGCCCACCTCTCCCATCGCCATTAAAAAATAATGAGAAAGGCACCAAATTGGTAAAACGTGACAATTCTTTACGCCAATTGCAAATTTAGAATGCCAAAAACTTGCCAATTCTGATGGGTGAAAATGAGCTGTTTTCATACATGGACCAATTCTTCACCAATTGATGATTTAATTTATCTAATAGGGTCACCTGTGGTCAGCCTAAAACTAGTCATACAGTAGAGACTTCAGACAGGTTTTTTTCTGGATGACTTGTTGTTCATGGATGACCTGGGAAAGTTGTGGTCTTGAATGTTAATCACTCTTTCACTAATTCACTTTAGGTGAAATGCCTACTATCATAATTCTGCTACAACAAGACAAATCACCAGTTAAAGGGGTTATCCAGCGCTACAAAAACATGGCCACTTTCTTCTAGAGATAGCCCCACTCTTGTCTCCAGCTTGGGCGGGGTTTTGCTGCTCAGTTCCATTGAAGGGAATGGCGCTTATTTGCCAACCGCACCTGAACTGGAGACAAGAGTCTTGTTGTCTCTAAAATAAAGTGGACATGTTTTTGTAGCACTGGATAACCCCTTTAACCTCTTCCATGATCCGTGGCCTTGCATTGACTTTCATTGATGGAATTCAGATCTGGTTTTTGCCAATAACAAATTTTCAATTACAGCAGTTCTAATGTGGCAAATGAACTTTTTGACAGATGTTTGTCATAGTTTGGGATGTAGCATTCTTAATCGTGTCATGAAAAAGTGTGATTATTGGCAAAGATGGTCGAAATCAGTTTTTTTTGGCTATCCAAAATCTATTGTATGGTCACCTTAACCGATATTCTGGAAACTGTGCTTTATCAAGACCTACTTGTGTACACAGTGGGCTGCAGTTATGATCCATTGTTGCGCTATGATGGAGCCACCACAGACATGCTTGTTGTGTAGAAATAGACTAACTTGCCATGGCCAACGACCCAAGGCCACATCACGTCCTCCAATAATTCTAGAAGTTTTGGAACGGGATCCACATTCTGTAAAGGTAAGATTAAACGTTAGGTGAGCAAAGTAACTTTATAAGATTGTATAGGATTAGAAACTTAAGTATGACTTAGTGTCAAAGGGTAGCAAAATTATAACACAAAGCATGTATTTCTGCGCCAAATTATTGTGACATTTTGACAAATACACCAGACATAAGGGTTATGACTCCTTCCCTAAGTCTTCCCAGCCTAGAAAAACATGGCTGCTTTCTTCTAAAAACAGCAGCATACTTGTTGGGTGTGGGTTTTGCATCTCAGTTCCTTTTGAAGTTAAATGAAGCTGAATTGCAATACCACACACAACCTCGGGCCAGGGGTGGTGATGTTTTTGCAAAAATGTAGCTGTGTTTTTTTCTATCGCTGGATAATTTCTTTGGGGTGAGAGCTGTTCTTTGTAGCCCCTTTCTGTCAAAATGGGAAACTAGGGGCGGGGCTTTATTTAAGACTGGCGTACTTGCACATCAGTCTTTATAAATGTCCACCAAAGTTATTTGTCTTTTTAGGTGTCATAGTATTGATAAATTTATTGTTGAGTTTGCGGTGTAGTCTGGGATACCACCGCTCTCCTGTCAATGATCGGCAGCATTCTTTCTATGCACAGTATTGTAGAGAGTGCTGTTATTAGTGGGTGGGTAATCTGGATTGGCAACTATCATGGATCACCGGGTACACCTACTCTGGAGTACTAGCTAATAAAAAAATAGCTTTTACCAAAATTATGGCAAGTAAAAAGAAAATGAAAATTTCTAGGTTTATGTTGCCCATAAATCTGGTAACGGAGTCCTTTTAAATCCCCTAAGATAATAATGTTTAAAGGGACTCTGTCACCTCCAAAACACCCTCTAAACTTAAGTTATCAGTAGATTATACATCAGTAGAGTATACAACTCTGATTCTATATCTGCAATGTATATCTTTCTATGCTCTTTAATTCCTTTGCTATAAGCCACAAATGAAGGAGTCTAAGCAGTCCTCTCCATTATATTCTTGAGCTGAGTAGTCCTCTCTATGCAGCAACATGGCCAGTGTGTAGTCTTACATTGGTAAAAATACAAAGGAGAAGAAAGCTACAAATTACAGATTTGGAATCCTTTATCCTACTTAAAGTGGTTATTCTGAGAAAAATTTACTTTTCCCCTATCCAACCCAGGGCTCTAGTCATAACAGAGCCGCGGGGGTCCGACCCCTGAACCTCCCAGGGATCTCCGTTTTGGACCCCGCCGGCTCTGTTATGACTAGAGCCCCGGGTTGGATAGGGGAAAAGCCCCCTGTGGATAGGGGAAAAGTTAATTTTTCTTAGCGATCTGCTACTTTCCCTCTATCCTGTGGATAGGGGAAAAGTAAATTTTTCCGAGAATACCCCTTTAAGTCCCTATTACACGGGGCAATCAGCAGGAGCAAACAAGCACCAACCTGTCAGGTCAGCACTCGCTTGCTCCTTGTTCCCCTGCCTGCTGCCGGTGCTATTACAGATGCCGACAGCAAACAGGTAAGAGCGCGCGGGGGGTGGGTGAGGGGAGCTGTAGGAGGGGCTGCCCAGGTGATTGTTCAATCGACCCGTTAGCCCATAAAAGATAGCGGCGGTCTGTTGTCGCTACTCCGGTTACATTGTTGGTCTTTCAACATGTTGCAAGATCTTAAAAGACAACGATCAGCTGACATTGTGTCCTTTATTACACAAAGCGATAATTGGCCAAATACGTCCGATAATTGCTTTGTGTAATAGGGCCTTTACAGATGACTTCACTTTAGCGTTTTGAGGAGGGTGGGTTGGAGGTGAGTTCCTTTAAAAATTTATTTTTTTTAAACCAGAACATGTTCTTATTTTAGAGGTTAAAAATCAATGTTTTTCTCCACTGAACTCTAATTCAAGAGGAGTAGTCTGCTCCCCAGATATCCAGCAGCAAATACAACACACCAACATAGGTCTAATACATTTTTACATTTACTACTCACCTGAGCATTTCAGTGTAACAACACGTCCCGAAAGACATCCTCGTCTGCAAAGTAAAATGTGGAAATAGAAGGCTAGCACAAAAAGTACCACCATTGGGATAAATAGAAACTCATAAAGAAGTGAGTCATTAAAAAAATGTTTAAGATCAAAAAGAAGCAGTAAGGGCCCTATTACACGGAATGATTATCGTACAGAAAATCGTTATATTGTTTGAATTTAAAAGATAATCATTGTGTGTAATTGCAGGAAACGATCAAAAAATTGTGTCGTTAATTGTTGATTTAGATCTGACTTTAAAATCATTGTTTATCATTTGCTAATCGTTCTCTGTAATTCTGCATTCATTCACTAATCGTTCAGTGTAATTCCAAATCGTTCCTTCTTTTGCTGGGATCAGATGGAGTAAACGATCGTTGTAATGATCATTGTAATGATCGCAACTAACGACTATATGGTGAACGATTTCAGATTAATGATAAACAATCTTGTTTCTAATCGTTTAATGTTGATCGTTAAAAAATTGCTTTGTCTAATAGGACCCCAAGTGAAGACATCCATTAAAAAATATATGTGGTTACTATGATTGGCAAGACATGTCCTGCAAAACTAACAATAATACAATATTATTTCTTGTTATGTGTATTATTGTGTTTACTTCACAATATACATTGTCATCTATGATCTTTGTTTGTCTACCAACCTGGTTTGCCACGTATGCTCAGATGAAGTGGTTTGACCAACTGGGACCTGGACATATTCTTGACTGTGATTTAACTTGGTAGATGTCAAATTCACAGCCTTGTGATGCATTAGCCTGCAAACAACAGTTTAGTGAGGTTATAACTGGGTAATAAAATCTCAAAATCAAAAGCATGTCTTATGAGCCAAGATCATTGGGATATGAAATCTACATCCGACTTAAAGTACTGTATCCCTTATCCACAGGATAAGTGATATGTGTGCGATCAGAGGGGGTGGGTCTGCTGGGCTTGGGACTGCTTGGGTCCCTACTCTTCAGAACAGGGACCCAACTTTCACCAATCACCAATGTATTCATTGTCTATAGAGCTGGTAAAGATAGTACAGTAAAATGCTTGACCACTTTTTATTACAGGCACAGGCAATGGCTATTTTTTACCAAAATCTAAATCATCTGCCAAAAGCACATGGGAAAACTGTGTTATGGTTTAATGAGACCAATTGCTCCAGGCGGGCCGAGGGCTACATATGAATAGCGAGCGGCACAGGAGGGGGCAGCACAGGGGGGAGACGGACTGGTGGGCCACGCTGGTGCTCAGTGCTTAGGGTGACACCCCAAATCCTCCTAAACCACTCATTAGCATAGGGGGAATTAGGGGCTATCATACGAATGTGGGGCAGAAGAGAAGATTTAGTACCAGCTCTGCTCTTATCAGTTAATGATTATCTACTGAGACATATCAGCAGGTTTATTGGACTGAACCTGCTGATAGTGCCGCTTTAAAGTGTACCTGTCTTTATACAGTAACTTTCAAAATCTAAATCAACAGTAGATGTAATATAAAGCAAGTTTGCAATTTACATTCATTATAATTTTTGTTATTAAAGAAAACATGGCACTTCCTGTTTTGTGACTCTTTTTTTCTGAAAGAGTCAGAAAACAGGAAGTCCTGTGTGTCCCATGTCATCAGAGCGCTCATGTGATTGATGGACACATTGACCCGTGACTCTCTGTACTGGCTGGAATCACTGTGTTTAGTCTGTTTTTGTTTCAACCAGCAGAAAAGTCAGAAAATCTGCCTTCAGGAGACTGGACCTGGACTTCTGTTAGTTCAGCTTTGTTTTACAGCATGATAGCAACAACAAAAATAATGAATGTATATAGCAAACTTGCTTTATATCACATCTACTGAAAGTTATAACAACAGGTACACTTAAAGGCCTTATTGAACCAAACAATTATCGGCCTTACTTGGCTGATTATTGATAGATAACAGATGACTATTCTTTTTTATAACCTAGCCTGCCAAAAAAGAACCGTAAACTATCTAACCCATATTAAGAGTAGGTAAAGTATCGGTTAAAAACATGAAGCTTTCTACCTGATGAATCCCAAGTGTCTGCATATATGGGTTCCCCAATTTGCATTCCACCTCTCATGACAAGTGAGGAGCCATTCTTGTCTGGATTCCACCTGCACTTCCAACAAGAAGTTTTCTGTATTTATTCTGAAAGATACTGAAACCGTTTTTATGAAAGTAGGATTTCTTATGACAAATGATTTTCACCAATGAACTGACACCCAGAAGCTGCTATTAATAATCGCAGTAAAAACTATGCTGAAATCAGTGATATCCAACTGATCTACAACCTACATAGCTTCCTTACATATACAATACAATATTACCTGTTCACGTTATGACTATAAATATAAGCAAAGTCAAAGAAGAATTTTACTTTGAGTGTCTATGGCCATGTTCACATGGCGTAAGAGACCGGACGTTCTGATGCGGGCGCATCCGTGCACGCCTGCATCACAACTCCCCAGCGCACACTATGAAGCTTGCGGCCGGAGCCGCTCGCTTCATAGTGTGCACTGACATGGTTTTCTACGGCCTCTATTCACTGAATAGCGGCAGCAGAAAACTGACATGTCAGTTGTTTGCAGCGCCGCGAGGGATCCCGGACAGAGCGTATACTATGTGTATACGCTCCGGCCGGGATCCCATAGAAGGCTGGGCAACGTATCTATTGGTAAAAAGTACGACCGTTGCAACAACAGCTGTACTTTTACAAAAAAGATACGTTGTGTGAACATAGCCTATAACTTCATTCAATGTTTAGTATCCACACTCCCAGAAGATATCATATAAAAGCAATGTATTATGTATTTATTTCTAATGTCATTAAGAAAAATTTAATCTGTAGATTAGAATTAAAGGGAACCTGTCACCACTTTAATGCTGACTGGACAATGAGCCATTGAGGTGGACCCCACTGGCTTTTGCCTACCCCACCAGCCTTGATTGGTAGATTGTTTAAAATATGTATTTTATTTATTTATAGACACACTCCCATGTAGGTATATATCAGCCTTATGACAGCTGTAATGTTATTATTACACAGTAAAATTATTGAAATGAAAAAAAAAAACAATTCTATTCAAACATAACTTTTTATATTTTGCTGCCAATGGGGACACTAACAATTCCTTTCATGCTTGTTATTATTTGTTCAGTCTCCTTCCTCAAGTTCTGAGCTGCTTCTTTCTGCTGAGTATTAGAAGTTCATTGTGTCTCCCCCTTCTTCCCCCTCCCTTCTGAGACAGGGGATGTAAACAAGTCTCTGGGTGTCTGTATTTGAAACTTTGTAGCTTCTTTGTAATGCTGGGAGGGTTAATCTAAGGTCAAGTTGCTGATGAACTCACTGTGATTAATCCTTCCAGCAATACAAAGTTGCAGATAGGGACTTGTTTACACAAGCTGTGTCAGAAGGGAGGGGGGAGGAGGGAGAGATGGAGAGAAAAGCTCACACTTTTTTTTGTCTTTAGCAAAAAGCAGCAGTTCAGAAGTGGGGAAAGGAGACTGAATAGATAATAACAAGTCTCACTATGGACAGCAACAAATACCCCTTTAAGTTATACAGGGTTCAGGAAGAAGAGAATCTGTAAGGAGCAATGAAGCTGAAGATAGAACCTTATCTTTGTCCTTATTGTAAAAAGTTTGTCCCTAACTTCTGTAGACCTCAAATAGTACAATTGAGCTGTCACCTCTAATAATAATGAGATGACTTTGACGATTCTTTCCCAGGTCATACAGAAAAGCTAAAAATTTAGCGGCACATATTGTCAGCCAGTTTTCACAAAAAAAAAAAAATTAAATAGAATAGAATGCCATTTTTTTGATGATATATTCACATGAAATCATTTAGTATCACATCATGAAAATATAAAAAAAAATATTCCAAACCTTTTCTACGAGGCACAGTAGTAACTTCGTTGTCTGTGTCATTACATCGCGAGGTCACCTCAGCATCTTGTAGCGGTACAGAGCCTTGATAAACAAGAGGCTTCATGAAGTACTGCACTGGAAACAGCAAAAACCAGAATGATGAAAATACTTTTTCTGCATGGAATCATGCTAATATATAATAGGATGTCCATCCTTAAAATATCTCTTGTCATGTCACTAATAACTGCAACCTTTACAATATTTTTTTTTTGCTGCTCCTTCTTTTTTTTTTTTTTTGTTGCACTTGTAAAAAAGTTGGTACTTGTAATCAATTCCCCCCCCCCTGCCGGCTGCCGGATCTTATAATCTGCCAGACTTCTCCTTTAACATACTTTGGCATCTGTCCTTGCAATATAAAAGGTCCATTGAATTTTGTTGCGAAGACAGCCAAAAAAAAAAGTGTGTGAATAAATTAAAAGGGCTGTTGTTCCCTAAATAACGGCCACCAATAAATGTCCTGAACATTAATTCATTAGTTTGCCTCTGTGAACAACAACAGTTATTCTATGCATTGGGTGAACTAACGGCCGTTGTTTCCATAGACTTCAATGGAAATCATTGAAGACTGAAAATAACGGCCGTTATTTTGAGTATCAAACAAATCATATACTAAGAAAGACAGTGTGTGAACATGGCCTTACTTGGTGTCATTCAATGAAGGAACCTTCATTGTTTTTCTAGTGGATAGAAATCTTTTCAGAATTGAAATTGGAGATAACTTTATAACATCTTGCCATTTTGCAAAAAGTGTCTGTAGTAAAATGTATCCTAGTTATCGTCAAACAAATTATTTTTTCTTTCCATTAACTTTCAACCATAAAATATGATTTATTTAGTATTTTCTAACTTAATGTAATAAAAGGAGAGTTTCTGGAGCCAGCTAATGCTATCATTAGGGTGTTGCAACAAGTAGAATGTCACAGAGGTCTTAACTAATGGGAACATAAATAAAATATATGGGAGGTGATGAACTCACTCAAAAATTCCCAATGAAAGTAAATATTTTTAAAAGGGTTGAAAGCACACAGATGTAGAAGATTCATTAGTCCAGTCAACAAACACCATGATGGTCTTTTCTGTTGTTTGTGCACAGTAGTATGAATTTGTTGCAATACAGCTACAAATGACATAATATGAGATATAGTTCTAGATGTCTTTGCCATGAAAATAGTGGATTACGAACCAGACTTAGCACAAAAAAAATGATTTGGGTGCATTGAAAAATGGCGCACATTATTTTGGAAAGAAGAATCACATGAGCTTAGACAGCAGCTTGGTGGGCTTCCCTATAGTTCCCTATAGTGACTATGAGGCTCATAACTCCTAACTCCTAAGATACAGTAAGGGCCCTACTACATGGAGCGATAATTGACCAATTTAGCCGATTATCACTCAGTGTAATAGAGACAACGATCAGACGATGACAATGATCATCGGTTGATCGTGTCTTTTAGGTTCGGACCAAAAATCATCGGCTGTCCGGCACGCATCGCTACTTGTAATAGCCGATGGCTAAGTACTGAATAAACTCCTTCGAGCCGTGTAATAGGTTTGACGTGTTGGGTCACAGTTTGCAGACAGCAGCAGCATGATCGGCACTGAAAGCCTGGGCTGAGGTGGATGGTAAAGCTCAGCCCAGCCTCCCAGCGCTGATCACACTGCTGCTATGTGCAAACAGTGACAATGAGCAGCATACTTTCCTGGGCTCCTGATCGGCTGTCAGCTGAGCGGCGATGGAGGGGGCGGGCGGAGGGGGTCGCTCAGGGCCGCCCACTATGCATAAACATAGTGAGAGGCAAGGGGGGGGGCGGAGGGCGGGACAACTTCCCTGCTTCCCTGTGGCGTCGTCGTACAGCATAGTGGGCGGGACGTGGCGGAGCTTGCCAGCAACGCCCAAAATGCTTTTAAGCAAGGAATTTGCATAAGGGCAATTAGGAATTTACTAAACAGTGCAGGGGAGCAGAGGAACCTTACTAACAGCAATCTGCTCCTGGGGGACCCAGCTACTGCGGCATATCAGCAGGTTCTCTGGGAAGGGCCGCTTTAAATATGAAATAGTGAGTAATGGAGGAGTTTGGGCACAAATTTTGTCCCTCAGCTATTCCATTACACTAGTCACATTCATGGCCAGTTAAACACATTTTATAGTACTAGTAGAATACTCTAATAATGCAAATTCTATAGTTCTGTTTGTGTACAGATACACTTCAGGTATATAAGTTATACATCAAATCATTTCATCTGAACATGTGTGTAAACCTAATGAAGGAAATCTTGCAGCCATTAAAGTGCTGTACTTGGAAATGATACCTAATATCGGTCATAAATCATTCACTAAAGTGCTAATTAGATATACACTCATTATCCGGAAGGCAGAACACTGTGGAGAGCACAAAGTATAGGACTGTGGAATCCTTGCAGGGTGGATTTCTAAACTGGCTGTCTAGGAACTGGAACTGAATAATGAATTTAGCATCTTGGCCATCTTTATTAACATAGGGGAATAACCCTAAGCTGGGGACCAGGAATGAGAGAGGAGCCATGCTGGGGGCCAGAACTTAAAGGGAAGTTATGCTGATGATCAGAAATGGAAAAAGCAGTAATGTTGGGGACTAGAAATGAGATGAGAACCATGTTGTAGAGTAGGAATGGGGTGGGCAGCATGAACGAGAGGGGAAACCATGTTGGGAACTAGGAATTAGAGGGACAGCCATGGTGTGGACTGGTTATGAGATGGCAGTCAGAATGGGGACCAGAAATGAGACTAAAAGGGGGAAAACATTCTGTGGTTAAGGAATGAAAGAGGAACCACACTGGGGCTTCTAATGGCTTTTTTTTCCACTTCCCGTATTCTATGGGCGCTATGGACTAGGAAGCCATGTAGTTGAGTCTTTTCCTGTCCCGCATGATGTATCCCCATATCCCCATGCGGCTGCTTTATTACAGTGCCAAGAAGATTCTAACACTTTGTATTGATGTATTCATGTATTGATACATTATGCCAGTTGGGGAAAGACTCCACTTTAGGGCTACAGTACAGTAGCGTCCGCAGAATACGGGACATGGGAATAAGTCCTAACCATGTAAACTTACCAGATTTATTCCTTACACTGGTATTTTGCCCTTTAATGCTGGATGTATTCTACACATGAAATAGTATTCAAGGCAGCAGTATACAGCATATTTACTAAGTATTTAAAACATGACTGTGTCAGGCTGTCTGTATTTTTTTTTTTATTGAGAGTAATTTGGGGACCAGATTAGTCGTGATGGTGACCAGGAATGACAAAAACAAAAGGCATGATTAAGACCAGGAGGGTAGCCACATTGGAGGGTAGACAAGAACAGGAGGGTAGCCACATTGGAGGGTAGACAAGAACAGGAGGGTAGCCACATTGGAGGGTAGACAAGAACAGGAGGGTAGCCACATTGGAGACTAGAAATAAAAGGAGAGCAATGTTAAGGACCATGAATGAGGTGAGGTTTGGGATGAGGTAGGGAGCCATGCTGGGCACTAGCAGTGAGAGGAGATATATGCCGACACCAGGAATTACATGGGATCCATGCTGGAAACTAGGCATAAAAATGTGATGAGAAGACACACTGTGTACTAGAAAAAGGATAGAGAGCCATGCTGGGGGTTGGGATTAATAAGGAGAGCCATTCTGGGGTTTGTGAATGAGATAGAGAGCCATGCTGGGGCCTAGGAATGAAATAGGAGCTATGCAGGGAGTTAGAAATAAGAGGGGAACTATGCTGGGGCTAGAAATGAGATGAGGGGCTTAGGATGAGGTGGGGACCACTAATGAGGTAGAGAGTCACTATTAGGACTAGCAATGACATGAGAGGCCATGCTGGGGGCTAGTAATGCTATGCTTAGGGCCAGACATGACCTGGGGGCCATGCTGAGGACCAGTATTAATGTGGAAGCTATAAAATGGACTAATACTGGGGACTGGGATGTATGCTGGAGACCATGATCAAATGGGGAGCCATGTAGAAGAGCAGAAATGAAAGAAATGTCATGCAGAATAATTTATAGAGAACACAGAAATACAGCGTCATGAATAGAAAGTTGCTGCAGAGGATTTTACAGTAGATAAACCTATTTCTCTTTTTATGTAATATCATCTGGGCTGATTAGTTTCTTCATTTCCCTTTGTAGCAGTAAAAGCTTTTGTTTTCATCACAGTATGTAATTATCACCTAAGCCTCCTCTAGTGGGGGCTGCAGGCCGCCCGCATCTTATCATTTCAATTTATAGTTTTGCAGATTTACAGAGACATATTGGAAACTTAGGGTGCAAACACACATGACGTATATGCAGCGAGTTTCACGCTGCGTAAACACAGTGAAACTCGCTACATATCCTGTCCCTGTGTAGTCAATGGCAGGTTTGTCTGCAGCCCGCCCTTTTAACCCCCCGGCCGCCGGAGCGTATACTTTACCTGATCCCGGTTCATCCCTGCTGCAATTTTGCCTGCCATTGACTACACAGGGACAGGATATGCAGCGAGTTTCACTGCGTTTACGCAGCGAGAAACTCGCTGCATATACGTCCTGTGTGTTTGCACCCTTAGGTTTACAAAATTGGTTGTGTGTGTGTATGGGGGAGGTTCCCACATGTATTCACTTTGTTTTAGTATCAGTATTGTGACCCTATTTAATCATGCCATTCTTATCTATATTGTGAGGCTTCTTGATCATGTTATTCTTATCCACACGATGATGAGCTGTCTTATCTATTAACTTTTCTATTGACTTTTAACACTACCTATTACACCAAGCGATTATCGTCCAATAATTGCTTGGTGTAATGGGGCCTTAAGGGCCAATAGTACCTGAAGCGTATTGACATTAGTCTGTCTGTGCTGGTTTTATTAACTTTTCGGCACTGGCACAGGTCCCAGTGGTGCGGTCCTTTTTTCAAAACACTGACTTGTTCCCATGTCCGGCATCATTCTCTTCTTGTACACAGGCCCGCAGGGGCGGAACTTTGTGCACAGGGTGGCATCTTAAAAAAAATAACTGTGTCAATAGGATTCCCCCTGCTGGCGCCCAGAAGGTAATGGGGAAAAAAAAAATCACTATTTATAATGGTACATTTGTTTTAAAAACAAAAATACTGTACAATGAATAATTCTTTAGACTGGAAAAAAAAATATGTATAAAATGTATGTATGCTTCCTAGACAACCAACTACTTCAGTCCCAGTATAAACACCATTAATATGAAAAAAGTGACTCTAGAGCTTCATACATCCAGTGTTTGAGCCAATTTATGCCAGAAATCTAATCTACTACATCAATATATCTGCCCATCTGTATGAGCGGTAAATTAACATTTCTCCATTCACTTATAAAATTCATAAAATCTGAATGCTGTGTTTTCTCACCTGGAGAAATGCAATAAAAAAAGCCTTTGCTTTTCCTAAAGCTTTTTATTATTCTCCTTTGTTCTAGGAGCCAAATAAATTAGCAGATCCTGTTAATCAAATTCTCATTTTTCAATATACAGGGCATGTAGTCATAGCACATAGATTGTCAAACCAGAGCTATAACAATCTATGTGCTGTGACAACATCCTCTGTATATTGAAAAATGAGAATTTGGTCAGGGGCATCTGCTCATTTATTTGGCTTCAAGAATAAAAGAGAATAATAAAAAGCCTGAAGAATAGTAAAGGCCAATCAATACTGTATTTATGAAATCAACAGCTAAATACTGCTGATCTTGTACAAAAGTGATATATATATATATATATATATATATATATATATATATATATATTTATACAAAATTTACAAAATCTACAGTGGAGCAGTTGCCCATTGACTAATCAGATCTCTTAATTTATTTCCTGACCAATGATAGCAGTAATTTGTTCCTTTGGAGAACTGTTTAATGGGAATATGTAACTAGGTTTATGTCGTCTTAAATAAAGGCAGCATAAACTAGTGACAGTAATGCAGATCAGAGTATTACTTATTCTAAGAGATCCGCGTGCCAACCTGTGCCAGCCAGGCCGTCCCATGACTAGGGGGAGGAGAATCCTAACCCAAAACAGGCGGAAAGGACCTAAACAAGGATCAAAGTGAGAAGAAGACACAAGATAAGGGGATCTGAGGAATTTGGGGGTTCTGGCTTCCCGTAGGTTTCAACACACTGCACATGCACTCTTTCTGGAGCTAACTAGGTTAAGGTTTTAGGGCTCGTTCACACAGAGCAAAAGCAGCTGAATTTTTGCGCTGAAATTTCAGCCGTTAAAATAGGTGCAGAGCTAATTTCCATTGTGTTGAATGGAAATTCTGCTCTGCAGTTCACACGGTGGAATTTCCGCACTGAACTAATCCGCTTTCCGCCAGAAGAATGAACATGTTCATTCTTCCGCTAGCGGAAGCCTATACAAACCAATGGGGCTCTGATTTTCTGTTTAAGCGCGGAATACAAGCGGAAATTACACGCTGAATCAGCGTGGAAATGGGGAAAAAAGGGGGAGGAGGATTCTAGTATATATTCTGGTATAGTCTAGTTTACTCGCCAAATACTCGCTAAATTTCAGTGCTGAATGCATGCGGATTCAGCGCGGATTCCTTGAATATTTAGTGCTGAATTTGTCAAGAGCTGATTACGAGCTGAACACTTTCCTAGCGGAATACGCAGGGATTCTGCTTACATTCTGCTTATATTCTGCTCGGAACTCAGCTTCAGTTGATTTCAGGCGGAAATATTTCCTCGCGTAATCCGCCCCTTTTGCTCTGTGTGAACGTAGCCTTAGGGTACAAGACAAACCATCAAACTTTTAGGTTTAATGCATTAAAATGGACAGTACTTGGTTACAAAAACATGGTTAACAAAAGACATACAGACACGGCAAACAATGAAAACAAAAGGGATAAAATAAGAAACTTTAAATACTTAGCACATGGTGCGTTGTTTAGGTTCTTCCTTCCCAGGAGATTTGGGCTTAGAAAGTGGTGCACAAACCAATTCGATTGGATTCCCAACTTTGTGACACTTACATGTTCCCTAGGTCTCACTTTTATGTAAGACCTGAAAGGGTTGGCCTGAGGGGCGTCACCTGACATCTCTAACTCAGCCCCTCTGGGCAGAGCTTCAGCCACCCCCTTCAGCCATCAAAGGAACACACCTGGGAATATCATAAAGATACTTTCCAAGGTGCCGTAACGATGGTATGGGCCTCAGCCATATCTCACTGTTCTGATTTCTGGCATACCAAACATGATATGCCCCGGACCTTCAGAAGGTGAGATCCCCCTTATGTAATGATGAGGACAGGTAGACAGGCCATGTTCGGACTCCCTGCGATGTCCTCATCATAACCAACACTAGGAAATTAGTTCTGTGGCTCTATGTTTTATTTTGACAAAGTTATGAAAGATTTCACGTTCCTATTCTTAGAGAGCATCCACCCCCTGCTGGCATGGAGTCAGCGAGCAGACGGCCTGACTCCAAGCTAATCAATAAGTCCATATGATTAACTTGGATCAGCTATGGGCCTGCACTAAACTGCCAATACCCTCAATCTATAAAATATCAATTACTATTTATAAAATATCCACTACCCCAATACATAAAACACTACACATAAAATCACTTTACATATTCATGAATAGGGAGAGGGCTGTCCATATTCCTCACACTTGTCTAACTCTGTTCAGCCGTTCTCATAATATGCGGGAGAAAAGCATTCTTGCCACACCCCTCCCCCACCCTCCAGCTGCTGATGCCGGCCGCCCTCTGCCGCGTCATCAGCTACTTAGCCGCGATTGGCTGAGCATAACTGTGCACAGCCAATCGCGGCTGAGCAGCTGATGACGCGGCAGAGGGCGGCCAGTACTAGGGACGGTCGGAGTGGTTCAGCCGTCCGTCCGAAGATGACATCATGGCACAAGATGGCGGACGGGGGTCGGCTAGCAGCAGGTATGTATAGAACACTACACTTCCGGGTCTGGTGTGGGTGGTGGGAAACCTTGCGACCGCTGCGACCCTGGTAGCTATGTTACTGGGAGCAGTGTTGACAGCCAGCAAAAGCTAAGCAAAAAGAATGGGTACAGCACTCAACTGAGTGCCTCTCCTTTTTTATTTTAGCCATCAGTGGAAGTTTCGGCGCCTGTACCCCCATCAATCCAAACCCATTATGACATGTCAGAAGTTTAATAAAGTAGCAGTTATCCTGTAAGATCTGCACAATCTTAGTATAACTGTTGAGGACATTCATTATTAATATATGATAACTCTATCTACAAGGACTGGCAACTACCGTATGATAAAGGCATAATTCTGCAAGAGAAAGGAACAAGAGGAAAAAGAGACTAAAGAAGAAGTAGAAATTGTAGGATAAGTCCTTATCAGATCACACATGTACTGCTTAGAACCAGAGACTATTATTACCAGATTAGCACTGATCCTCCCATGAATAGACAAGGGCCCTTGATACTTTCAAACATCAAGAAGTAACTTCACCGCTTTTCAAGTTCTTATGTGTTTGGCGTCTATTCATGCTTCTTATCCGACTTCTCCTTTATCCATTTTTAAAAAGCAGTTTTAGCAGAGTTGCACTTTGAGTCATTTGGTTGACATCAAGTGGTCAACTGGGGACTGTTAGGAGTCTGTTCATGTCTTTAAAATATATAGGTATTGGCAGAAGTAGGTGATTCGGGATAATTAGCTGTCATGAGACCCAGTGTGGATAGAGAGGGAATTTTGGTTTCAAGTCGTTCTGGTGAATTTTTAATCCTCCGTTTAATTGCACATATTTCATTACATGTTCATACACTGCAAAGGGGGAGGTTATAAGTAAAACGGTCCTTCTTGGTTTTTTTCATATTAGCTGTTGGGCCCTTAGTTTGAATCATCATGTATGTAGTTAGGTCTTTAATACCTCCCTTCTGCATTCTCACACTGGGCTGAAATGGACAATCTAGGAATCCAGACAATGCACACTGATACAGCAGACCATAGGTTACATCAACAACAGATATGATGGGGACATGTTGTATCTATGTAACTGTTAACTGCTAATTATTCACATTACTGAGCAAGAACAGGTCCATTGGAGATTTAATTGCTTTCTGTCCTCTTCTAACAGTTTGTCCATGAGTATCCTGGCCTCAGTTGGAGCTGTTTAAATTTGTATGCGTTCAGCTCCCTCTAGTGGTGGCTGTAGAATATAGAATTTTATCATTCAACCTCCCTGGTGCCACAGTACAGGGTTAACTCCTTCCTTTCTAAAAGCCTTTTAGGGGCTTTGTCATTACCAATAAATAATGTTAAATCAGCAGGGGAGATGATATACTAAATTTACTTTATTGTTTCTTTCTTTCTTTTTTTTTTTTTTTTTTAATATGAAATACAATGCTATAAATTTGACCACTAGGTCTCCCACAAATCTGTATCTGAGGCTTTGGTCAAGCGAGAGGAGAAGCTGTAACCATTTTCAGCACGTGCAACTGGAATCATTTGGGTCCCTTTATATATTTCTTAGTATTTTTCAAGTTTATTCTGAATCCATTGTACTCTGCTTTACCAATATCAATCATATAGAACCTATATTATATCTGAAACTTGTAAATGTATTATGCATTGGCTGGATTCAATATTTCTTTCTTTATTCATCTGTCCCAGAAGTATTATAGTACAGAGGAATCATAGTGGGCAGATTGAAGTTGTAACTACAGTATGAAAGGAAGCTTCTCAATGTTGGGAAAGGCTAAGGGCAATGTTCTTCTATGGGACTAAGAAATCTATATCTTTGTCTGCTGCTACTTTATGACACATGTCTACAGTTCTGAAGACCCCCTGGAACATTTATGTACATGAGTGCATCTACATCTGCATCTAAGAGTTAGCATTCCTTGTGACATTAGCCAAGCCAAACTATATAGAAATCTTTGCACAATACCTAAGATGTAGACGCCCACTGCTGTCCCGATGAGAAATCCCAGAACAATAAGAAGGAGAAACATCTTCTGGACACTGCATCTGTCGTCTTTGAACTTTACTAGAAATGGCATGGAAAATAATCAATATACACTGTTACAATGAATCATTATATACATGCTAAGGCTATGTTCACACAAAGCACAAACAACAGCCATTGTTTGGCATTCAAAATAACGGCCGGTGTATTGAGTACCAAACAACAGTAGTTGTTTTCACAAAAAATAGCATTGAAATCAATGCCCAACGGTCGAAAATAATTGACATTCTCATTATTTCATATTGAACAACATCTTCCTAGTACTTATCAGCTGCTGTATGTCCTGCAGGAAGTAGTGTATTCTTTTCAGTCTGACACAGTGTTCTCTGCTGCCACCTCTGTCAGAGACAGGAACTGTCCAGAGTTTTCTTTGGGGATTTGCTCCTGCTCTGGACAGTTTCTGACACGGACGGAGATGTCAGCAGAGACCACTGTGTCAGGCTGGAAAGAATACACCACTTTCTGCAGAACATACAGCAGCTGATAAGTACTGGGAAGACTTGAGATTTTTAAGTAGAAGTAAATTTCAAATCTATATAACTTTCTAAAACCAGTTGATTTGAAAGAAAAATATTTTGGCAGGAGTACCCCTTTAAACCCTATTTTATTTGGTGCGTTGGATTGGAGCACTGAGGGTGGTAGTCCTGCCCCCAGTGCACAAAATACCTCATAAGTATAATAAATAAACTGGTAATATCCTGAAAACAATCCCAAAGATAAAGTTAAGAAACTTACTTTCATCCCCAGCGACCTAAGGGACATAACAGCAAGTTAGATTCCCCTAACCTGCTGATAGTTTCCCTTTAAGGGTAAATTAAAAAAAAAAATAAATAATAATAATTACAATTTTAAGTGACTCTATCAGCTGCAATAAATGACACTTTTAGATAGCTGTTAGGATTAGGAGACACATGGTACCTGTAACGCCTCCTCGCTCTATCTCCCATCCCTGTTCCTGCTTCATTGTCAGTCAGCTTCTAGCACCAAACCTTTGTTCCTTTGCTTTGCATACAAATTGCGCACAGAACAGCAACAAAAAGTTCAGTTCTTTCTGAACTTTTGCTAAACGGAAGAAAAGTCTATATATAAAGCTATAGAGCTCTTTCTATTTACATAGTTATTATTATTTTTTTTTTAGATATGTACAGTGTTTCCCTGAAAATAAGACACCCTCCTAAAATAAGACACCCCAACTACCCTACCATCTATTCTAAAGTAAGGAACCCACAAAAAAATAAGGCACCCCCCCTACCCTATACTAGGGCACCCCCTGAAAGTAAGGGTGGTATTACACGGGCCGAGCAGGGCTCGATAACACCTGTAAACGAGCAGCAATCTGCTAGATCGGCGCTCGTTTACTGGACCTATTACACGGCCCGATAATCGTTAAACAAGGGCTGCAGGGACATCGTTACCGATGTCCTTGCAGCCCTTGCTTAACTATATACATTACCTATCCACGTTCCAGGGCCAGGGAGAAGAAGAATGCTGCAGCAGCAGCAGCCCTGGAACGTGGATGGGTAATGTATATTGTCAGTCGCCGGCTGCGCACCTCTATTGCACGTAGCGGTGTGGGGTCGGCGCCTGACGAAAATAGGTCCAAACCTATATCAACGATCAGCCGATGATTGTTGTCATCGGCTGATCGTTGTACTTATTACATGGACCGATTCGGCCGATTATCGTTCCGTGTAATAGTACCCTAAGGCGCCTCCCAAAAGTAAGGTGCCTCCCGAAAGTAAGGCCGTCCGGCACCACCTAATTAGGACTTACCTAATCCCATTGTAGAACGTCACTGCCGGTGTTGCGAACAGCTTGGTCCATCGCCCCCACGTCCTCTGCACGTCCCACCGCACACCCCGCATGTTTCGACGCACAACGCTGCCTGCTGCCACCCATCCCACTGGAACATCCCATTTAATGCCGCCACCCATTCTGCAAAGCTGTGAGTATTCCGGGGAGGTCCAGAGGGGATGTCTTATTTCTCTCCTGCCCGGCTGGTGGGAGAGAAATAAGACATACCCCGAAAATAGGACATAGTGCCTGTTTTTGAGTAAAAATTAATATAAGGCACTGTCTTATTTTCGGGAATACACGGTACTAAAACACACTATTGTGGAGAAATGCCAAAAAACTGCATCAAAATAATGAACGATGCACAAAACAAAACAAAAAAAAACAGCAGTTCCCTCAATAAAAAAGGGTCTGTAATAGGCCTAAGGCAACTCCAAAGTTTATAATGTTCTACTAATTGTAGGCGACCTGCTATCATAAGTGCAATGTAAGACCCATTGAGTAAATGTTTCTTCTTATTTTTGCAGTCAGTCTCTATCATTACTAGCCATTCATTTCACACACAAAAAAAGATAAAAAGGCTATTAAAGAAATAATATGCTAAGCCCTCAGCAATAAACCTCTTCAGTCTTTGCTCTTTAAAAACCCATTCGGAATTTTATCACTTTACTTTGTTCATTTTGCTACGGCTTTTTTTAATATCCTTCCACAAAGGGATCCCGCGTAAGTGTCCATTATTAATTTTCTCTTTCATCGAACATTGTTACTTTTAATAAGTATGGTGGAGATGAGATTGGATCAGTAGCACCAACCCCTCTCAAGTCTCGCTAATGTATTCTTTCATGTTAGTGTATTGAGAAGGTGATATAAAAGCCTCGACGTAATGCATCTCTTACTGCTGAGGGCAATCCTCTGAAAGGAAGACAGTATTATACTTGGTGTTCTATACTTGATGACATTTTCTTTGTGCTTTTAATGTAAGCTACAGTTTATTGATGGGAATATTGACATAAACGTTGTTAGAGTGATTTTTTAAATTTTTCATAGACTCTTCTGTAATTCCCTCTATGTGCTATTCAGATTATAGAAATATGGGACTTCATACCAAACTATTGGATTGAGCTCAAATCATTGACTACCATCTGCAGAAGGTTAGCCCGGGAAGTGGAAAAGCTATTATAGTGACACATTTTACCTTCACGTAGTCTCCTGAATGTTAATATCCCTCCATGGTCTCATAATACTCTGTATTCATTTTCCCATTGCCCATGCCTTGTATCTGCTGGCAATTAATCTATCTTGCTTCTTCTTTCTCCAGTGGCAGTCCATTTAGTTGACCCTTACTATGTCTCATTCATATGCCATGTAAGCTGTTGTGTGCTGTCCTTCAGGAGAGGAGAGCTGCCAATTCTATTAGCAGTTACTGCTTCTTCTACCCTAGAAGTTCTGACCTTTGATGTTAGTCTACACAACATGAAGGTGGATGGTGGGGGAGATCTGAATAAGGATGACTATACACAGCAGATTACTGTTAATCCAAAGCATTGATATTGACAGGGTTCGCTCATTATGGGAAAAATCTTATAGTCAAGTCAAGCAAAGAATAGTGATGAGCGAATAGTATTCGATCGAATAGCTATTTGATCGAATACTGTAGCTATTCGATCGAATACTACGCTATTCAAGCTATTTGTTTTATTCGAATATTCGAATGAAAACGCAGTAAAAACTTAGCTCCCAACTGTCCCAGATCCAGTGGGACAGTCCCGTTTTCAGGGTGCTGTCCCGCCGTCCCGGAACGGCACCCAGTGTCCCGTATTATATTGGGTGTAAAAGAAAACAACAAACCAGTAACTTACCTGACCGCTGGTCCCCAGCAGCTCCTCTCCCAGCAGAGCGTGCACTCCCATCATCCTCCGGCGCGGGCAGCGGGGTATAGAGACACTGCCTGTGCCGGATTGTCCTGCAGCTACTTTCATGATTTATAGATGCCGCAGGGACACTCGGCACAGTCTGTGTCTCTATACCCCGTTGCCCACGCCGGAGGATGATGGGAGTGGGCACGCTCTGCCGGTAGAGGAGCTGCTGGGACAGGTGGACAGGCGAGTTACTGTTTTGTTGTTTTTCTGGTGGGGCCACACTATATGGGGGGATTGGATACTATGTTGGGCAGTATATTAGGTGGATTGGATACTATGTGGGGCACTATATGGGGGGTTGGATACTATGTGGGGCACTATATGGGGGATTGCATACTATTTGGGGCAATATATGGGGGGATTTGATACTATGTGGGGCACTATATTAGGGGGATTGGATACTATGTGGGGCACTATATAGGGGATTAGATACTGTGTGGGAAACTATATAGGGGAATTGGATACTATGTGGGGCACTATATGAGGGGAATGGATACTATATAGGGCACTATTGGGGGGATTGGATACTGTATAGGGCACTATATGGGGGATTGGATACTATGTGGGTACTTTTCAGTCAGCAGCATGTGGTGACTGTAGGGGAGTGGCTATGGAGGGTTGCTATGGGGGCATGGCTATGGAGGGTTGCTATGGGAGCGTGGCTATGGAGGGTTGCTATGGGGGGTTATTGGGACCTCTACTATATTTTCAGATTCCTGTATTTCTTACGGAAGACATATCTAAGTTCAGTACTGCTTGTTCAGTGTAAAGGGGGTGTCACAGAGTGTGTACAGGTGCAGCAACCAACAGATTGTATCCCACAGCTGTTGCACAGAATTAGGCAAAAAGGTGCCATTAGGTAGCCTCAGAGGAATGCATACATGCTGCTAGGGATGGTCCGAACCCTCCGAGGTTCGGGTTCGTATGAACCCGAACGCTCGGCATCAGATTCCTGCTGTCTGCCCGCTCCGTGGAGTGGGTGGATACAGCGGGAGGACCGCCTGGAAAACTGGGATACAGCCTATGGCTATGGCTGTATCCCAGTTTTCCAGGCGGTCCTCCCGCTGGATCCGCCCGCTGCACGGAGCGGGCAGACAGCGGGAATCATTACCGAGAGTTCAGATTCGTATGAACCCGAACCGAACTCGGTTCGGACCATCCCTACATGCTGCCCCTGCTGTTTCCTGTCCATTTCCGTGGTGTTTCCATCATTTTCTGAGGTTGACAGGTTTTTACACGACCTTCCCTCTACCGAACTTGGGTCTCCTGCAAAAATGCTCGAGTTTCCCATTGACTTCAATGGGGTTCGTTACTCGAAACGAGCACTCGAATATCGGGAGATATTCGTCTCGAGTAACAAGCACCCGAGCATTTTAGTACTCGCTCATCACTAGATCATTAAGATGTGATGGGTCTACAGATTTGCAATTTACTGGCCACCAATAAATCTAAACAGTTTATTGAAAATGGTGTTGATTTGTTTTACATCTCACTGACAATATATTGGAGAATTTTTGGTGAATATTACATAAACTGTAAAAAAAAAAAAAACTGGGGGAAAAAAAACCTGAAAAAACAAACAAAAAACTGAAAATATTCTGAACATCACAAAACAAAGTTCCCCTAAATAATTTACTTCTACAATTAGTACTCCTTATTACAATGAATGGTAATCTATTAGCAAAATGAACCTGCATTTTTTTTTGTTTTTTATTGAGCACCCAGTATAACAGTTACTGAATGTTTTATGTATTTTTTTTTTAATATTTAACAAGGAAAGGGTTCTAAATTATTTATTTGGTTATGACTATCCCCTACTAAATTTGTTATTTTCTGAATCGATATCATTAGGTCAACTGGAATGCTAATCTATTCCCTAAGTATATACAATTTCTGTATAAATAGCTTTGCATCTTGCCATATGTTTCTGTTTTCCTATACCAGCTATGTCTTATTATTTGGAGCTCATGTTAAAGGGCAAACCCAGCCAGATCACAGCATGGGGGTTAGACTGAAGTTAAAAAGGCATAGTCTCACCCTCAATACAAATCCATATTTATGAAAAGAAATGTATTGACCTAACACAATAGGACTCACGAAAGGGTACACAAAAACTGATTCATCCTAAAGGGTTGCCGAGCCAAAGCGTTGGACTTGGGTTGGTGTTCTTATTCTACATGCTCTGAAGCACCTATATACTCCTGTCAAAATGGGATGCTGACATATCCTTGCATGGACTTGTATGGCCCCAGTTACTTCAGTGGCTTGTATGTCATCAGCTAGGCACTATGTTCCAGTAATCTTTTGAGCCTTTATGTGTTATGTGTGTAGTCTCAAAGGTTCAGCAAATCATGCTTATGAGTGAGAGACAAAACATATATATGCTCAGAAATGAGCTGTAAATAGTCGTTAGCTGCTACATTTGCGCCAATGTCGTCCATGGCTGTCCGTGCTCACATTGACATCCCCTTCTCCCAGGTTGCTGAAGTATGCTTAATTCAAAAACTTAAAAAAATAAAATAAATTATCTGCAATGCTACTATCTATATTAGACACCAATTTTGGATGTTTTTATTTTATTTTTTTAATTCCAAAAGACGGATACTTTTTGTTTGGTATAAATCACTTTTCATCAGTCATCTCGCCATCATCATAGGTAGGATTACAATGAAATGTAGTGCCTCTATTATGAAGTTGGTGGCAAATAACTCAATAGGCAATGGACACCAATTCTCACCTCCTCTATCTCACGAACACTCATGGTTAAAAGGTCCAGGGGCCTGCGGGTGGCCTTAGTGCATGGGTAAGAGCGGCATGGTCTGCCTTTATGGTAGCTACGCCCCTGATCTTATTCTAAAACTTATCCTAGTGTACAAACATGCAGATTGACTGTACAGAGATCTTTAGTGATCTTTTTACACCTAGGTATGCAACCTTAAAGGGGTTATTCAGCATTAGAAAAACATGGAAAAAAGGAGAAGATCCACAGCGTCCAAAAAAAGGTTTGTTGTCTTTATTGTGAGGCATATAAAAAGTTACAAAAGATAAAAACGTAGGCACTTTACCAGAGACAGCACCAATCCTGTCCAAACTCATTTTCATTTAAGTGAATTGAGCTTCATTGCAAACCACACCTGAGCTGGAGACAAGAGTGGTGCTGTCTCTGAAAGAAAGTGCACATGTTTTTGTAAGGCTGGATAGCCCCTTTAAGAAGAGGGCATACTCTACGTCTAGATAATATTAATAAAATAATATTTAATTATAGAGCTCCAAAATATTCATAGGGCCCTGTACAGTTTTTGAATCCTAGCTATGCCCCTGAATAAGATCACCCTAATCAATCTTTTTTCCAAACTAAATAACAACTAACAACACCTAATTTATCCAGCAATACTGGTTTAGAACATCAGCTTTTGGTTCCCTTTATACAATGGCACCCATTCTGGTAAGGACCACAAAAGGTGAACCTTAAAGGGGAACTATCAGCAGGTTAGACAAATCTAACCTGCTAATAGCCCCCTATAGCACCGGCGACGCTAAGGACAAAGGTATGTATCTTTCCTTCCTCCTCTGTGCCGCTCCCGTGTTGTTAGTTGGGGTAAATTCTGCTCCGGAGCACCCTCAGAAGCACTGCCATGTCATCCGGCCCACACCTTGTAATGATAATCAATGGAGGGGGTGGGCTGGATGACATGGCAGTGCTCCTAACATTGCACTGGAGCGGCAACGACGAGAAAGGCCACCATAAAAAGACACAAGTAGGGGGGCATAAAGAGAAGAATTATTACTATGTAGAGAGCATGAAGACGGGCAATATTATTGTAAAGGGCACAAAGAAGCAGTCTAAAGGGGCACTGATGGTATTTGGCAGCACTGAGAACATACTCATGGTACTCATAAAGCAACCCGACTGATCATTCTGCAGTTCCCTCACTGCACCTGATGTCAGAATGGGCAGTAAGTATGCTTGGAAAGCCCACTTAACAAACTGCCCCTTTAAAATTACCTGTTTCCAGGGATTTCTTCAGTTCAAACCGATTCCCCTTTATTTTGCTTGTAGTTTTTTGCCCATAGGCATTGCAGTATGTTGTCATCATGTGACCCTGTGTGGAGATTTATAATATATCAGTTGGTATCCATATTAAACAATGTACAGTAAATTGATTAACTTGCTGTCGTACGTATGTGAGCAACCAAACATCACACTTATCTGTGCTTGTTTACCTTGTTCCTAAACTAAGGGAAGTTATTAGGGGATTGCCCCCCTTTGCTAAGATTTCGGATCATTGCCATGGTGATTTGAACCAGTTCAACCTCCAAAACTTCCATAAATATAATTCATGTGAAGAAAGCAACTCAACCTTTTAAGAACCTAATGTTCAGTATGGGGGAATAGCAACACCTGAACAACAGACGACCTTCGCCAATGATTATTTCAGGTTTTTCTTTGGTAAAGTGTAAGGGCAAAGGCAAAAACTACATCGATAATCCAAAATGTATACTTCTTCACATAAGAAAATATACAGTGCAACATCATGTTTTCCACCACTGCCCACATTGTGCATAGTAGAGAAGCAGTCAAAAATTAGTGAGTTTCGTGAATATTGGCTTGGAATTGTGAATACTGGCGAATTGCATGCAAACGAATCTCATTAAAAACCCCAAACTATAGTAGCTACAATAGTGGGACTATTACAGAGTAAGGTTTTCTTCAATAAACGCTGTTGTAACAGTGTCAAAAATTGGAAAATGACAATTAAAAAAAAATGTCAAACAGCCTGTCAATCATTCAATTTCCGCAATTGACAGCAGTGGATGTGGGTGGATCAACGGCTTAATATCAATTTTCTCCAAGGACAGCAATGGATATTGTTAAAAGAGCAGTGTAAAATGACAGTTTCTCGAAGGTATGCCTAACCAGTCCCCAGTTATTTGGTATACTGGACACTGGCTTCACAGCTCCCAAAGTAAACCACCCACAATCAACCCACAATCCACCATCCTCTCTGTTCCTATATCTTCAGCTGACTTTATAAGCTATTAGGTGGCTGTCTGCTAGATGAATATTGTTTGTATTGGCTGGTACTTCAGCACCGGCAGGATGATGTTCACTGCTGCTTAATTCGGATGCATCTGAATTTCCAGCTGCACACAATGGAGGGTGCGTCCTAAACCTGAGCATGTAGGTTCAGTTGTAATCATGGCCATTGTTGAAAATCTGCAACAATGGCCGTGATTGCTACTGAACTTACGTTGTGTGAACATAGCCACAAGGAGTACATAAAATCTCCTTATACCACCTAGTTGTGCTTACTGCAGAAGATGAAGGTCCTTTTTTATAAATGCCCTTTACTTTTTCATTGAATGTTGTTCAGAGTTAAGGTTCTAATACACCAAGTGATTGGTGCTTGGCCGATAATTAGCCGCTCTGGTCGATAATCATTTTGTGTAATAAAAGACCACAATCAGCCAACATGCACAATGTCGGCTGATCGTTGTATTTCAACATGTTGAAAAGGCCCGATCATGACAGCGACGGTTTGCTGCTCATTACTCTGTTGACTTCAATGGGCCATCCGTAGCCATCGTCCGGGCAGCCCCTCCGCAGTTGCCCGTGGTCCATCTCACTCCTCGCCGCTTGCTGTCTGTGTGTATAATAGCACAGCCAGCAAGAAGGGAATGAGGGGGAAGCGACCGTCTACCTGGGAGGTCAGAGTTTGCTTCCCCCTGAAAATCGTGCTAATCGTAATAAGAACTTAAGGTATTGCTCGACTGAATGCAGGGATGGACACAGACAGCAACAAGCACTTGTGCAAGTACAGTAGGAAGATCCTTACCTCCCAACAGTGAAGTGACATAAGCAAGGGATTCATCACATAGAAATTCTCTCATTGCTCTCTAAGGGTATGTTCACACAGAAATCAGTGTCCCACTGTCAGTAAATGAGAGGGCGCACGCGGAGAGCGGCTGCTGCAGAGGAGCGTGCGCCCTCTCATTCAAAGATAGCGGGACACTGAGCACGGTGGGATTCCACGACATAGAGCTCCGCCGCGGAATTCCGCCTTACTTACTCAGTGTGAACATACCCTAATCCACTTAAGGACTGGGACAATTTCCATTTTTGCCCTTTCGTCTTTTCCTCCTTTTAAGGCCATAGCACTTTTTTTTTTACCTAGAGACCCACATGAGCCCTTATTTTTTGCACAACTAATTGTACTTTGCAATAACAGACTTAATTTTTGCATAAAGTATGCTGCAAAACCAGAAAAAAATTAAATGTGTGGTGAAATAAAAAAAACAAACCATTTTTTTTTTTTTAAATTTGGGAAGGTTTCGTGTTTACGCCAATTGCCCTAGGGTAAAATGTTATACATGTTCCTTAGTTAAGTATGATTACAACGATATGTAACTTGTGTAATTTTTATTTTATTTAATGGCTTTTAAAAAATTAAAACCTTTTTAAATAAATGTTCCTTAAAATTGCTCTATTACCATGCTTATAAGGCTTTTATCCTTTGGTCTATGGGGCTGTGTGAGGTGTCATTTTTTGCACCAGGGTCTCTACTTTTTATCGGTACCTTGTTTGCATATATGCAACTTTTGATCACTTTTTATTACAGTTTTTCTGGATTTGATGCAACCAAAAATGCACAATTTTGCACTTTGGAATTCATTTTTATTTATAAAATGGGGGATGATTCAGACTTTTATTAGGGGAGGGGATTTTTTATTAATAAAAAACTTTTTTTTTTACACACTAACAAGAAGTCTCCCTGGGGACTTCTAGTATAACTACATTAATCTCTCATTGAGCTCTATGCAGTATAGATATACTGGATAGATCAAAGAGATAGGTGTTCTATTGCTCTCGGCAGCTGAAGCCAAGATCAATAGATTGACGTGTTGGGATGAGCGCCACTACAGCGCAGACCCCCAGCTGTGGCAGATGCGGAGATCGCTCCTCCGCGATTGCGTCGCGGGGGGGCGATCCCCCAACTAGACCACCAGGAATGGCCAAAACAAGCCATTTAAATGCAGCTGGCAACTTTGACAGCTGCATTTAAATGGCTAATTATTAGGCATGGCAATTGGGCTGTGCCCGCTAATTGCCGCGGTCCTGGGCTGCAGATAGCACCCGGGATCGTGCCCATTCAGAGCGGGGTCGCCAGGCGACTCCCCCTCTGAACGCCCTTAACGACGCCAGGGCATACATTTACGCACTTGGTCATTAAGGGGTTAATAGGCACTGCTGTGTTACCAAAATTTACATAGATAAATAGTACAAGTGAAAACAATAAAAGAAACATTGTAATATATGCTATTAGACACAAATGCTTCCTGAAATCAAGCATCTTCCCCTTCCCTTCTAAGCTGTTTTCAACTAAAAAAATCAGCTTAGAAAACACTGTTGCTTACTGGTTACAATTTGTAACCGGGAACAGATTACAAGGAGGATTGGAAGGAGGGAGAGAGATAGGGTCCTATTGAACAAAGTGATTTTTTGGTTTTCTCAAAATAACGATAACAATTGCAAACAAGCAATTTTGTGAATGACCTAAAATCGTACACTATAATACACAGAACAATAGTCAATAGTTAAGATGGCAATTACCATCGTTCGTATACTCTATTATACGAACAATTGTAATAACGAATGAACAATGTGTACACACACCGAAAGATTTGCCTACGATTAAAAAAACGATTAGAGATAGTTTTATGATCAGCTCATATGACCAATGAACAACATATGTACAAATTTACATTAGTTGTTTGATCGTTGCCTGCATACACATAGTACACAGACTGGGGAAACTACCTACTGGGGCATCTTTATACTGGGGAAAATGCCTACTTGGGATCTAGTTGTATTGGGGAAAACATTTGGGCACTTACTGCATATACTGGGGAAACTGGAGGCACTGGAGGACCTACCAAATAGGGGACCTACATACTGGAGAAACTACTCTCTGGGGCACCAGCATACAGGAGGAAGCAGCATAATGGTGTGCTCTCCCTATCTAGTGGGGGACCTATTGTACCTTTTGGGAAGACTATAATACAGACATTGCCAGATAAGGCAGAAAAAAATCAAAATATACCATCACATGACATGACTTCTGGATATGGGATGGAACCTCACCCATTAGCTATGTGATCTAAGCACACATCAATCAAACATCGATCCAAATAATATGCAAGATATTATTTTGATATTTAACTTTAACATTTAAACCCACATGACTACAACAGTCACATACCATAAGATATACTAGCTGCATCACACACAGCAAGGGGACAGACAGCAACCAAAGGGTGGCACACTATTCCAACAAACCCAGTCCACTAGTCATCCAACCAAAAGATCTTATTCTTAACAGCCAAGCTGCCCCTGGATGACATTGCCATTATCACTTCGTCCCTGGCGGACAGTGCCATTACCACATATTTTAGAACGGTTACTAAAGTTCAGTCTGTTCACCATTGTTAATTAAATCAGCATCCATAAGTTAATCGGTTGACAATAAATTGTCTGCTAAGTCAACTTTCCACTTTGAAAATTCTTATATAACTCCAACCCTTATGTAAAACACATTTAGGTTATGGTCCCACAACAGGAATGGGCTGTCAATTAACCTCAAAAGGCGTCCGTCTGTTGATAATGACAGCCACAAATAATGTTTGTGGCTGTCATTATCAATAGACAGTAGTCATTTTGTGCTAAAATCGCGTAGTAGGAACATAGCCATAATGCTCAATTCATGAAGAGTCAGAATAGAAAAAAACCCTGTGGAGGAAACCTCTAGGGAAACATGGTTGAAGGACAACCTATCCATTGGGTTTAGAAGATAAGGCCTTTAAAAAATTATGTAGTAAATTACAACTACACTAACCAGAGTAAGCAGTAAAATAACATATCAAATAACTGCACAATAAGGACATCATACTGGTGTGGGGAGGCAATTGTTTCATTCATTACTTCTGGTGTCAGAAAGAAGAGTAGATAGTAAGCCAGGAAGTTATAATTCCTCATAAATCCCACTCCCAATAGTAAAACACCTTTCACTTAGGAAGACTTCTATAAAGCATATCCACCATTATAAATCCATATAATTAACTCTTGTAGGGGTATTCTAGTCTGCAACATTTTTGACATATTCCCAAGTTATGCCATAACTGTCCTTTAGAGATACAGGAGACCACCCACTTATGAGAGCTTCCCATCTCCCCCTTTCCTACTTGCAGCCAATTAAGTTGTAAAATTTTTCTTTCTTTTCAGGCAAAATTTCTCTTTCTTTTAAATCAACTGGTTTTGATGGTTTATATAGAGTTATGATTTACTTCTAATTAAAAATCTCAAGTGTTCTAGTACTTATAAGCTGCAGTATGTCTTGCAGGAAGTGGTGTTTTCTTTCCAGTTTGACGCAGGCAGGAACTGTCCATGAAAGGATCAGTTGCAAATCCAAAACATCTCCTGCTTTGGACAGTTCCCAGACAGAGGTGGCAGCAGAGAGCACTGCATCAGACTGCAAATAATACACCACTTCCTGTAGGACAGGCATGTCCAAAGTCCGGCCGGAGGGCCATTTGCGGCCCGCGTTCCGAACTTTTACGGCCCCCCAGGTATCCAGCTTGCTATTATCTGCCTGTGTTATAAAGCATATAGCATGTAGCATGTAAAATGGTCGGCCCTCGCACATGTTCACTTCATCAAATTTGGCACTCTTCGAAAAAAGTTTGGACATGCCTGCTGTAGGACATACAGCAGCTAGTAAGTACTGGAGATTTTTAAACTGAAGTAAATTACAAATCTGTATAACTTTCTGAAACCAGTTGATATGAAAGAAAACATTTTGCTGAAGTTCCCCTTTAATATGAATAGCAGTATTATCTATGCTGTTTTCATAGTTCCTAAAATTACATTAACAGTATAGCTCATGGTATTACTTAAAGTGTAACTGTCATTTAATTTTTTTGCATAAATCAGTAGTACAAGAGATTTTAAGAAACTTTGTTATAGGCAAAAAAGTCTCTTTCTGTACTCAAAAAGCTGTTTCCCAGCCTCCCCTACTCACTGCTTATCTATGCATTATCAGGCAAAGCCGTCTTTATTACAGAGGAGCAAAGTAAAGACAGGTTTGCTGAGTCCATTATAACCTATGGAGGAGGGAGAGGTCGAGGGTGATGAGTGAACAGGAAGAGCAGAGAAGCAGCTGTACAGTTTGGAGACTGTCTGGGCACATAAAACACTGGATTCAGAGGTCAGAAAGGTCAGTGCTTATCTGGGAGCTTGGCAAGAGAAGATTGCAGGATGATGTTTTGTAGAGCCCTTCTTTTCTCCACTCCATGCTCATTCACCCCCATTGACCCCTCCCCTCTCCATAGACCATAATGGACACAGAATACTGCTTCTTCTAAAGTGAGGGGGGAGGTAGGAAAACGGCTTTTTGAGTACAGAAGGAAACTCCTTGGCTTAATAAAACCTATTACAAAGTTCCTTAAAATCGCTTGTACTATTGATATTTATTGAAATTGCACAAAACAGCTGTCTCCGTGTTTTTTGCTTCCAGACCACCTCTAAGAGCTGGCAGGAGTGAGAGATTCTCAGATCTCAAAGTAGGTGCAGATTCCAGAGGGTAACCACAGGGGACATTTCTGGCATATTCTGTGGGTGTGCCAGATAGGAATACCCCATCATGATGCCCCCTTCACTTAGTTCTAAGAAACTGTTCCTCTCTAGTCACACACAATCTACAGTCCACCTTTATTATAGGAGTTCTTCTGTATGTCCCCATACTCAAAAGCAACCTGAAAGCCTACAGAAGAAAAGTTGCCAACCAGCAATGGAAGTTTATGGCATTATAAGGTAATAACCAGCTAACAATATCCCGAGCGCCAACATTAAGGTATAGTCTGCAATATATAAAAGCATGTACATAACAAGATGAAGCACATACCTGATGTCCGCTCCCTCTCTCACTGTATGTGGGGCACATTTTGTCTTCTTGTCCAAGATACAAACATAGAAACACTTCATTCAGCTCCTAGGTTCAGCTGTAATCCACATTAATAAGAATCATTCCTATAATTGTCATTAGACTGGAGTATTGTGGCATCACAATGCATTTTGCTGCTCCCAGTTGCTGAGTGGTGAAGGGTTCTCAATGGCGACCTCTTGTTAAATAGTCAGCGAGAACAGATTGTTATTTGGTAAAACAAAAGAGCCAAATCAGCAGAGAGAATTTCAATAGGTTTGTTGTTTGAACTGGGGTCAGGGGCTGAGCTGAACCAGTTGCAGATGCTGTTATGTATATTCTCTCTCAGTCCCTATGCTGCTAAGCGGCTCGCTCTAAGCTGTCAGTTTTCAAAATGCACCTTTTAAACAAACCCTATAGTGTGACCCATATTTATTTAAGGGTAGGTGCACATCTATACCATACGTTTGTTACCCGGTAATTTGTCAAAAACGTATACAAATATGATGTACAGTTGCATATGTTTTATACATCTGCTTTTTTGTCTGCATCTGTATGATACAAGAGAGTGACCTGGGCATGTCTGACAGGCGCCAGCTTCAATTTACAGACAAACATATACACATGAGGAGCTGCAGAAAACGTATAGGGACATAAAGATGGAAAATAGTGAGAGAGAATACATAGCTGATAACAGGTCCAGCTCGAGGTTTTTGCGGGCCCTCGGGCAACAGAGCGTCAGCAGACCCCTCATCTATGTACTATGCACCCGTCATCAACACAATATGCACAATCACATGAGACTCCACACAAACACACATTATTGACACAGACACTGACTGACTGACACAGGGACTGACTGACAGGAACAGACTGAAACTGACACAAACACTCTCTGACTCATACCTCCCAAATTTTTGGACAACCAAAGAGGGACACTTGTGGTTCACTCTAGGAAAGACAGATACTCTAGGATTTTTACAGACATTCTATACTTTTTAAATCAAGGATGCAATCACACATACAGGATCTGCCACAGATTGATGCAATCACACATACAGGATCTGCTGCAGACTGATGGAATCACACATACAGGATCTGCTGCAGATTGATGCAATCACACATACAGGATCAGCTGAAGATTGATGCAATCACACGTACAGGATCTGACGCAGATTGATGCAGTCACACATACAGAATCTGCTGCAGATTTATACAATCACATGTACAGGATCTGCTGCAGATTGATGCAATCACACATACAGGATCTGCCGCAGATTGATACAATTACACATACAGGATCTGCCACAGATTGATGCAATCACACATACAGGATCTGCTGCAGACTGATGGAATCACATATACAGGATCTGCCACAGATTGATGCAATCACACATACAGGATCTGCTGCAGACTGATGGAATCACATATACAGGATCTGCTGCAGATTGATGCAATCACACATGCAGTATCTGCCGCAGATTGATGCAATCACACATACATGATCTGCCGCAGATTGATGCAATTACACATATAGGATCTGCTGCAGATTGATGCAGTCACACATACAGGATCTGCTTTAGATTTATGCAATCACACATACAGGATCTGCTACAGATTGATGCAATCACACATGCAGGAACTGCTGCAGATTGATGCAATCACACATATAGGATCTGCTGCAGATTGATGCAATCTCACATATAGGATCTGCTGCAGATTGATGCAATCACACGTACAGGATCTGCTACAGATTGATGCAATCACACGTACAGGATCTGCTACAGATTGATGCAATCACACGTACAGGATCTGCTACAGATTGATGCAATCACACATGCAGGATCTGCTGCAGATTGATGCATTTAGTCACATTGATATCTGCAAATCTGCAGCAGATCCTGCATGTGTGACTGCATCCTTAGGTATCATCCGTAACCCTGTCTGTAATTGGGGACTGGATTACAAATGTGTTTCTTGCAAAAACAATCACGAACAGTGCTCAAGTGCGAAAATTAGTAATAGAAATCCAACAGGTGTAACAGGTGAGTTGAGCTTCAAGCTTCCCTGGGGTCTAGTCTAGTTACCCATGAAGTTTGGGTAGCTAGCTGCATGAATAAACTATTTACATGCCTTGCCTGGCCTGACATGTAGATAAAGGCAAATTGTTACAGGAAGGAAGGGAAAAGTTTGTGTTGCTAGACCTAGTTTTAGCTGCAGCCGTGCTGTGAAGAAGTAGGACACCTAGTGGTTGTATTAAGGAACAGCGGCCTCCTGTCCTAGCCTGTGACACTAGAGTGAGACACTTTTACCACTTTTTCACAAAAGCTGTGTACATCCGGCAAATGAGCAGGACATTGTCACATAATGACTCCGGCCTGCTCATTTATGTCAATGTGGCCGTCGGCCGCACGTCGGGCTGCACGTCGGGCTGCACGGCAGCATCCTTTTCTCATTGATTCCCAATGTGCAGCCCGACGTGAGGACAAAAAACATACCCTATGAACATACCCTAATGCAGCTAAAGACACCATATGCTGACTTTATCCATTGGGGATGTATATAAGAAATTGTGTGGTCTCTCTTGCAGTCCTGCTCTAAGCATGGCGCAGCCAGTTGCATATTCAGGGTGCCACTACATCAGCGACTTTTCTCTGCTAAGGCTGCAGGACCAACTTCTTTATCCACCAACATCTTCAGAAATTGGACCTGTGACAGTCCGCTGATCACAAGCGAGGTACTCCAAATTATTTCAAAGCAACTGATGTCAGGAACTTATACAGATTTGTAAATTTCTTCTATTCAAAAATCTCAAGTCTTCCAGTACTTATAAGCTGCTGTATGTTCTACAGGAAGTGATGGGTGCACAGTGCTGCCACCTCTGTCCATGAGAAGAACTGTCCAGCATAGGAGAGGGTTTCTATGGGGATTTGCTACATCTCTGGACAGTTCCTGTCACAGACAGAGGTGGCAGCAGAGAGCACTGAGTCAGACTGGAGAGACTACATCACATTCTTGCAGAACATAAAGTATAGCAGCTGATAAGTACTGAAAGACTTGAGATTTTTTAAATAGAAGTAAATTACACATCTATATAACTTTCTGCTACCAGCTGATTTGAAAGAATTGTTTTCTACTAGAGTAGCCCTTTAAATGGCTCAAACTTTTTGAGTATTGTGTATGCCAAGCATTCTTCAACATTTTAAAATATCACTCCTTACACCTCCTGCAAAGGGGTCTAAAACTAAAGTTCCAGAGAAACCGGGTTGGCCTTGGGAGACTTTGATCTAAGAAAATCTTTATTCATTCAACTTTGACTTCTATATTGGCTAAAGGTTTCACTTACCTGGATTTCTATGTGACTTTTAGATATCATCTGATACAAGCCAGACTGGGGACAAAGCTGAAAACTATAAAGCACCCAACATCATTCATCAAAACTGGAACAAAAACTAGAACCCAACACTATCAGAATAGACTAAATAACTCACATAGGCAGAACAACAAATCGCTCCATTAAATCGCATTCATCTGATATGGTGTTCTGGAAAGGATTTTCTAGATTTCCTACTGTGCTCCATGAAATAACACTGCATTTATGGTAAACCAAACCTTACAGACAATAGATTGCCCACAACTGCACAGGTTTGTTGTCTCTTTAAATATAACGTCTCTTTCCGCTCATGGACATGGCCCCATAGCCGCATATTTCTTAAAGACTTAAAAACAGAAATAAAACCAAATGCTGTAAAAAATGAGCACAGAAGAATATATTATTTGATCCCTAGTGAGCATTGTTACATTCTTGTATAACTCTTTTATGGACAACTAAACCTTGAAATGAAAAACTTTACATGTGTAACATAAATGAAAAAAAAATAAAAAATAACCTGACTCCCCAATGAAACTTAGCTGAATTGCCATTCAGATTTACTTCTCTTTTCATACAGCTGATGTGAATAATGCAATAGACAAGCATGGAACCTAAAATCTCAGCAGGTTGCATATCCAGATTTAGGAATAACCAGCAAGACTTCAGCTTGTACTGTATGTAGCATTGTATATGTACAGTATTATATGTGCAGTAACCTGGGGTTGCTAGGTGTTATTAGCGGTGAGCTAGGTGTCCGGGTATACCAGAAGTGGTATACCCATCCCCGGATATACTAACACTGGCTTTGAAAAGGTAGAACCTGGTGTGTTGGTGCTGAGCAAAAAGAGCACAGTCCAGCACTTAACCATGATTACACTTTACTTAAGGCAAAAATCTTTTTCTTTCAAATCAACTGGTGTCAGATAGTTATATAGATTTGTCATATTTTTCTATTTAAAAATCTCAAGTCTTCCAGTACTTATGAGCTGCTGTATGCCCTGCAGGAAGTGGTATGTTCTTTCAAGCCTGACACAGTGCTCTCTGCTGCCACCTCTGGCCATATCAGAAACTGTCCAGAGCAGTAGAGTTTTTTTATGGGGATTTGCTGCTGCTCTGGACAGTTCCTGGCATAGACAGAGATGGCAGCAGAGAGCACTGTGTCAGACTGGAGAGAATATACCACTTCCTGCAGGACATACTGTACAGCAGCTGAAAAATAAAGGAAGGCTGGAGATTTTCAAATAGATGTAAATTACAAATCTATCTTGCTTTTTGAAAACAGTTGCTCTCCCGACGGTGTCTGGATTCTGCGGTTAGTATAGTGGTAAAATATAGTGGTGGTGTTAGTAAACTGGGATATACTGTTGGTAAGGGGAAGATTTTAGATAGTTCCTGGTAAAGGGATGGATTGAGCCCCCTGGTGAAATCCCCTCCGGATCATATTGCTGTTTGGTTATGGTTTATAATGGATGGTAATGAACTAGACCGGGTATATTTAGCTGATGGAGATGGTATGGGGTAGGATGTGGATCATTGAGGTTTTAACATGATTTTGTACTATGAAAATTTAATAAAGAGAAGAAGGAAAAAAAAAAAAAAGTGTTTAGGTTCATATATTATTGCCGAACTCAATGCTACTCACCACTGATCCAATTGTTCTATTATTTGTAGAAATATACTGTATATTAGAAGTGGCTTGGTGTCCCTATCAAAATTGATAGATCCCAATGACTGTTTTTGCATCTAGATTGAAATAGCTTCACTATGTGGCATTGTGTCTACTTGACATTCTAGCCTGCTTTGCATTACAAGATTCTGTGTAAGTGGTGTTTAGATTCAGTAGGTCTGGTAGTAATCATGGGGTTACTAAAAATTCAGTGCAACTTAAGGGAAATCTCTCACTAGGTTTATGCCGCCTTAAATGAGGGCAGCATAAACTAGTGACAGAAAGGCTGAACAGATGGGTGTATTAATTCCATTATTCTGTTCAACCGTTCTCCCAATATGCAGAAGAATAGGATTCTTGCCACACCCCTCCCCCACCCTCCAGCTGCTGATTGACAGTTGACTGCCTACACACAGCATGGATAGATAACTGCCAATCAGCAGCTGGTGGGTGGAGTTTTCTGCTTCTCATGAATATCCAGGACTACTGGGCTCATGCACATAATGGAAAGGACTACTTATTGTCCATGTTATTCAGGAGGATACATCATTCTGTTCAGCTTTTCTATAACTAGTTTATGCTACCCTCTCATAGGATGGCATAATCCTACTGACAGAGTCTCTTTAATTCATGTAACTGATTGATTTAGTAGAAAAGGGGACAATACTTTTTTTTTTTTTTGCTTGGTTGAGTTATATTTGTCTAATTATTGTTATTTCTTCTATAACGTAACTTTTGATAAGTTTGATAAGTTTGATAATCTCAAGCAGGCATGTAGATGTGCAAAAATAGAAGAAATCAGGAAGGGAGCAAATCTATTTTCACATTTTTGCTGAGTTGCAATGCTGATATTTGGCCGCTAGTAAAGAGCGTCCTTTTTCATCTTTGTGTCATAGTAGCCATAGGACATAAGCTAACATCATTTATCATATATGCTGCTTTTTCACAGCGTGTGTATTTGATACCTGCTGTGTCAAAGCTTTACAGAGCTGTGAGTCATGTTCCGCCAGTTGGTATGTTCAGAACACAAGTTCAGCCATTTGGTATCCACCGTAGGCATCCAACATAAAATGTTCTGTGAAATGTTACAAGCCAAGCATAATGTGAACCTTTGTAATGATGTAGATACAAAAAAGGTGAACACCTGGGAAATTTAGCTCATGAAAACAATTTTGTTATCAAGCATCTGGTCTTGACGGTGCTGCTTATCAAGCTGGAGCTGGAACATTTTTTTAGCAGATTTAACAAGAATGGAGAATCAATTGATGCTCTTTTTTTTTTTTTTTAAATTACTCTATACTCTTCCTATGGCTATGTTTACATGACGTTTCTTCTTTCCGTTTTTTATTTTCTAAAAAAGAAGTCCATAATTTTGCATTTTGGGGGCCCATCATCTCAATTACGACTGTTGATACATTATTCTATTTTAGACCCTTTTGGGTGTGGTTCTTTTTTTTTTTTATTTTTTCCGAAGGTCCATTGAATTTTATAGTAAAGACGATGTAAAAAATTTTTTGTGTAAACAACAAAAAAAGTCTGTTGTTTGCAAAAAAGCATCTGCAAATAACTGTCAAGAACATTAATTTGACACCCGTGCAAACAACAAAAATAGAAAAATGCTGCAGCAAACTGCAAGTGTCAGGACTCACTGTATATACTACCTCCAGCATACATACGATAAAAGACTGTTTGAAATTTTTTTTTCTTAATAAAAAAAGAATGTACGAACTCACCATGTTAAGGGGAATCACAGAGTTGGACCCTTTTTTTTAACTTTTTACTTTTGTAATACTCAGATTTTCAATAAAGGAACCATTCCAACCAAAGCTCCCCACCCCCATATGTGTATATCCATGCTGTTAGTTTCCAGATAACACAAGCAGTGCATATATACCTTTTGCACTGCTGTGTGATCTGGCATCCTGATCTATGGCACTCCGGTTTTAGCTCTTTGGCTTCAAAAGACATAGCCAGTGGCCAGAGCAGCAGGTTGAGAGAGCTGGAGAGTGGGATGCCAGGTCACACAGCAGCGCATATCTGTGCTGTTAGTTTTCATGGATCGTTCGTGCGGCCTGGCCGGTCAATTAATTTTGCCTTGTAAAGACACCTCAAATGAGCATCGTTCTCGCTGATCGACGCTCATTTGCATCCTTGTACGGCCCCATGTTGGCTCATGTAAAAGGGTCTTAAGTTCTCAGGAGTCCTTGCCAGAGATGTTTCAGTTTCTTGTTTTCTTGTTTTTTCCTCCTCTTAAACCAAGACAATAAAGTAGTCCTCAGAGGGACAGCATATCAGTATTATGTGTTTCTCCCTCTCCCTTCAATTGAATCTACACCAAGGGTCAATCATTTTACTGGTTAGTAAAAGCTTTACCACACAGTGTTCACTCACATAATAGTATGTTGGACTATGGTCATAAAGGCTTATGGCACACTCATAAATAAAAAAAGAACAAAAAGTTGTATTTGTGTTTATTATATTGCTGCGATTTTACCCATTTATAGCCACTCTAGGAATATAATAATAATAATAAATAAATAAATAAATAAATAAAATAGTAATATAATAATAATATAAGCAGTAATGCGGAAATGTGTATTTTAACCATGATATGTTCTTGCAATTATCTGTATTTTTTCTTATTCGTACAGGCCAATGAGGTACATAAAGCTTTTTTTTTATACCTCTGCATATGCTTAAAGAGAATGTACCATTACAGTAGTAATATTGAGAAATGTATACCCTCCTGTCGGTCCTGTCTGTTCATCATATTACACAGAACGATAGTCTGATTTTTTGATCGTTGCCTGCAATTACACAGAACAATTCGAACAATATAACGATTTTTCGCGTGATTATCCCGTGCAATAGGGCCCTAGCCTATGCGACAGAAAGATATCTATCAGTGCAGGGCTGGGTATTTGTGACTCATCAACAACAAAGAAGCATGCCTGCCTGTTAATGTTGTGTAAAACACCCAACCAGTGCTTTGATTACTTAAAGGGGTAGGCAGCTTTATACTAAAAATTGTTTAGTGTACAGTATTAGTAAGTGTACTTACAGCACTTACTGACAGCAGCTCCCGGTGTACCACATAGAGCTAAAATCAGACTTGCCTTCTCCAGGCTGAGCTGCCCTGCTCTGTGGGGAGTCTGTCCATAAGATGGCCGTCATGGAGGAGCATGTGACCCTGCCGCGCCCCCCCAGTGTCCACTATAGGCATATGCAGGTTCAGTGATGGACACTGGGGGTGGGGCATAGTCACATGCTCCCCCATGTCAGCCATCTTAGGGACAGAATTATAACAGAGCAGGACAGCACAGCCTGGAGAAGGAGAGTGTGATTTTAGCTCTATGATGTACACTGGGAGCTGCTGTCAGTAAGTGAAGTGAGTACACCAAGCAATTTTACTATAAAGTGACCAACCCCTTTAAAAATTCTGAAAAAATGTTCTGACATACTCTCTTTAAGAGCTTATATCTCTTTAATTCATTTTTAACGTTCAAACAAGTTTAGAATTTTCCTGCGATTGTTAAACCCCTTTGAGCACTGCGGCTGTCACTGATCTCATTAGGCAGCATACTACTAAGAGCATTATGCAGACTTCTTCTCTGAAGTGTCCCGGTGTGAAGTTCTGGGCTTCACACTGTATAATCATACATAGGCCTGTACGTCATTTTGACAGATCAGGTTACTAATCCTCTTCAGTTGTCGTCACCGGACCTTGTATTTATCATTCAGTATCTCTCTGAACCTCCTAGACATGAAGAGGATTCATCCTTATATCTCAAGGGAACTATTAAAAAGAAATGAAATTCATAGGCTTGACCTGCAAACAGAATGGCACATGTCACTGATGTATCCTTGTGATATAGGAGTGGTGACCCTGCTGTTCCTTCCAAGATTGTAAGCTTTGTAAGAAGAGAAAGCATCTCCTTATGAGGAGGCCTTGTACTTGAATACCTTGTATGCTCATCTTGTTACATTACCATTGTCAGTTTGCCTTTGCACATTATTATCCTATTTTTATACTTTATAAAGATAAAACAGGGTTTTTACTAGATAATGGTCACATATACAATAGGCAGCACATTTATCAAAAACTTATCATTAGGTATCTTATTGAGTCCGTATTATTACTGCACACTAGGTGGTAACTGTGTCTACTAAACCCTATTTATATTTTATATTTTACATTTATATATATATATATATATATATATATATATATATATATATTTCTATGGGATGCATGCCATGTTTTCTGGGCTCATACTGTGCATTAAATGGGCAGCACAGGGTATGATTATAGCTCTGGAAATACATTGATGTTACTGGTTGAGTAATAGGGGGGTTCTTGGTTTAGGAATGCGGAAAAACACTATATTCAATGACATTTAATAGAGCCATCTTGGAGCCCATATGTGTGTAGGGAGCGAAAGGTGAAACTAAATTGGCCATATTATCACTACGGCTGCTTCCCAGCGTTACATGATGAAAGCATGCGCTGCTATAGGGAATGCTATGTCTGCTTGTCTGGTTTGTACAATATAATAGTCCCACTTTTGTGAACTAATTTAGTTTCTCTTGGCTCTCCTACAAGCATAGTTCACATTATTATCTTGCTCCCCGTTGTGACAGCTATTCTTCATTCTACCTTGGAAGTTTTCATTTTTTTAAAATATTTTCAGCTCAACAAGGTAGCAAACAATAATATCAGTATCTAATCTATCTAAATGGCCAATCCCCCCGCCAACCACAAAGCACAATAGTCCCTCTCCTCTAAATCCAAGTCTTAATGAAAATGACCACATCAAGTGCTCATTTTGGGCAACTCTATACAACCATTTTTTTCAATTCACTGATATTAGTGGATCCTCCAAGAAGAGGATTTACTTTTCTACACACTTTATAGCATATAGGGGGAGATTTATCAAACATGGTGTAAAGTGAAACTGGCTCAGTTGCCCCTAGCAACCAATCAGATTCCACCTTTCATTTTGCAAAGAGTCTGTGAGGAATGAAAGGTGGAATGTGATTAGTTGCTAGGGGCAACTGAGCCAGTTTCACTTTACACCATGTTTGATAAATCTCCCCCAAAGCTGTCAGGTCAGCGCTCGCTTGCTCCTCGTTCCCTGCTCGCTAACGGAGCTATTGCACATGCCGGCAGCAAATGAGTAAGAGAGGGGGGGCTGCAGAGAACTAAATCGCCCAGGCAGCCCATAGAAGATACCGGCGGTCTGCTGCCGTCGCTCCTATTACGCGGTGTGACAGCAGCAGATCACTGCTATCATGATTGTTATTTTTTAAACATGTTGAAAGACAACGATCAGCCGACATTGTGCATGTCGGCTGATCGTTTTCTTCTTTACACAAAACAATTATCACCCATAATGGACGATATCTGCCGTATACGGTCGCTAATCGCTTAGTGTAATAGGGCCTTTACTCTTATTTGCAGTAACTTTTGACATCAGTGGCGGATTAAATGTACCCTGGGCCCTGGGCTGTCCACCCAACCTGGGCCCCCCGCCCACCCCAGCAGGCTGTGTGGGGTATATAAGAATACATAGATCTGTGGGGGATCAGTATATAGAAGTGACCCCAGAACATCACTAATAGGGGGAGATGTTTTTATTCTATCCCCTATTAGTGATGTTCTGGGGTCACTTCCCTGCACTGAGCCCCCACGGATCTATGTATTCTTATATGCCACAAAGCATCCAGTGTATAATCCACCTAGGACCCAACTACAACAGCTGCAGGCACTACAACTCCTAGCATGTACTGACAGTCTGCAGCCCTCATAATATGCTGGGAGTTGTAGTGCCTGCAGTTGTAGTTGGGTTCTAGTTTAAAAGTTTTCGCTAGTGTACTGTAGTGACCCCGGGGCTATGTCAGTACACTACTGCAAACAATACACTGACCCATTTAGACCCCAATGGTACACAGGCTCTACACACTATAGGGCTGGGTTCACATACAGTACATTTCAGGCAGTATTTGGTCCTCATAGCAACCAAAACCAGGAGTGGATGGAAAACACAGAAAGGCTCTGTCCACATAATGGTGAAATTGAGTGGATGGCCGTCATATAACAGTAAATAACGGCCATTATTTCAATATAACAGCCATTGTTTTGAGATAACAGCAAATATTTGCCATTAAATGGCGGCCATCCACTCAATTTCAACATTGTGTGATCAGATCCTTTCTGTGTTTTCAATCCACTCCTGGTTTTGGTTGCTATGAGGACCACAATACTGACTGAAATATACGTGTGTGAGCCCAGCCTATAAGTGATTACAGTGCAGTTACTAATGACTCACAGGTGACGTCTTCTCCGATTGCCATCGCTCACTTTTTCCTTTTCTTCTCTATTTGGCACAGCATCATGAAGACTTCTCCGACCCCAACTCATCTGCAGGCGGGGAGCTAGGGGTAACTGGGGAAGGGAGGCAGCTGGGGCGACAAGGGGAGAAGCTGGGGCGACAGAGGCCGGGGGGGGGGGGGGAGCTGGGGAGGCAGGGAAGCAGCAGGGGGTGGCAGCAGGGGGAGAAGATGATGGGGGTAGCAGCAGGGGGAGAAGATGATGGGGGTGGCAGCATGGGGACAAGATGATGGGGTGGCAGCAGGAGGAGAAGATCATGGGGGTGGCAGCAGTGGGAGAAGATGATGGGGGTAGCAGCAGGGGGAGAAGATGATGGGGGTAGCAGCAGGGGGAGAAGATGATGGGGTAGCAGCAGGGGGAGAAGATGATGGGGTAGCAGCAGGGGGAGAAGATGATGAAGGGTAGCAGCAGGGCGAGAAGATGATGAAGGGTAGCAGCAGGGCGAGAAGATGATGAAGGGTAGCAGCAGGGGAAGAAGATGATGGGGGTGGCAGCAGGGGGAGAAGATGATGGGGGTGGCAGCAGGGGGAGAGGATGATGGGGGTAGCAGCAGGGGGAGAAGATGATGGGGGTGGCAGCAGGGGGAGAAGATGATGGGGGTGGCAGCAGGGGGAGAAGATGATGGGGGTGGCAGCAAGGGGAGAAGATGATGAAGGGTAGCAGCAGGGGGAGAAGATGATGAAGGGTAGCAGCAGGGGGAGAAGATGATGGGGGTAGCAGCAGGGGGAGAAGATGATGGGGGTAGCAGCAGGGGGAGAAGATGATGGGGGTGGCAGCAGGAGGAGAAGATGATGGGGGTGGCAGCAGGAGGAGAAGATGATGGGGGTGGCAGCAGGAGGAGAAGATGATGAGGGTGGCAGCAGGAGGAGAAGATGATGGGGGTGGCAGCAGGGGGAGAAGATGATGAAGGGTAGCAGCAGGGGGAGAAGATGATGGGGGTAGCAGCAGGGGGAGAAGATGATGGGGGTAGCAGCAGGGGGAGAAGATGATGGGGGTAGCAGCAGGGGGAGAAGATGATGGGGGTGGCAGCAGGAGGAGAAGATGATGGGGGTGGCAGCAGGAGGAGAAGATGATGGGGGTGGCAGCAGGAGGAGAAGATGATGAGGGTGGCAGCAGGAGGAGAAGATGATGGGGGTGGCAGCAGGGGGAGAAGATGATTGGGGTAGCAGCAGGGGGGGATATGGGGCAGCATGGAGAGCAGCTAAGGGGCAAGGGGTACAGCCGGGTGGCAGGGGGTATAGTCGGGCGGCAGGGAGCCAGGGTGAGCTTCCGGCAGAGAGAGCCTGTCACGCAGGCCGGAAGCTCACAGTGCAGCCCCACGGTGCCCGAACTTCTCTGCTTGGCGGCGCGCATGATGTGGCGTCATCACGCCGCCAGGAGAGAAGTACGGGCGGGGGCGGTGCCGCGGCGGACTCCGACGACAGCGCGCCACAGCAGAACATCACTCGGGGGCCCATTGGGCCCCGAAAGTGATGTGCTGCTGGCGCTGTTATGTAAGATCTTAATGTGGCGGCGTGGACCCCTCGGAGCCTTGGGCCCCGGGCGGCCGCCCAAACCGCCCACATTATAATCCACCACTGTTTGACATCATCAGTCATATCAAAAGTCAGTGATCACACCGGGTCTTACCCAGGCTTTCTCAGCAGTACGCTAGGCTCACCAGCCAGCTTACCATACAACTTTTTTCAGCCCTACACTATAATGAAGCGATTGGGGGGGTGGTCCTCATTTTACTCTTTGCAATAATGCTCCTTGACATTTTTCCTGCTGATTTTTTTTTATTTTTTAAGCAGTAATATCCCTGAGATTGATATCGTTCTAGAGAGGGCAAAGTTATACACATATGGATTTTACAGCACAATTCCTGCTTCTAGTCACTAGTTATACAGTACTTACATGGGTAACCTAAATGGATTTACTTGAGATGCCTTTGATCTCTTTTCCCTTGGGAATGTGGAAACCATGCCTGCCAGGGATGGGATGGAAGACGGCAATTTTTCAGCATTGACAATTTACTTTTATGTGATACAGTATATTTTATAATACAGAAGAACTATTTATGACATTGAGGATTACTTCTATAGATTAAATTGGCGTAAGTCCCGAGAGAACCAGGCCATGTCAAAACCCTATAATAAAACAGGGAAAGAACTAATATCACATATAGTTTTATTCTCAGAACGTAAGTGAAAGGGTATTTTCATTGACAGAACTTCTTATTGGTTAACCCTTGTGTGTTTAGCAAGCACTGTTAAAAACGCATAGCAAGTAATTATCCCCTGTAGGTATTGACTTATATGTTATTTCTTAGCTCCCCACTAGACACCAGGCACTTTAACTAGAGACTACAACCCTCTTATAGAATTTGAAAGAAGTTATACTCTGAGGATAGTGATCATTACATAACTTGCTGAAAAGTTTAGACTTTTTTGAAAAGGTTTATTAATGCCAACAAACTTTTCTCAGGAACCGGTCTGAGGTTTTGCCAAAAGCTCAAAGCCCTTTTCTGCACTTGTCACTTGGATTAACATTATATGAACTACAGTCAGGCCTCTCGGTTAAAAATATAACACAATCGATAAAGCCAACTCTGGTCTTTGTCAGAAAAAAACCCGAAAAGATAACAACTTATTTTAAGCAGCTTATCGCAGACTGTCCAGCGGCCTTTCCAGCTCCAACTATATCTAGCACGGACACACTTCAGTACCAGTAGGATCACTGGAGTCTTATGAAGAACGATTCCCAACAGACCAGAGCAACATAACCCATAGAATCGACAAAACAGCATTCAGCGACTTATTTAGTTTCCTCTGTATCTTCTGGAGAATTCAGGTATTTTTATTGTGTTAAAATGATAATAGGAAATCCTATAGGACAGTTTCCTCTTACGTATACAACATTACAATATTTTTTATTTTCTAAATGCGTCATTCTCTGGATGTTGCTTCTGTCTTCAGCTTTATAAGGGAATGGTCAGAATCTGGGGAGTGCCAGGATCTCCATAGTAACTTCTGTATACCAGCTTTGGCCAGGTGCCAGTGTGACACCATCAGAGTGTTCATTTCCAAAACTATTAATTGATCAAGAACTTCCTATCCCAAATTAAGCAAAAAATTACAAATCGGTGCTGGGAAAGGGGGAATAGTATTATTCTTTATTTTTGGTAAAAAAAAACCCCAAAAACAACAACAACTTGTGCTTTACAAAAACAACAACTTTTTACAAAGCACAATTATTTTTATACCCCCACCTCTATACATTTTTCTTTACTGCCTCACCTCTACTTCTTGCTCTCTGTACCAGACCCTCCCCATCACATATTGCATCCCAGCCATGACCCCACAGTATCCCTGCCTAAGTTTGTATTCACCCCTGCTATCTTCTCCCACAATTCCCTGGCAGTCTCTCCCATGTTCCCTTAACCTTACAAAAGCTCAGCTATCTGCCTCCCGCCTGCCTCTGTACACATTTTTACCTTTCTGTTTTTTTTCTCCTTTCCAACGCCATACTACCTTGTGCTCCCCCCATCCCTGTATTAACTGCAAGAATCTATCGGCTTATACTGGGACCTCAAATCTAACCTGAAACCAACAGATATTCAATGTTATACACCAAACAGCAACAATATTAAGGTTCGTCTCAGTAGTAAGTTTCGCAAAAACTGAAAGTCAATGGAAGTTTATGAAGTACCTTAGATACTTGGCTTTTTTGGTGTGGCACTTACCAAAATTCAGGGTGCTGAGGATGAAGCATATTTTCTGCAAACTGTTAAGTTCAATGGAATTTCTTCTGTTTTTCTAAAAAACTACATAGCTTATGTGTATGGCATTTTTTAATGTCATTTTTGGGCCCAAAAAGTGACATTCTGCCCTCTAGGGGTTAATCCCCCTTAGGGACCAATTGTTAAACTTACCTTTCCGGTGTGCAGCGTCATTCTGCAGTCAATTAGCCAATCAGGAGCTGATGCTGAACACTGCTACAGCCACTAATTGGCTCAGCAGAGACTCCTGCAATTTACGCTCAGCCAATCAGCAGCTGCAGCAGTGTAAAATGGCTAACGATAACCCCATTATTAGCCGATTTTTTTTTGTTCTGGGACTACTGGTACCCGGCTCTTCCCAGAACCCTGTGGTCGTATACTCTAAAGATTTGGGCACAGTAGTCCCGGAGCATCAAAAATGGTGCTCCTGGACTGGATGGTGGCAGGCTGGTATTATTAGGCTGGGAAGGGCAAAAATAAATGCCCCTTCCCACCCTGGTACTACTAGGCTGCTTCTGTTTGGTTCAAGCTGGTTATGGAAAAGAGGGGAACTCTAAACGATTAAAAAAAAAAATTATATAAAAAAAAAACATGGTTCCTCTCTTTTCCATAACCATCCAGGTAAAAAAAACAAAATAGAAACAAACAAACAGCAGCCTAGTAGTACTAGGGTGGGAAAAGCCATTTCTTTTTTTCCCTCCTCAGCCTAATAATACCAGCCTGCCAGGTCCAGTCCAGGAGTACTATTTTTTGATGCTCCAGGTCTACTAGTACCTGGATCTTCAAAGTATACAGCCATAGGGTACTGGGGAGAGCCGGGTGCTGGTGGTCCCGGAGCAGAAGAAAAAGGGCTAATAAAAGGGCGTTATCGTTAGCCATTTTACTGGCTAACACTAAGCTCCGGCATAGTAATCGTCCCCCGCAATGTCTGCTAAAACAATCATCATCTGAGGAAGGGTGCTGCAGGAGAGCAGACACTACAGGAGAGCAAACCAGCTAACAGCAAGCTCAGTGTACCAGGTCTGGCTCCTGCCCTAGTAAGAAAGGGGGTCACTTAACACCCTCTTTTATGGTGTAGGTCCATATATCATTCGATCTGAACATGGACGTCAGCGTCTGTGGATCTCAACACTGACCCGAAAAATTCCAAATTAAAAATAAACAATTCACACATAAAATTAAAAATGCCAGAAAAAATGCATGCAAAAAATGCCAAAATACCTGTGTGAGTGAAGCCACCTTAAAACCACCTGCTTAGAAATTTGTAGGGCTGCCTCATGCCCCCGATCACCAGGCAGGTGTTGAGAAGCAAGGAGGCATGTTTACATGTGGCCCTTTAGCAGCTTGGCGACGCCTCTTGGACACTTGTATGTCTATAAAACAGCAATTCAAAAGTTTTAGAAACCGAAAGTCTTAATATGCAAATATCATTTATTTTATTGCTTTTTCACCTAGAAATTGTCTGCAGCTCTAAGCATAATATAAAGCCGACATATTCCCTTTAACCCCTTAGCGACCCATGACGTATCTGATACGTCATGGTGCCGCGGGGGGTGTTCAGAGAGGGGTCCCGCCGGGACCCCGCTCTGAACGGCGCCACTCCCAGCTGATATGTGCAGCCGGGGAGCGCCTCTATTAGCCGGCGCGGGTCCCGTTGCCGCGCCGAATAATTAAGCCTCTAAATGCAGCTGTCAAAACTGACAGCTGCATTTAGAGGCTTTGCTCGCACGTCCCTGGTGTCTAGTGGGACAGAACTCCCCCCCACAATGCGATCACAGGGGGGAGATCCGTTCTTCTGCCCGTGCCGGGCCTCAGCGTCGCAATGACACTGATCCTGGCTCGGCAATAGATTGCTGTGGCCTGCAGCAGGCCATAGCAATCTATCACTGATCTAATGGATCATTGCTGTGTATATACACAGCATTGATCTCTATGAGAGATCAGTGCTGTGTATATACAAGTCCCCCAGGGGGACTTCCAGTTAAAATAAAAGTAAAAATGTTTTTTTATTAATGAAAAATCCCCTCCCCTAATAAAAGTCCAAATCACCCCCCTTTTCCCATTTTAGAAATATAAATAAATAACTAAACGAATAAATAAACATGTTTAGTATCGCCGCGTGCGTAATCGCCCGAACTATTAATTAATCACATTACTGATCGCGCACAGTAAATGGCGTCAGCGGCAAAAAAATTCCAAAGTGCAAAATTGCGCATTTTTGGTCGCATCAAATCAAGAAAAAATGTAATAAAAAGCGATCAAAAAGTAGCATATGTGCAATCAAGGTACCGATAGAAAGAACGCATCATGGCGCAAAAAATTACACCTCACACAGCACCATAGACCAAAGGATAAAAGCGCTATAAGCCTGGGAATAGAGCGATTTTAAGGAACATACTGTATATTTGTTAAAAATGGTTTGAATTTTTTTAAAAGCCATCAGATACAATAAAAGTTCTACATATTACATATCGTTGTAATCATAATGACTTGAAGAACATGCAAAACAAGTCAGTCAACGGCGTAAATGCAAAACTCCCCGAAATCAAAACAAATTCCTTTTTTTTTCAATTTGACAGCGCAAATTATTTTTTTCCAGTTTCGCAGCATATTTTATGGAAAAATAATGCCTGTCATTGCAAGTTACAATTGGTTTAGCAAAAAATAAGCGCTCATATGGGTCTCTAGGTGAAAAAATGCAAGTGCTATGGACTTTTAAACATAAACTGGAAAAACGAAAATTGGCTTTGACCTTAAGGGGTTAAAGAGGGCACAGTAGGAACACCACAGGCAAAGATGTGCAGGCACTTAGGCCCAGTCTGCACCAAGATTCTAGTAGCATAGCTCTTGTCTAAATAATATAAGCATTATCAATTAATTGACCCATATCTATTTACCAAGAAAATACACTAGCGTCTGCCTATTAAATAAAAAACACATAACAAATAACCAATACAACTAACTATCACAATACATATAACTATACAAATTTCATAACCCTTCATGCAAAACGCAACTGATGTGCAGATGCTTCATTGACAGTCATGACGATAGTTTAAAATACAATGAGAAAATACTGCCTGTTACGAGGTCTGTTATACTAAATGTCAAATTAATCTAAATGAAATCATAGGATATACTGTGGGATAGAAGAAAGTATTCCTATGAGAACTGAACCCCTGCAGTATCACCAAGCATATGACATGTACTGATTGTTCAGACTAGCTTTATCATTACTAATTGACTCATGGCGTGACATAAGGTAATTAGCATTGTGATGTATTGTTACCAGGCACACCTGATGTGTTTCATTGTCTGACGCTAATTTAATTATTAATTATTATCCTCAATTACTAAATGTTCTTTTTATTCACATTGAGAGGCATAGGAAGGTTGTATACTAACCCCCACACTGCAGTATCAGGATGAAGGTTAAAGTACAGGAGTCGATGGAGTCTCTTCTTATTGTAAGCGTCTTAGGTTTGATACAATAGCTGAAGTCAGGCCAACTGATAAATTTTATAATTTTATATTTTTTTATGGCTCATTATCAATAATAAAGTTTGCATATATAGGAACCAATGTCTAAAGTAGCCTATACACTTTCGGCTACCAAGTTATCTCTTCTGGCTGCTTCACATCAATGTTCAGCCCAGTTAAACTGCATGGGGGACATTTATTAAGACTGGCGTACGAGTATGCTGGTCTTAAATTAGGCCACGCCCCTTTTCTGTAGCCAGATTCACTAAGAGGTGTGCACCTCTCAGTAAACCCAGTTGGGTGCTTCCAGCAGGTGTAGATTTGTATTATGCTATATCAGCTGCAGGAACATTACCTTTTTACACTTGAATTGCGGGCTCTGTTGGGTGTGCCCGCAATTCAATTAACCATTGAATACAATGTAAAGTACGGCCGCCGGCCGTACTTAACATTGTGTGAACAGCTATTGTTTCAGGTTTTTGTTCGGCGAGCAGCATTTGTTCATTATTTTAACTTCTGTTCTAAAGGACGGACTTTAAAATAACGAATGTAAAAAATGTACACTATAGCACTTCCCCACACAGACCCTCCGGTCTAAGTGTAATGTCAAGCACAAAAACTTTATATAGATGCAAAAGTTACCTGTCCCTGTGTCCTGTAGGGACAAAATAGTTCAAGTCCAGTAGCATGGTAACAGCATCTCACTTAGGCGGAAATACGGAAAAAAGAAACTTTATTCCAGCATGGCAAACAGAGCGACGTTTCAACCTTATAGGTCTTTCTCAAGCATACAGAGTTAGGAACAACATGTAGTATATAAGGGATCATCAGCCAATGGAAAGGAAACATATAATTAACACATATTAACCCTTAACAACCCGTGTTTGAACAACAGTTACAGATAATCTTTATTTAAACAAAATCAAGTGCTACATTTATCACTATAGGGTTAAAACTACTCACAGAGCGCTAGTCTCCCACAGGTGTATCCACTATCTGAGCTACAGAGGAGCGCAACAGGCACAGGCGCCGGCGTCTCACGGCGCTTACTGCGCTTGCGCTAAACAGAACCAATCACAGCAAGGTGGGCGTCAACAGCCGCGATCATGTGATCGCAACCATAGCAACTCACCACGCTCACCCTGACGTGAGTCAGCCGGCCACTGCCAACGGCAGGAACCTAACTCCTGCCAATCATTAGTGTAATACAAGGAAAGTCTCAAATGAAGAGTCCTGTAGAGAGTCCTGTACTCCAGCCAATCTTCAACCGCATCCAAAGCAGGTCACATATGGGGCGTTCAAGAATAAAGTCACACCATAGCTTCTCCGGAAGCACATACGGCATAGACAGCTCCTCCTCATGCAGACAGGTTAATAGTCACAGATCACTGTCATTGATGTAGTTCTCCACTCACCATTTCAGGTCATAAGCTGCAACACATTACATATTGCTGTGCACTGTGGTTCCACCAGTATCATGAGCTGCGGTCCCTCCATCCATAAGCGCAAAAGCACACACTCGGTCCGCGTGTGTCCGCTTCTCAGTGGTACAATCGGACCATATAGTAGTACATGCAGCAAACAGACCCGGGCAAGGGGGCTTCCTGTATAGTGGCAAGCTGGCAACTCTGGACCTCATTCATCATAATACCACTTCATGATAGCAGTTCATATAAGACAGCCTCCAGTATAAGTCCCATAGGGAATCGTAGAAGGCAGCTGGAACAAATATGGCAGAAGGCTCGGCTGATACCACATCAGGATGAAAAAAATAAACTCCTCTGTAGTCTGAACGCTCATCATTTAGTGGACCCATGGCAGACAAGCGGACGTGTCTAAAAAAGTGAAAAACAACAGATTAAAAGATTATAAAACCATCACTAAAAACAAGAGAGGTTGAGTCCTAACAAATATTATATTACAAATACGGTCTAGATGCACTACATATTCGGCAACACCTTATATTCCAAATTTAAGCCCCTAGGGCTCATAGTATTAAGTAAAAAAATCCATTTCAGTTCCAATTTTTTAAGCCTCAATGTTCTGTCACCTCCCCTGACCAACGGGGGGACACCGTCAATGACCCTAAAACGCAACTGGCTAAGTGTATGTCTCGCTTCTAGAAAATGTTGTGGAACTGGCAATTCAACTTTCCCTGTGCGAATAGTACTTTTGTGTTTCTGTATCCTCACTCTTATTTCATTTGTTGTTTCACCCACATAACAAAGACCGCAAGGGCAAGTAATTAAATATACCACATATGGGGTCCAATGTGGCCCCAACTTATGCAAACATCTATATGGCGGTCCTGGAGGAGGAGTCTGTTTATTTGTCATCTTTCTGGGGACATGTCCGTTGCTGGCTCCGCTATATCGATGATATTTTTTTGATATGGGAGGGGTCAGAGGAGGAGCTACTGCGGTTCCAGGTTTTCTTGAATAACCTCCATAATGATCTGCGTTTTACCCTTGTGTCTTCCAGGTTGGAAGTACAGTTTTTGGATACACGTATCTTTAAAGTTGGTAATAAATTGGAGTCTGATTTATTTGTTAAGCCTACAGATAGAAACAACATCCTACACTTTCAGAGCAACCACCCACGTAGGATGTTGGAATCCCTACCGTGGAGTCAAATGCTCCGTGTTAGACGGGTAGTGGGACAAGAGGAAATTGTGGACGAGAGACTTAGCTCCATGTGCGATAAGTTTATCGCCAGGGGCTACCCCTCGCAACTGGTACAACAACATAAAAACCAAGCCCTGTCAGTACGTAGATCGGATTTGTTCACATCTAAGGCACGTACGAAAGAAAAACGCATTCCCTTTATTTCTACGTTCTGCCCATTGAGTGGAAAAATTGCTAATGTCCTGAGAAAAAATTGGGGTATTCTTGCTAAAGGTTGCCCCAAGGTAGAAGAATTTAGTCTCCCTCCCTTAATGTCCTACAAACGGACACGGAACATCCGGGATGCAGTTGTAAAATCTGATATAGGAGTATCCAAAGGTCCAGTACAAACATTGCTATCCACCTGTAAAACGGGATGTTTCCCTTGTCTGAATTGCTCCTGTTGTGGGAATTTAGTCAAGGGAGACACTTTCCATCACCCGCATACAGGCCGTGAATTTAAAATTAAACAGAGATACAATTGTAGATCGAGTTTTGTGGTATATTTAATTACTTGCCCTTGCGGTCTTTGTTATGTGGGTGAAACAACAAATGAAATAAGAGTGAGGATACAGAAACACAAAAGTACTATTCGCACAGGGAAAGTTGAATTGCCAGTTCCACAACATTTTCTAGAAGCGAGACATACACTTAGCCAGTTGCGTTTTAGGGTCATTGACGGTGTCCCCCCGTTGGTCAGGGGAGGTGACAGAACATTGAGGCTTAAAAAATTGGAACTGAAATGGATTTTTTTTACTTAATACTATGAGCCCTAGGGGCTTAAATTTGGAATATAAGGTGTTGCCGAATATGTAGTGCATCTAGACCGTATTTGTAATATAATATTTGTTAGGACTCAACCTCTCTTGTTTTTAGTGATGGTTTTATAATCTTTTAATCTGTTGTTTTTCACTTTTTTAGACACGTCCGCTTGTCTGCCATGGGTCCACTAAATGATGAGCGTTCAGACTACAGAGGAGTTTATTTTTTTCATCCTGATGTGGTATCAGCCGAGCCTTCTGCCATATTTGTTCCAGCTGCCTTCTACGATTCCCTATGGGACTTATACTGGAGGCTGTCTTATATGAACTGCTATCATGAAGTGGTATTATGATGAATGAGGTCCAGAGTTGCCAGCTTGCCACTATACAGGAAGCCCCCTTGCCCGGGTCTGTTTGCTGCATGTACTACTATATGGTCCGATTGTACCACTGAGAAGCGGACACACGCGGACCGAGTGTGTGCTTTTGCGCTTATGGATGGAGGGACCGCAGCTCATGATACTGGTGGAACCACAGTGCACAGCAATATGTAATGTGTTGCAGCTTATGACCTGAAATGGTGAGTGGAGAACTACATCAATGACAGTGATCTGTGACTATTAACCTGTCTGCATGAGGAGGAGCTGTCTATGCCGTATGTGCTTCCGGAGAAGCTATGGTGTGACTTTATTCTTGAACGCCCCATATGTGACCTGCTTTGGATGCGGTTGAAGATTGGCTGGAGTACAGGACTATTTACAGGACTCTTCATTTGAGACTTTCCTTGTATTACACTAATGATTGGCAGGAGTTAGGTTCCTGCCGTTGGCAGTGGCCGGCTGACTCACGTCAGGGTGAGCGTGGTGAGTTGCTATGGTTGCGATCACATGATCGTGACTGTTGACGCCCACCTTGCTGTGATTGGTTCTGTTTAGCGCAAGCGCAGTAAGCGCCGTGAGACGCCGGCGCCTGTGCCTGTTGCGCTCCTCTGTAGCTCAGATAGTGGATACACCTGTGGGAGACTAGCGCTCTGTGAGTAGTTTTAACCCTATAGTGATAAATGTAGCACTTGATTTTGTTTAAATAAAGATTATCTGTAACTGTTGTTCAAACACGGGTTGTTAAGGGTTAATATGTGTTAATTATATGTTTCCTTTCCATTGGCTGATGATCCCTTATATACTACATGTTGTTCCTAACTCTGTATGCTTGAGAAAGACCTATAAGGTTGAAACGTCGCTCTGTTTGCCATGCTGGAATAAAGTTTCTTTTTTCCGTATTTCCGCCTAAGTGAGATGCTGTTACCATGCTACTGGACTTTAAAATAACGAAGTCTGAACACAGCAGTTGGCACTGCATTGAATTTAATGCTGCAGAAAAGAACAGATGCTGATTTCATTGCAATCAGCGTCTGTTTTTTTTTTCTTTTTTTTTTAGAAAACAACTTTGTGGGAGCATAGCCAAAGACTGTCAATATTAAGGCTATGTTCACACTGCGTATGATTCTGGCCGTAGTGCGAACCGCGAATATACGCACGTAGTTTTGAGGTTGATGCGTTTGCTTGAAAGTATACGATATCCAGCCGCACAATGCACACTACGTATGAGCTTACAGCCGGATCGTATAGAGCGCTGTGAAAAATGAACACGACCATTGTTTGAGGAGGGAAATGTTCCAACTGACGGCCGTGGATTTCCATGCGGTCCCGTACAAAGTACTTATTTCAGCCAAATTGAACTTGATTTTTCGATCCAAAAGGTTCTGTGTGGTTTATTGGGCTGGGCGAAGATTTCCAAGTAAATAACCAGTTTCAGATCGCTTCGAAACAAGCTAGGGAAGCATAACTGTACTACGGGCGTATGTTCGCGGTTCGTAGTTTCAGCCACACATGTAAAACGGCGTAGGAAATGTGTCCGGACTCGTACGCAGTGTGAACATAGCCCTAATTCGCAAATTCTTTGTTTTGATAAGTCAAAAGGTCTTATGAATGTTTTGATCGGTCAGTGTACAGGTGTTCAGACCAAGATGGGAGAAGGGTGCAGGTTCCCTCCTGTCATTGTGTCATGTGACCAAAACGGTTGCATAATGCAAGTTTATAGGACGGTCTCGCTCCAGTAGACATCAAGAGAAGCATGCTTATCTCCCTGCTTGTTATGGTGATGGGCTGGCTTCTGAACACTGGAAAAGAAAATTTTATTTATATTTTTTAAAGGTACACTTTAATAATAGGCAGAAAACAATTATATCGAGATGGAATTTTGCAAAGATCAGCATTACAAAATGTTTGTATTTCTAACTCTAAGTTTGTATGTTGAAAACCTCAGGTTACTGGTACTTGCTTCTAGTATTTTGATGTGAATATGTTGCCGTCTATGGAGAATTGCCACTTCGTTGCCCAAAGAAATGCATCAAATTAACTGAAATGTAATCCAGGTTGTAATGTGGAGTCGCTCACTTACGGATTGATCCACGTTTTTTTTTTTTACAAGAGGTGAGGTACAGCAATTTTAATATGACAACCTACTTTCATGCTCCATAAGACTTCATATATTAAATTCTAATCTTGTCATTGACATTCAGAATAAAACAGCCACCCACTAAGAATAGCGAACGGAGTCAATTAATACTTATGCTTGCATGTAACTGCTGAGCAGGGTCCAATTCCCAATGTTACAGATTCTATCTGTACCATAATGGATTATATAGAAAATTCTACATTTATAAGAATAAGGAGAAAGATTAACCTCATTGCCTATAGAATATCAAGAAAGTCAATTGTTCCTAAAAGGTAAAATGAATTTATTGTATTAAAGAGGTATTCCCATCTTAACTAATATAGTTACACTTGTAGTACTTGTCAAATTAAATAGTTTTGCAATTACATTGATTTAGCAAACTTGCCTCCTTCCCCTGATATGGAGCTCTCTCCCTACCATTGTTAACAGCTCTTTGTCTAGGTTACCGACCACCACTCTGCTCTAAAAGCAGTAGCCTGGCTGGTATATATAGCTATAAAAAAAAAAAAAAAAAAAAAAAAAAAAATATATATATATATATATATATATATATATTTTACACAGTATATATACACTATAGGGGTAAATTTATCAAGCCTGCACCCAGAACTTTGGAGGAAATCGGCACCTTTTCCCCCAAAGCATGCCCTGCTTACCTGATTTATCATAATTTACGCCAAACAGGTATAAATCATGGTAAAAATCTACCATCTACTGCTGTACGTTAGTCTGAGATCCATCAGATTTTCTTAGTGATTCCGGTGTGGGGCATGGGGCAGTGTACCAGTATGTTGGTTACGTAACCTTCACAAGATCCTCAGCTGCCATGGAAACCCATTGACACCAGAGATCATACTGCCGAGAAGCTGAAGAGGTAGAACAGCGCCCAAAGACACCCAAATTGTGGCACTCATGATCTGACTGTGGCATGTAAGGGGTCTTTTACACAGGTTGATTATCAACCAGGAGTCGTCCTGTGTAAAGGTGACAGTAATCAGTCAAAAAGTGGCAAAATGTCCGATCCCCAGCTGATTGCATGTTTTGAACTATCCTTAAAATTTATTGCTATCAGTTGCACATGTTCTTCTTGTTAGCAGGGGATGTGCGGCCAATAGCAAAGGGTCAGTGCAGATATCAGTATATCTGTGCTGTCAGTATCAGGATCACACAAGTAGTAAATACACACCTTCTGCGCTGCTGTAAGGTCCGGTAACCTAATCTCTGGCTCTCTCATCATGCTGTATGTCTGCTGTGGCGTCTTCAGGCTCCTCCAGCTGTCAATCATTCTGGAGTAGGTGGCAGCCCAAAGATACAGTGGTGATCGGAGAGCAGAAAAGGAATGCTGGATCACACAGCAGCAAAGTAGGTAAGTATGCACTGCCTGAGTGATCTGGAAACTGACAGCACAGATATACGAATTTCTGTTCAGTTAGTTTCCATGACCGCACAAAAAATACAAGGATCAGTTGTGCGGCCCAGCCACTTAATTTATTCTGCTGTGTAAAGGCACTGCAAATGAACGCCAATCCGATAAATCTTTTAATGTAGAACCCTTGGTCTACCTAGAACAGCTGAGCTCCCACGATCTCTGCATGGGAGTACTACACTGCCTAATTTTAGACCTGCAATAAAAAGGCAGCATGTTAGAATTAGCACCCTAATTAGCACAGACACCAGTCATTAACCCATCAGTAAGAAATATGGACCCAATACGGAAAGAAGATCCTCCTGCATCCATAACCATCACTAAAATGTGTTCATTGTAAAAGCTTTAGCTGCAGAAATATCCTAATATTTGTATGTAAGTACGATTGGGATTATACATGGACATAAGTGCTTTGTCCATCCATATACCGTATTTTCCGTCGTATAAGATGACTTTTTAACCCCGATAAATCTCCTTCTCTGGCGCAGGTAGTGTATGTCACACTGCCTGTGTCGGGAACGGTACGGGAGGTGCGCGGAGGCCGGGAACGGGTCGTAGGTGAGTTTAATGTTTTTTTTTTTTTTTTTATTTAGCTGCAGTTAACCCCTGCCTGACCACAGCAGGGCTGCAGTCAGGCAGGGGTTAATATTTTCCTGCATATAAGGTGAACCCCTGACAATCTTCTTCAATTGTCAGGGGTCGTCTTATACGTCCAGTCGCCTTATACGCTGGAAAATACGGTATTTATCTATAAGCTATATATATATTCTGAAAATATTATTTCCTCTATTGTATTTTCCTTATGCTGCTTGTTTAACAGGAAATCATATTTCATGGGGAAAAAAGTTGAAAGGTAGAAAACTCAGGGGGATTTTATTGCAAAGTTTCAGCCCCAATTAGCTGATGTTAGAACAGTTTGTCCGATATAGCCCGCCCAATGTATACCTGAGAGAGATTCTTACACCTACACTAGATAACAATACACAGGAACAAAAACAGTTTTCATGTATTATGATTGATGTCTTCTAGAGAAGCAGCGATGGCACATAATAAGGATATAAAGAAAGGAAAAGGGATGTTTATGCACTCAGGACTCACAAGAGACTATCTTCTATAAAGGAGAAGGTACATTATCAGCAGTATCATCCTAAATACTCCGATGTATTAAAACATTGCATAATATGGCAAATCTCAGCAATCCAACAGAAAATAATCAGATATGTGTTGTTAACAGGGGATGTTATCACTGAGATGCTGTCAGCTTGGACCCACACACACTGCCTAGTTAAAGGGACCCTACAGAGCAGGATCTCTTCAATACTCTGCACTACTACTCTACCCCAATGTGATAGGTGCCATTGAATAGTTAAAGGGGTTGCTTACTTTATAGTACATTTGTCAGAAGTACAGTATAAGTAAGTGTATTCACATTACTCCCTGTGTACCCAATAGAGCTAATGTCACAGTTCCCTCCTCCAGGCTGGGCTGCCCTGCTCTATAGTGAGTCTGCCCATAAGTTGGCTGAGCATGGATGAACATGTGACCATGCCCCGCCCTCAGTGTCCCCCATAGACATATACAGGCTCAGTGGTGGACACAGGGGGCGGGGCATGGTCACATGTTCCTTTATGAACAGACTCACCACCAGGGGCGTTGCTAGGGTCCTAAAACATCCGGGGCACGGTGCCGTCATAGGCGGTTCGTGAAGGAGCCCAGTGCAGAAGCTAGTAACCCCTATGACAGCTCTATTAGCCCAGCTCTATTGACGCCACTCACAATAACTGCGGCTAAGCAGACACAGGAAGCCACCTGCCCGGGGCTCCTGTCAGGGTCACTGTCATTGATAGTGGTGCACACCACTGCCCAGGCAGCTCCTTCACATCTCCCCTGTACACACAGCCTCTGGGAGGTCTGCCCTAACTCCTATCCTCTAGGTCAGTGTTTCCCAACTCTTTCTACTTCAGGGAACTCCTACCAGATAAGGTTCTACAAAATGCAAAAACCTCATTCAGTGAATCACAGGTGATGTCTTCTTTGATCTGAGATGTTCTCTTTTCCTTTTCCTCTCCACCCGACCGGGATCACCATGATGATTTCTTCCAGCTGCTATTCATCTCTTCAGAACCTGCTAGACAAACATCTTAGGCTCCGCACTTTTCCTTCAACTTCGGTAGCTACTACAAGGCACAGCGACTGGCACTACGGGTGGACGAGTAAGTAGTAAATGCGGTCCTGGAGGTAATTTGGATGGCAGGAAAGATTGTGAACTAGGGGTGCACCTCACTCTTAGAAACCAAATACATATGCAAATAGTTCACAAGCGAAGATATGAGGAGGGCACTCACCGTTTTGGTTCACGTAAACTTTATTTTCTTTCCATCAGAACAGATAAAAGTCCAATATTCGTATATGGTTACATCAGACAGCTTCCCACACCAACACCCTCCAGCTGATTGCTACAGCTGTTTCGTGCTTCCGCACTTCTACAGGCACCGCCCCCCTAGCCAGACAATCAACTACAAATACTTGCAGCTAAACATGTGACCGGAGTAAAGCAGTATCAGATTAAAATAAAAACATATAATTGCAAACATAGTTACTCATCCAATGTATTACAGGAACATACTCAAGTCGGGACTAAAAAAGACTTTGAAAATTTTGTTTCTTATCTCAACACTAATTCTATGAATATGTCATTCACTTTCAATTTCAGCACATCTAACATAGAGTTTCTAGCGGTCATGACTTCCATAGGTGAGAATGGGAAACTAGTTACAACAAGCTATAGAAAAAACACTGCTTCAAATTCCATCTTAGATTATGCAAGCTATCACCCCCAACACACAAAATTAGCAGTTCCTTATGGCCAATTTTTAAGGCTTAGAAAAATAAATAGAACTGATGATGATTTCATGACAAAAGCCAATGAACTTCAAAACAGATTACTAATAAGAGGGTATCCAAAAAAAGAACTAGAAATAGCTAAAGAAAAAGCTTTCAATAAAAAAAGAAATGATTTAATCCATTCCGCCACTAAAAATAAAAAAATAGTTTAGCAAGCAAAATCACATTTCGCCTTTTCTTTTAAATTTTCTCCAATGGCAGAAAAAAAATAAAAAAAGTGGTTAATGACAACTGGTTTCTTATACAAAAAGACCCAATATTATTTAAAATTTACAATGAAAAACCATTGGTGACTTTTAAAAGAAATAAAAATGTAAAAGACCTATTAGTAAGAAGTACATACAGAGAGAAAAAGAACACACAAACTTGGCCACAATTCACACTCCCGCCCGGGAATGACAGATGCGGGAATTGTTCTTGGTGTGATTACTTTCTAAATTGCAAGTCAGTCACTGTGGGAGGTATCACACGGAAAGTAAACAATCTCATTTGCTGCCACACCAAAAATGTTGTTTATTGTATCACATGTACATGCGGTTTATTTTATATCGGCAAGACAAAACGTTGCCTGAACAGCAGATTCAGCGAACATGTGCGTTAGCTACGAACGAGTAAAGGCGCCCCTAGATTATTACAGCACTTTAGAGATGTTCATAATAACAATGCAAAAGAAATGAAGTTTATGGGGTTAGAGCGTGTTCACATTAAATGTGGTTGTGATAATGAAAAAATTCTCCTGCAAAGAGAAGCAAAATGGATAATTTCCACAAATGCACAAGGAGAAGGTGGCCTCAATGATAGAATCGACTTGAGTATGTTCCTGTAATGCATTGGATGAGTAACTATGTTTGCAATTTTATGTTTTTATTTTAATCTGATACTGCTTTACTCCGGTCACAAGTTTAGCTACAAGTATTTGTAGTTGATTGTCTGGCTAGGGGGGGCGGTACCTGTAGAAATGCGGAAGCACGAAACAGCTGTAGCAATCAGCTAGAGGGTGTTGGTGTGGGAAGTTGTCCGATGTAACCATATACGAATATTGGACTTTTATCTGTTCTGATGGAAAGAAAATAAAGTTTACGTGAACCAAAATGGTGAGTTCCCTCCTCATATCTTCGCTTGTGAACTATTTCCTTCAACTTCCTTCCCTTTTCCCCTCCTATAGGCTCCCATACAATAGTAATGCAACTGCTTGGTGTCAGTGAGTAGGTAGGTAAATGTGTTGCCCCCTGTATGTAGGATCCCCTTATGTGCCCCCACTTTGTAATAATGATCAGCAGGGCTGTATTAACAGCTGCTGCTGCACTAGGCACTAAACCTGAAGACGCCCCATCTACACGCACCTATTGGCGATACCAGACTTGACCAATACCACCATACCCCCCACCCCCCTGGAAAAGACACCAGATTTACTGGCAAGTCTGAATGGGAGGAGGAAAACTAAAAAAATAAAAACAAAAAAAAAATAGTTTTTTCTGTCCCCCTGCTCCCTGGTGCTGCCCCCCTGCAAGGTGCTGCCCTAGGCACCGGACCACGGGTGCCTAGTCGTAAATACGGCCCTGATGATCAGTGTTGTGCCCCATAGTAGTAATGTCCCCTGCTGTGTTACCCCACATTGTAAAATGTCCTCTACTGTGCACCCTCATATAGTAATAATGCCCCCAGCTGTGCACCCCTATAGTAATAATGCCCCCTGCTGTGCACCCCCATTGTAATACCCCCTGCTGTGCCCCCTATATATAGTAATAATGCCTCCTGCTGTGCCCAATATAGTAAGAATGCCCCCAGTGTTCCCTCCATACAGTAATAATGCCCCCTGATGTGCCCGCATATAGTAATAATGTCCCCTGATGTGCCTCCATATGGTAATAATGCCTCCTGCTGTATCCTCCATGTAGTAATAATGCCCCCTGATGTGCGCCCATTCAGTAATAATGCCCCCTGATGTGCCTTTTATATAGTAATAATGTCCCCTGATGTGCTCCCAATATAGTAGTAATGTCTCCTGATGTGCTGCCTATATAGTATTAATGTGCCTGCTGTACCCACCATAGTAAAAGTTCCCCTCCTCCCTGAAATCAAGTTGACTGCCATCCCCATACACTACCCTAACTGAACCCCCACCTGACTCCCACGACACACACACATCTTATGCATTAAGGAACCAACAGGCCAAGTGTGTCTATTTGCTTCTCCCCTGTCTCTCCCTTGCCTCCCCTCCAGCCTCCCCCTTGCCTCCCCTCTGGCCTCCCCTCCGGCCTCCCCCTTGCCTCCCCACCGGCCTCCCCCTTGCCTCCCCTCTGGCCTCTTCCTTGCCTTCCCTCCGGCCTCTCTTTTGCCTCCCCACTGGCCTCTCCCTTGTCTCACCTCCGGCCTCCCCCTTGCCTCCCCTCCCCCTTGCCTCCTCACCTTAGTTGAGTGCCGCAGCGGCAGCCCCAGATACCGCCCACCCGCTCTGCTCTGATTGGATTAGAGGACCACATCTAGCCGCTACGTTGGGCAGGCAGTAGGTGAGGCGGAAGGGCAGCCGCGGCGACCTGCGAGCCAGATGGGTCCATCAAAAGAGCCAAATCTGGCTTGCAAGATGCCGGTGCAGAAAAGATTCGGGAAAATTCTGGTGCTGACACTGGTGCACGTTCAAAGGCTGGGGTACTCCAGCCTGGATCCCTTTTTTCCCAATTTCTGGGGAGGGAGTGGGTGGAATTAACTGGATCCACTTACTTCCCTGACTCCAGTACTGCTGCCTGCATCCAGCTGCTCTGATCCCCCAGCCCCTTCCTGGTCTGAGACAGCCACTGAGCTATTCAGTAGCAGAGGCGGGACACAGCTACTGCTGTTGAATGGCTAAGCGGGCCCGCCCACATCACGTCTCAAGGCCCTTCTCAGACCAGATTAGTGTCTGGAGCGCGGGGAATGGAGCAGCTGGATGTGGATGGCAGTGCTGGAGCCAGAGAGATCAGTGGATGCAATTATTTTCACCCGCCCCCTTAACGGCAATTGTGGAAAAAAAAGAGTTCCCGGCTGGAGTACCCCTTTAACATGGTGAGGGTGATGCCTAGCAATGTGTCATCAATTTATGAGATAGGAAAACCTCTTGAAGGCAGGCTGAATATTTCCCATTACAGTCTGTTTTCTTACATGTTATCGAACATTATCTAGCATTAGACATTGTAATTGAGTTATAATAAAATCATAGTGAGGTTATTTTTGGGAAAATCAAGCTGCTGTGCTATCGGTGTCATCCGTTCAGCAGCTCCCTGTGCACCAGTTTACTAACAATAAAGCCGAAAACTGTGCAAACTGCTCCCTGTCTGATGCTATAAGCTAATCCACATGCCTCTGGGAACTGGCTGACAAATGGAGCTGTCATCTGTAGCTGGATGATATGATGAGCATTGTAAGGATGTTTACTGCAGCAGCCATAACATCAAGATGTATTCCATAGTTCTTCCATGGATTATATGTAGAGATGAGCGCAACTCAAGCATGCTCGAGTCCAATTGTTCGGCATTTGAATATCAGTGGCTGAAGAAGTTGGATGCCGCCGTACATTGTGGCACATCATTGACACCTCACAGTCCAACGATTCGTTTTCCATTTAAAAACAGCTACAAAAACTATGATTTTTAACGCCTTAAAGGGGTTATCCAGCGTTACAAAAACATGGCCCCTTTCTTCCAGAGAGAGCACCACTCTTGTCTCCAGGTTAGGCAGGGTTTTGTAATTTAGTTCCATTATAGTAATTGGAGCTTCATTGCAAACCACACCTAAACTGGAGGAACTGGAGAGTCGTGTTGTCTCTGAAAGAAAGTGGCCATGTTTTTGTAGCACTGGATAACCCCTTTAAGGATACAGTGGATTTTGTTCTTAGGGGGAAAAGGGGAAAAGGTAGGCGATCGCGCGGGGTGTGTGTGTGTGTAACACTTTATCAGTGTTATTGGCGATCACATAGAGCTCCTGCCACTGAAATTTAAATGCTGTGAATGCGGCAACCCATCATTAACTGTAAGGATCCAGTTATGGATGCACATCCTCTATGGAGGAAGCCAAGCTCCTAAACTTGCTTCATAGAACCCCGGCACATAATGGCATAAATGTATGCCATGCGTCATTTAGACACAGACTTCTATGGCACACATTTATGTCCATTGTCGTTAAGGGGGTAATAGAAATGACAAATAATGATCCGGAACAATTTTTTTTAAAATTCAGCACCAGCATATTCCAGAACATTAAACTACATTAATCAGGATATGGATAAACAGCTAATGCTCCTGGCTTGACTTCCCCTCTTCATTGAGTGGCCCTCAAAAGTCCTGAAAGAAACAATAACTAATAATAATAATAATAATAATAATAATTGAGAATAATTTATTCAGCCCCAGCATTTTCCACAGTACATATGGATGAAACAGGATATGGAGAGACGTCTAAAGATGTAGGTATGAGTGCAACTTTGCATTAAGTGGCTCTGAAAAATTTAGAGAGGATGATTTTCTAGTAAAGAACATTGGCTCCATTAGAATTTCTAGCACCCTGCACCCCTCACTCTCCACTACGAGCCCAAGGAGGTTATGCCTCCCCTTATGTGGGACCTGTTACTGGTGACATCCATTGCTGATGGTGCAAGCAAAGCTTCCACAGCCGAGCCTCCCCACGGCATCACAACACAATATCTAACAATTTCTTACAATATCTATCTATCTAGACAGCAAGCAAACAATAGCACCATTCAGCTTTTCAGAAGCGACATTTTAGTCCTTCTATTTAGACTTTTTTCAAGACTTGCTTGAAAAGAGTACAAAAATAAAGGACTTAAATGTCGCTTGTCTGTGATGCCTATGGAATAAAGTTCAATACCGTTGCTTTATCACAAAAAAACAGAGTGCTGCTTTTGTTTGTTTGCTGTCTGAATAGACACCGGTGGATCAATGTGTTTGATAGCTGGAACCCAATAATTATTTCTCCTGAGTGCTGCGTAATTTAAAGAAAGTATCTATCTATCTATCTATCTATCTATCTATCTATCTATCTATCTATCCATCTATCTGATCAAATTCAATACAATTTATCAGTGTGAAATCCATTTCACTATAGACAGGTTACAAATGCTCAAGAGGGGCAGGAACATATGACTTTCTTCACAAAAGGGTCAGTGCACATCTTCATAACTGTATGCCTTTTTTAGTGCTTGAGTCACGTTATATAGAACATAGGTCAGTTTGCACACCTTCTCTGTGACATGTTCTATAGGTTATATTCTAATTGCTACGTTCCACCCACGTTTAGTCATGCTCTGCCGCTCAAGGTTCGTAGGTTGGTTTTAATTACTGCAAAGCATTGCTGGATCCATCATGTCCTGAGGTTATCCAGTGGCCTAGCATCCGGAGAGGGAATTTTGTTTCGTGTGGGATACTAACTGGGTCCTACCTGCCCTGGATTCATTTTAGAGGCCTAGTCCCAGGACAAATGATTCTGTGTAGTATTAGGGTCCTTTCTTATCAGGTCACCATAATATAGTCAATGGTTACATACAGTTTACTCAAAATGTGCACTACAATTTTTACATTTATTATAAACACAGTATAGCAGAAATGTAATTTGAAACTACATTACTGCTATGAAATGCATTGAATATATGAATCATGTCTGTATATTTAATGTTCATACATGTCATTATCAATTGCTGCATCCTTTTTGGTTTAAAGTGAATGTACCACTCAGTACATTGCTTGGTGTTTTTTACATGAAAAAAACGTGAATGCAGGTGCCTCGGTTCTATTTTTTTTTTAACTACTGCCCGATTCATGCACACAGCACCAGTCTATTCCCAGGCACTGGACCACAGGCCTGTCCCCAGTCTTTCAAACCAGGCTGGTGCTTGGTAATAGTTCGGCGCCATACGTGGGAATCGGGCGGCGGTTTAAAAAAAATACAATGTGCCATCGGCATCCCCGTGTTGCCGCCGGTCTGTTCATGCAAAAAACACCATGTGATGTACCTAGTGGTACATTCGCTTTAAGTAAGAAAAGTTTTTGCTAGATGAGATGTATCTGGCAGTGAAGTACTTCCCCTCTCCGCCATTCAGAATACATAAATATAGATGGGATAAATAGGAGAGATAGCTCTCAGCCAAATGAACATCTGCCAGCTATTCACATTGTGCTATTGACCTAGAACTAAAGGTGCCCATACACCTTTAATAGCTATTGTGGAAAAATAGTTCTCCCGACAGTTATCTCTCCCGTCTATCTCCCGTCTTTCTATCATCCTTCTACCATCCTTCTCCCGTCCTTCTCTCCCATCCTTGTCTTGTCCTTCTCCCATCCTTCTATCCTTCTCCTATCCTTCTCCCGTCTTTCTCCTGTCCTCCTCCCGTCCTTCTCTCCCGTCCTTATCCCGTCCTTGTCTTGTCCTCCTATCCTTTTCCAGTCCATCACAAGAACATTTGTCAGTCTTCTTTGTGAAGTAGACTGATCGTGACTTTATTCTGTCTTCTATGACTGCAGTGTATTCAAATAATGCACTTTTTCTATAGTTTGGGTAAGTTGTTTTGGGTTGGGGTTATTTTCTGTTCTATTCATAACAAACAACAATTACAAAAATTTATTAAAAATAAGCTTGACAAACATAAGTTTGACTTTAATGAAAGCCGTGAATAATTCGTCAGGATGCAACGCATACATGGAAGGACGGCAATAAACTATGTTCCATATACTAATGAGCATGTAGTCTGATTCCCCTTTTTAATGACCCCTCTGTTCCAGTCCACAGCTAATAAGATTCTCATTTTGATGTTGACATATCTCACATTTCTTTACCGGATAATGTGCAACATTTGGTCTCATAAACCAACAACATGTTTCCCATGAAGACCTTCTAAAAACAGTTGTGACATCCATTAGGATTCTGCACATTGGATTCAGTTTACGTCTGTCTTAATGTTATTATTATTAAACTCTACATTGCTTTCCACACATTAGTAAATCTGATATCTCTGTGTGGTGTATTTATAGTTTCATGAAAATTAACCACCTATTTCTGGAGGGTCCCCTCCCTTTCCAAGGGCCATAACTTTTTAGATTTCCTGTTAATATCGCCATATTCTGGCTTATTTTATGTGGCATGAGTCAAGTTTTAACAGAACCGTTTTTAGTTGAAAACAAATTGATGACCTTGTATCACGTTTTTATGGAAGAATTATATTTTTTAAAGCAATTCTGAACCCACAATCTGAACCCCCCAAACCGCTTGTACCTTCGGATAGTTTCTTTCAATCCAAGATCTGTCCTGGAGTCCGTTTGGCAGGTGATGCAGGTGAATCAGTCCCATGCCCAACTGCCAGGACTTACATTGTTTATGCATAAGGCTGGAACTACCTCTCTGTTCCTCCTCCCTGCCCTCCTCATCATTAGGAATGCTCCAGACAGATTGACTCCTATGTCTCAGCTGTGTGAATACTTAACATGGGCTGGATAATGTTTAGACAGTAGAAAATGTTCCAGTGTCATTCCTAATGATGAAGAGGGTGGGGAGGAGGGACGGAGGGGTGGTGCAAAGTTAGGGCACAGATACTCTAAGCCTCGGCTGTTAGGCAAGGGGCTGCCAGTTTAAAAGTAGTTTTTTAGGGCAATAACTGCATCACCTGCCAAATAGACCCCAGGACAGATCTTGGATTAAAAGCAGCTATCCTAAGGTACAAGTGGTTTGGGGGGGACAGATTGTGGGTACAGAATCGCTTTAACCCCTAGACGACCCTGGGCATACCCGTACATCCAGCGGTGTCCTAGGGAAGTTCAGAGCGGGGCCGCTCTGAACCGCTGTGGTTCCGGGTGCTGCATGTAGCACTTGCTTTCGTTTTGTACCAATAAAGTATATCTTCACTATTTATATTGACTTATTTCAATTTGTTAGAAGTGCCACTCATTCATGTGGCATGCTTTTACTGCTAGTTTCTATAAGGAACATATATCTGTTAACAATGGTTTGAATTTTTTACAAGCCATCACATAAAATAAAAGTTATACATGTTACATATCAGTGTAATCGTTTACATTGTATAAAAAAGGATGAAACATCAAAATATTGCCTCAAACATCATAGAATTGGAATGTTATAAATCAAAGGAAAGTCTTTGATCAAATAATGTCACATTACAAAGACTCCAGATTAATTTTGATTTATTCATTTTTTGCTTGTCCTATCTTACTTTTTACCTTACATTTTCATCGTTTAGAAACAAGATTACAACTTTGGGTTTTACAAAATAAAATTTGAACTTTTGAAAATGTAATCATCCTCTTCACGCTTTCCATAGATAAAAAGTCCTCGCTGCAGATATAACAAAAAGTTTATGGTTCCCGCACATCTCCTGATAAACTTATAACCTGAGGCCGCTGGGTTGTGATATTATTATGTTCCTTTGTAGTTTGCTTTTTAACTCTGTAATTCTGAAGTGTTTGTATGGGGGGAAAACGGCTATGCGCTCTCTTTCAACTAAAGCAATATATATAATCTCTCTCTATCGATTTGTTGTGAATAAAAATAAACACAATTGCATCGAAGTATGACTTCTGCAATCACAGCACGGGACAATGTTTTACAAGCTTGAAAGCAAAGCGGCATCTTCCTATCTGTAAATACCAAGTGCAATTTAACCAATTTGAAAATAAATTGTAGAAAAAAAGAACATACGGATGAATACAATCCCCACATGAGCACTTACTGCGGCACTGCTATATTGTAAGGCTATGCTAATATTCCTACTATTATTACTTATGCTTTTTTCTTCTTTTATAGAAGCAGAAAATCGAAAATAATGTTTGGATTTCTCACATGCGGAATACCAACGATCAATGGGCCCCTTTGGTTCTAATGGGTTCTTTTGGGTTTCTGTCATTTTACCTAATAAAATAACTCCATATAGTGCAATATTTTGTCTTGTATTTTTGGCGGAATATGTTGTGGAGGCTGAATCGATTGCATTAGGGAGATATTGTCAATGGTGGCCTAATCATGGTTTGTTTACATGGAACGATCATAGTTTGAATTTTCGCTATAACGATTGGATTTGAGCGATAATCGGCTCGTGTAAACACAGCGAATGATTAAGCGACGAGACAGAAATCGTTCATTTTGATCTTTTAACATGTTCTCAAATCGTCATTGGTCTTAAAATTCGCAGATCGCTTAGTGTAAACAGTCTTTCACCGATTCACCCTATGTGTGAGACAGGCTTAAGCGATCTTAAAACGATCGCAATAACGATTTTTCCAAACGATATATGGTTCCGTCTAAACGCTGATCGTTATAAAAAACACATTGTTATTTCAAAATTGTTAAGCGTTCGATTGGGCGAATTATCGCTCTGTGTAAATGCATCAAAAGTCTCCCCAATCATGTGTTGAATAAATCACTACATGTATACCATGCAGGCTACATAGCCCCAAAACATGCCCTACCAGAGTACTTTGCAGCATGTTTCTATGAGCTTCTATGGCTCTTCACGTATTTGACTTATAGTGTCACTGTCTTTTAAAAAAATTTTTTTACATGTCATAGAGAGAAACAAATTAGAAAAATTGCACTTGCCCTGCAAGTGTCAGGACTCACGGCATACACAGAGTACTTTGCAGCATGTTTCTATCACTACATATACCCCCTCCAGCATAAATACCATAAAAACCTGTTCTGAAATTATTATTTTTTTACATAAAAAAATGAGGTTCTTAGCAAACCATTTGATCAAATAGAATGTAACAACTCACCAGGTTAAGGGGAACCCTAGAGAGTTGGACCCTATATTTAGCCAATGGCCTCTCTCAGACTATAAGTCTACAAAACTGGGCATACAGGATCAGGTCATGCAGTTTGCTGCAGCCTTTTTTTATTTTTATTTATATGTTAGCCATGGCAGCGTGCAAGCTGCACAGTGTAAGTGCTGGTTATTTGCTTTTTATGTCTTATGTGGGGGGGGGGGGGGGACTACCTCCTTTTAGCTGTGCACTCCACCCAGTTCCAGTGGGTGTTTTACACAGAGTTTAGTTGATCCTATATGCCCACTTTTGTAGACGTATAGTCCGAGAGAGGACACTAGCTTTATATATGGTCCAGCTCTTTGGGGCCACCTTAACATGGTGAGTTGGTACATTCTATTTGAGCAAATGCTTTGCTAAGAACCTAATTTTTTATTTAAAAAAAAAAATTAGAACAATTTTTTATCATATGTACGCTGGAAGGAGTATATGCACTATAATAAAAAAAATACGAACTCGGAGAGGAAAGAGCTGCTGCACCTCACACCTATTGCTGAAACTAATGCTTATCGGCTACATTTAAAAACCAACGCCAGGATGTTGGTATATAATTTGATCAAACCATATTGCCCCATGTACCACGTGCAGGTCCCCTGGCCCACATAGGTCCCTATACTAAACCAACACTGTTTTGGGCAGTGACCGTGAACCCGGCAGAGCAAACAACAACAGGGGAGGGGGGCCCAGAATAGCCATGCAACCCCAATGTCCCATGACCAAACCCACTGGGCCCCCCCACACTCCGCAGGCACCGCTCTCAGAGAAGGAGGCCACCAAGCAACAGGAGTGTGAACAAGGTGTTACTACTTACCATTGCACCAGCAGGTAGAGTGGGAGAAAGAGGAGGTACTTATCATATGTGCACAGGTGCTTCCTGCTAATTGGGGTCACATGGGTCTCACAAGGAGGAGTGCTAGCCACTCAGAAAGGGGAGAAAAGTAAAATACGAACATGGAGAGAAAGGAGCAGCTGCACCTCACAACAATGGCTGACACTAATGCCTCTCGGCAGCCGAGAAGCACTAGTGTCAGCCATAGGTGTGAGGTGCAGCAGCTCCTTTCTCTTCATGTTCGTATAATTTAAAAAAATGATTTTCTCTAGAACACTTTGGATGATCAGAGTAAATTTTATTATTTTTTTTTATAATAATGATAATAATAATAATAATATATTGTTTTTATTCTTCAACCTCATCATTCCAGATCCCACTACATGATCTAGTAACATATGTGGTGATAGGGATTTACAAACCAGGTCAATTAAATTCATAAAATACATGTTTACTACCATAAAATAATGAGCATCTCTAATGTATTTCCCATTTGAATTTTAAAATGATCTTTTTATATGTTTTTATAACAGCATGATACCGACCTACGCCTTCATTAGTACACGCTGCAGTCTTATGGGAAAAACTGAAAAGTTTACTTTCCACTGAGACACTGAAGCAGAAATAATTAAGAGTTTTAACCCCTTCACGTCAGCCATCTGTATATATACGTTCCTATTGCACATGCCCCGTGCAGTAGGAATGTACATATACGTTCCTGACTTGAGGGGGCTTTGTGATGAGAACGGGATCGCTGCAGGGACAGCGATCCCGCTCTCATCTGTGTACAGCACCGGAGATAATGAGGATCAGCTGCGATTCCGCAGCTGACCCCCATTAACCCCTTAGTGACCGCCGAAACGGCGGTCACTAATGGGCCGGTGCCGCCGCTGTATTTCATCTCCCCCCACCGTGAATCCACGGTGGGGGGAGATGAAATAAGTAAAAATCAGACCCCAGATCAGCCCCTAGTGCCCCAGTCACTAACCCCCCCTCCCGCGGCAGCCATCGGATACAAGATGGCCGCCGAGATCACTGTGAACAGACTAATGTCTGTTCACAGTGATCAAAAAAGAAAAATGAATGAAAGCCCCATGCTCTCCGCCACCGGAGGTAGCGGAGAGCATGGGGCAGTCATCGGGAACCCCCTGTGGGGTCCCGATACAAGCGATCAGCAGTATATACTATATACCACTGATCGCTTGTGCCATGTGCCGCCGGCAATTTTTATCCCCTGTCACCATGAATGATTGGTGACAGGGGATAAAAAGTGATGTCCCCCCACCCCCCCAAGTCGCCCCCCACCCCCCCTGTCACCCCCAGTCACCCCCCCCCCCTTCCCCATATACTCACCTGCTCCTGGAGCTCCTTCCTCTTCCGTGTCCTGGCTGGTTATGAAGTGCGCATGCGCTTCACAACCAGCCAAGCTCTGAAAATTTAAAGTGACAGAGACCAATTTGGTCTCTGTCACTGAACTATGATTACTGTGATAGAAAATATCACAGTAATCATAGTAATACAGTGAAAATGAATGTATAAACTACAAAAAGTGACAAACATACAAAAAAATAAAACACACACTTTTTATTATAGTAATAATTGCAGTTTACTCCCAAATTACCCCTAACCCCCCCCCCAGATTACCCGTAACCACCGCAGGTTGCCCGTAACCACCGCACGTTGCCCATAACCACCGCACGTTGCCCGTAACCACCCCAGGTTGTCCGTAATCACGTCAGATTGCACGTAACCCCCCAGATTACCCGTAACCACCGCACGTTGCCCATAACCACCGCACGTTGCCCGTAACCACCGCACGTTTCCCGTAACCACCACACGTTGCCAGTGACCCCCTCCAGATTGTCCGTAATCACCCCAGATTGCCTGTAACCACCCCAAATTACATGTAACCACCCCAGATTAGCTATAAGCACTTCACTCTATCCGTAACAATTCTAGATTGTCTGTAACCCCTCCAGGTTGCCCGTGACCACCGCAGGTTGGGCATAACCACCGCAGGTTGGGCATAACCACCCCAGATTGCCCGTAATCATGCCAGATTACATGTAACCCCCCAGATTGCACGCAACCACCGCAGGTTGCCTCTGAACACCGCACCTTGCCTCTGACCACCGCACGTCGCCTCTGACCACCGCACGTTGCCTATGACCACTGCACGTCGCCTATGACCACCGCACCTTGCCTCTGACCACCGCATGTCGCCTATGACCACCGCACGTCGCCTATGACCACCGCACCTTGCATCTGACCACCGCACCTTGCCTCTGAACACTGCACCTTGCCTCTAACCACCCCAAATTGCCAGTGACCCCCTCCAGATTGCCCGTAACCACGCCAGATTACAGGTACCTACCTCAGATTACCTATTAGCACTTCAGTTTATCCGTAACCACAGCAGGTTGCCTGTAACCACCCCAGATTGTCCGTAACCACCCTAGATTGTCCGTAACTACCCCACGTTGCCCGTAACCACAGCAGGTTGCCTGTAACCACCCTAGATTGTCTGTAACCACAGCAGGTTGCCCGTAACCACCCCAGGTTGCCCGGAACCACCCCAGATTGTCCGTAACCACCCCAGATTGTCCGCAACCACCCCAGATTGTCCGCAACCACCCCAGATTGTCCGTAACCACAGCAGGTTGCCTGTAACCATACCAGATTGTCCGTATTCACCCCACGTTGCCCATAAACACCCCAGGTTGCCTCTAACCACCCCAGGTTGCCTCTAACCACCCCAGGTTGCCTATAACCACCCCAGGTTGCCGTAACCACAGCAGGTTGCCTGTGACCACCCCATGTTGACCGTATCCACCCCAGATTATCCGTAACCACCCCAGATTACCCGTAACCACCTCAGACTGCCCGTAACCACCCCAGACTGCCCGTAACCACCTCAGACTGCCCGTAACCACCTCAGACTGCCCGTAACCACCTCAGACTGCCCGTAACCACCTCTAGATTACCCGGAACCACCCCAGACTGTCCGTAACCACCCCACATTACCTGTAATCTAATTTTTTTTATTGTATTTTAGTAACTGCGCTATTCTAATAACTGTTACTAGCTGCGGTTTTGCTCCAGCAAATTGGCGCTCCTTCCCTTCTGAGCCCTGCTGTGTGCCCATACAGTGGTTTATGCCCACATATGGGGTACCGTTGTACTCAGGAGAACCTGTGTTACAGATTTTGGGGTACATTTTTTCTCCTGTTCCTTGTGAAATTTAGAAATTTCAAACTAAACCAACATATTATTGGAAAAATTCAAGTTTTTCATTTTTACTGGCCAATTTTGAATACTTTCCTCTAATACCTGTGGGGCCAAAATGCTCATCCTACCCCAAGATGAATTCTTAGAGGGGTGCACTTTCCGAAATGGGGTGACTTTTGGGGGGATTCTATTCTGTAGACATTACAGGGGCTCTGCAAACGCACCTGGTGCTCAGAAACTTCTTCAGAAAAATCTGCAGAGAAAATGCTAATTGGCGCTCCTTCCCTTCTGAGCCCGGCTGTGTGCCCATACAGTGGTTTATGCCCACATATGGGGTACCGTTCTACTCAGGAGACCCTGCGTTACAGATTTTGGGGTGAATTTTCTCTCCTGTTCCTCGTGAAATTGAGAAATTTCCAACTAAAGGAACATATTATTGGAAAAATTCGAGTTTTTCATTTTTACTGTCTACTTTTGAATACTTTCCTCTAATACCTGTGGGGTCAAAATGCTCACCACACACCAAGATGAATTCTTTGAGGGGTGCACTTTCCAAAATGGGGTGACTTATGGTGAGATTTTACTCCGCTGGCACTACAGGGGCACTGCAAACCCACCTGGCGCTCAGAAACTTCTTCAGCAAAATCTGCATTGAAAAAGCTAATTGGCGCTCCTTCCCTTCTGAGCCCTGATGTGTGCCCATACAGTGGTTTATAACGGGCTGTTTACTGGAAGCAATAGGAGATTAAAGGTGAATTTTAATTATAGAAATTAAAGCACTGTAAAAAAAAAGAAATTACAGGCAAAGCGCTTGTATAAAATCTATGAATCTCACCAAACGTCTGCGCTGCCCAGTGCCTGGCACCGGCTTCAGTCTTCAGCAAGAAAAGGTTATGGAGAATTAATGAAATACATGAGCACTGTAGATACTTGTATATACTTAGCTGTGATGCCCTTATCTGGGCCAACCCTTGATGTTAATAATAGAGTTAATTACATTGGTTAAGTATAATTGTACTAAGCAGATATCAGAGACGACAGAAATGTTTCATGCTGAGGCTGAACTTTATAGCAGAAGCTACAAAGAAGATTTCATCACCTTTTATACAAATTTTTGTAATAACATGAAGACTTTTGCTGAGCAGAAAAATTATAACTATTTGTGAACATGTAGACCTATAATTGTAGTTATGTCTAAGTATTGTTTGGCTTTTTACACAGCTCCCGTAGAGAATGTATAGAGCTGGGACACGGGTGCACAACCAGTTGCTCCATTCTATTGGGCAACTTAGGTCCTGGTCTTAAAGTAGCAGTGAAGAATTCTTTAAAGGTGGAGTCGGAGTCAGTACTCCTGCCAAAACTCCTCCGACTTCTACTCCAACTCCACAACTTTGTCTCCACAGCCCTGGTTCACACACAGCTTTTCTTTTTTCACCATCCTTTCACTGTATTTACTATTATATTCAATGGACTTTTCAATTAAAGACACATCCAAAGCCTAATCAGTCCACCTAAACAAGAGTTATGTACCAATTGGCTGACAGGCAGCCAATTCTCAAAATAACGACTTCATTTAAAAAATTATAAACGGACAGGAAAAACGTTGTGGGTACATAGCCTATCAGCAGCTTCCTTGCATATATGCACCTTTTTATTACTTTTTATTACAATTTTTCTGGATTCAATGTGACCAAAAATCAGCTATTTTGCACTTTGACATTTTTTTTTGCGATTACCCTGTTTACTGTGCACAGTAGGAATTATATAATTTAATAGTTTACACGATTCAGCATGTGACGATACCAAATATGTTTATTTATTTATTTTTATTTATAAAATGGGAAGGGGGATTTAAATTTTTGTTATGGGATTGGATTTTTTTTTACACAGGAACTTGAAATCCCTTGGGGGACTTCTATGATGACTGCACTGATCTCTCATAGGGATCAATGCAGTACATATGTACTGCATTGATCTATTAGATCAGTGTTTAATTACTATGGGCTGCTGAAGCCCATAATAATCGAGTGTTAAGCTGATATCAGCATCATTGCAGCACTAACGCCCGGCCCAGCCACAAACGTGAATTGCCCCTCTGTGATAGCATTGTGGGGGGACAATCCATCCACTAAACCACCATGGATGGGGTTTAGGGGGAATTTAAATGGTTAATTAGCTAGGTACGGCAATCAGCCCGTGCCGGCCAATAGTCGCCGTCCCCTTCTGCTCATAGCAGCTGGGAGCCGTGCAGTTAAGAGCGGGGTCACCTTAGGGTGCCATGACATATGGTTACATCATAGGTCCTTAAGGAGTTGAGACAAGTGTAGGGGACAACTCTGCCGGTTAGAAAAAAACATTTAAGCGCCATGACAATAAGAATAAAAAGATTTTATCCTAACTGAAAGAAAATGAATATGTTGTATTAGAATGTGGACTTCCTGATTTCATGGATCTTTAGCTTTGAAATAAATGTATGTATTCTGTTAGGATAAGGACACTTGTTAGGCGAGAATTCAATTTCAAGCAATCTTCTCTTCCACCGATGTTACTTTAATTATCTGACCAATCATTATTTCACATATCACGGTTAACTTAGTTTTCAACCTTGACTCCTAGCTCACCTTGTGAGATAAATAAGAGGTAGACGTGAAGGAAACAATAATGGATTGGTTTAATTGCCTTTGCTACATATAAGCCGGTCATTAATTAGTAGGAGATCTCATTAGAATTGCTTTCTAAGTCAAGTTTTATAGATGCTGCTACGACACCATAAAGTTAGTTAGGGCCTTGGGAAACCTTGAAACACATTTATTAAGACTGACATGTAGGCCATACACTAAAAAAAGATTATTGGAGCGCACTAAATTTATTAAATAAAGTGCATAATTCTTAATAAATAGGTAATAATATAATAAAATTATAATAATTTCCGCGCAGTTTATGCTGAAAACTGCTGCAAATACATTCAAGCCATGTTCTCACTTTATATAAAACTGGCCGTTCTGTGATCCTGCCGGGTGTTATTGAAGATCATCCCGGCCGGTACTGCAGTCCCAGCTGGATGATCTTCATTTCTGCTGAATTCGGATGCGGGTGCACTCGTATGCGCCCGCAACCGAATTCACCACTGCACACAATGGAGCTAGCCGCACTGTCCATCGTGTGGACTGACAGATTCTCTGCAGCTGCAAAAAACTGACATGTCAGTTTTCCCCGCAGCCGGATGGAATCACGGCCGGAGCGCATACTATGGGTGGCATTTATTAAGTCCGGCGTTTTTTATGCCGGACTTATAAATGCCCCCGCAGCTCCGGCGCTACGGAGATTTATGTAGAGGCGGACTGCCTCTACATAAATCCTGTGCGCGCCGGTGCGCACCGCCGAAAACCTACGCCAGCTGAGGACTGGAGTAGGTTTTCGGAGTACATTTGGGCGGAACGGATGGTAAATCGCGCGGACTCTGAGTCCGCGCCCTCCGTTCCGCCCACTGCACGCCCCCTTTCCGCCCCCCTGGCGTACTCGGCGGAAAGTGCCGATTTGCAAATATTTTATTCGCTAATCGTCCATTTGTGAATAAAAAAATACGCAAATCGGCACTTTCCGCCGAAAATCATCCGTTTGCCGGATGATACATGTGGCCCTATGTGTATACACTCCGGCCGGGATTCAAATGCAAGATATTTTGCATAAATCACGGCCGCAACAACGGCTGTGATTTATGTAAAACATACGTTCTGTGAACATGGCTTAATTATAAGGCTGGGTTCACACTACGTATATTTGAGGCTGTATGTTTGAGGCTGTATAGCAACCAAAACCAGGAGTGGATTGAAAACACAGAAAGGCTCTGTTCACATAATGTTGTAATTGAGTGGATGGCCGCCATTTAATGGCAAATATTTGCTGTTATTTTAAAACAACGGCTGTTATATTGAAATAATGGAAGTTATTTACCGTTATATGGCGGCCATCCACTCAATTTCAACATTGTCTGAACAGATCCTTTCTGGGTTTTCAATCCACTCCTGGTTTTGGTTGCTATGAGGACCTGACATGAGGACCAAATACAGCCTGAAATATACATAGTGTGAACCCAGCCCAACTGTAAATAAGAACCATTACATCAGTTTAAAATTGTTTTAGATTTGCATTCATGTTTTAGTCCTCAGTTTGGGTGTGGGTTTTTTCAGCTCAGTTTCATAAATGTAAATGAATATATAGATAGATATTTTTATGATATGTACAAGTATGATGTGTGGCAGTTATCTGTTGGCTTAAAGAGGATGTACCATCACGTACATCCTCTTTAATCTGACCCAAGGTTTGAACGGCGCTGTCACGGGGAAGTCGGTGCCGCAGTCCGTTTTTGGAATCAACGGGTCCCGGGCCAGTGCTGAAGCACAGGAAGTGGGCCAGCCCGCCCCTAGTGGAAGAATATTTCTCCCAGAGCCGCGGAATTCGCTCCCACTGGGGCTGGCCGGCCCGCCTCTTGTGCTTTAGCACCTGCCGGGACCAGTCGATAGAACGGCACTGTACACAGGATCTGTGGGTCAGATTAAAGAGGATGTACCTGATGGTACATCCTCTTTAAGAGAGACAGGGAAATCCACTTACGGATATCTTAGAGAATCCGTAACCCAGCTAAAGTCAAGACCCAGTGATCAGACAAATTACTAAAATCCCTCCGAACTATAGGGCCATTGTAGGACAATTCTTAAAATATAACCTCTAATACTTCATTTAAAATAGATAGGGTCTGCTACTCACAAGAAAACACACATATATGGACAACATGATGCCCAAATGTTTATGATGGCTGGGCTTCACACAAACCCAAGGTACTCAGAGGCCCTAAGGAAATTTTTTTTTTCTCCCGGGTACCTTATAAAAGGGGGGACTGACACTGTGGTTGGGGCCACCCTATTAACCCCTTAGCAACCCATGACGTACCTGGTACGTCATGGTGCCGCGGGGGTGTTCAGAGCAGGGTCCCGCCGGGACCGCTCTGAACTGCATCGCTCCTGGCTGCAATCTGCAGCCGGGCAGTGCCTCTATTAGTCGGTGCGGGTCCCATTGCCGCGCCGGCTAATTAAGCACTTCAATGCAGCTGTCAAACCTGACAGCTGCATTGAAGTGCTTTACACTTCACATCCCTGGTGTCTAGTGGGTCAGATCTCGGGGGGGGGGGGGGGGGGAGGAGATCCATGGATGCGATCGCGGAGGGGGGGAGATCCATTCTTCTGCCAGTGCCGGCCTCAGCATCGCAATGACGCTGATCTCGGCTCGGCAATAGATTGCTGTGGCCTGCAGCAGGCCAAAGCAATCTATGACCGATGTAATCGATCTTTGCTGTGTATATACACAGCACTGATCTCTATGAGAGATAAGTACTGTGTATATACAAGTCCCCCAGGGGGACTTCTAGTTTATGTAAAAAAAAAGTAAAAAAGTGTTTTTATTAATAAAAAATCCCCTCCCCTAATAAAAGTCCAAATCACCCCTCTTTTCCCATTTTATAAATATAAATTAATAAATAAACAAATAAATAAACATATTTGGTATCGCCGCGCAAGTAATCGCCCAAACTATTAAATTATCACATTCCTGATCTCGCACGGTAAATGAAGTCAGCGCAAGAAAATTCCAAATTGCAAAATTGCGCATTTTTGGTTGCATCAAATCCAGAAAAAATGTAATAAAAAGCGATCAAAAAGTCGTATATGCGCAATCAAGGTACGAATAGAAAGAACACAGCATGGCGCAAAAAATTACATCTCAACCAGCCCCATAGACCAAAGGATAAAAGCGCTTTAAGCATGGGAATGGAGCGATTTTAAGGAACATATATTTGTTAACAATGGTTTGAATTTTTTAAAAGCCATCAGATATAATAAAAGTTATACATGTTACATATCATAGTAATCGTAACAACTTGAGGAACATGCACAACAAGTCAGGTTTACTATAGGGCGAACGGCGTAAATGCAAAACTCCCCGAAATCAAAACAAATTGTTTTTTTTTTTCAATTTGACAGCGCAAATGATTTTTTTTCCGGTTTCGCAGCATATTTTATGCAACAATAATGCCTGTCATTGCAAAGTACAATTGGTTTCGCAAAAATAAACGCTCATATAAGTCTCTAGGTTAAAAAAGGCAAGCGCTATGGACTTTTAAACATAAAATGGAAAAAGCAAAAGCGCAAAAACTAAAATTGGCTTTGACCTTAAGGGGTTAAGGAGGTGGGCACCCCGAAAGGTAGGGACAGATTTACTTACCATCTAGTGTACGGTGCACTAACCCATTTGTCTTCCCTATGGCCCCTGAGTACCTTTCGTATGTGTGAGGCACAGCCATCATAAACATTTGGGCACTGTGTTGTCTGTATATGTACGTTTTCTTTTGAGTAGTGGCCCCTGTCGGTGGTGACAGGTGTGCTATGTATTTTTGGTTTTGATTGGATTTGTCATTTTTAAGAAATTTACATTAAAAGACCCCTAATTTACCATAGGAAATAATGGCCCATTGGAAATAGTGGCCACACTCTAAACGCTAACAGCCAATCACAGCACATATGCAAATAGCTGAAATATAGCAGCCAATAGAAATTCTAAGGTCTTGTCAGTCAATGCCTCACAACATCTACACAGTCACATGCCAACTATTGGCCAATAGAAGATGTAGAAGATGGAAGGTCCTTAACGATTTTGTCTCACTGACATGAGTAAAATTGTCATGGTAACCGAGCAATGATCTTTACCATTATAAGTAGCACAGTTCAGTCAGTAAAGTAGAAGTGATGAGCCAGCCATGTAGCAGAGCTGAGCCAGCCGTGTAGCAGAGCCGACACCCACACTATGTAGCAGAGCTGAGGGAGCTGTGTAGCAAATCTCTCTTAAAGGGATGGCACCCAAGTCGCTCTTAAAAGGGACGGTACCCAAGTCGCTCTTAAAAGGGACGGCACCCAAGTCGCTCTTAAAGAGACGGCACCCAAGTTTCTCTTAAAGGGACGGCACCCAGGTCTCTCTTAAAGGGACGACACCCAAGTCTCTCTTAAAGTGATGGTACCCGAGTCACTCTTAAAGGAACAGTACCCAAGTCACTCTTAAAGGAACAGTACCCAAGTCACTCTTAAAGGAACAGTACCCAAGTCACTCTTAAAGGAACGGTACCCAAGTCGCTGTTTAAGGGACGGTACCCAAGTCTCTTGTAAAGGGACGGTACCCAAGTCGCTCTTAAAGGGAGGATATCAAGGGTTAAAGTTTCTTTTAAAGGAAAGTCACTGTTAAAGGGGTGTTCTTTTCAAGCACTATGTATTTTCCTGGAAATTAAGCCCATTATAAGTTCTTTTTTTTTTTAATTCAGAGAGAAGATTGTGCATGGGTATGCGTCTGAACACTCAGACCCAGACCAATCAAAACTTTTGACATGTCTCTATGACATGTTAGAAGTTTTTTTTTTTTAATGACAAATACACTTTCAAGGGTACCTGTCATTGTGTTGTTGTGCAGTTGCAATCGATGCCAGACTTTCAGGTTGCCGTGGATATTTTCCAAGACAGCAAGTTCAATGCATGAGCTCTATAAAATAAAACAGGACTCATGCACAGAACTCACCCAGCATGGGACATATGCACAGCAACCAGATCTTCTGGCATCAGCTGTGACAGAGAAACATAGTGACAGTCCTTCTAAAGGCTTAAAATTTTTAAAACATATATTTTTTTTGCTATTCTTGGCTGCTGGTTTGGACTTAGGCCCCAAAAGTGTTAATCCCCTGGTTGATTGACACCACCTCTTGTTTATGCATAAAGCAAGGTGGATTTCTAAGCTAAATGCCCCTGGACCTCTTGGTTTGAACAACTGAAATGATCTGAATGTATTTTTGAAGTCATATTTTTATATTTCACATCTTTGTATGTATCAAACTTTATTTACAAGCACCTTATATATATGCATCTCCCCATTGGACATCATCTCCTGGCTGGATGAAGTCTACCTTTACGCGGAACAGCTGTCCCAGGTTTAAGCTGACCCTTTCATCCTCCTCCCTGCTTTGCCCTCACTATGAATAAAAATTCAGTTTGGTTGCATATGCTGATGAATGCCCAACTTGCTTTTATTTTTTGTTACATACACTACTATGTATCTATTTTGTCCTCCCATTTTATTCAGATCATAAGCTCCAATGAGTAGGGTCCTCTCCTCTTCATCCTCTCATTTGATGTGCACTCTGCTTATCGATTGTAAAGAGCCATGGAGTATGTTGGAGCTACTTTTTGAAAGATATAAGTAAGGTATAAAATGTGCAAGTTTAGCCTCAGGCAGAGAGAATTTTACAATAACGTTATATGGCTGTGTAAAGGGAAACAGGGGATTTAGAGTCCTGTAACAGAAAAGTGGCTACTAAAAAATATAAAAATGTAGTAGTATATATAAAATGCACACAGAAAAAAAATGCTTGTGTCTTATTTTTACAAGGAAATGCTGAGAACTTTACTTTTTTTTTACAACTTACCCTTTCAAAAAGAGCTATTTAGAAGGCGGCAATTGTTGAGAGAATGAAAGCGCTTCCATTACCTATCTTCCTATGCACACCCAGTTCTAATTTATATTATTATGCTCATAAAGCAAAAAGTCTTATGTTGTTAATAGAGTCACCTTTTGTTACCTGGTTTCACTTTGCCGCTTTTATGATAATATGCTGCTACAATCCAACATTTTCTTATATAACATTAAAAAAAGGCTTGTGAAATAGCAAAGCATTAACATATTTCCATGTTCTGACTTTTTTAAAATTTATATTTATTAGTTTAGTTTTGAGCCACTATTGTACAATTATTGTGTTATAAACTCTGTGCTGTGTCCATATTGTTCCTCCAAAGAGGTATTTATATTCACATAACAGTGCTGTCCAATGTGAAATCTGTTCATCACTATTTAACCTGTAGAAGAAAACTGTGTTTCTATATGTTTATACAGGCACAAACATGTCCATTATCAACTTTCAACTCGGAAAGAGTTTCGAATAGAACCTTGGGATGTGATCTTAGAGTTAGTATCATCATTTATGTTTTTTTTTTTTCATTTTGCCCCCCCCCCCCCCCAACCGTGTGTAACATCGGATAGCTGCTTTTAATCCAATATTTGTCCTGGGGTCCGTTTGGCAGGTGATGCAGTTATTGTTCTATAAAACAACTTTTAAACTTGCAGCACTGTGTCAAATTGGCATGGCCTAGATTGTCTGCACCACGGTCGCGGCCCGCCACTCTTGTTTTGCTTGCGGTCACAAGAGTCCGGCTCCGTCTTCCCCCGGCTGCTGCGCGGCTGCCGCGGGTGTCGCGTCTTATCCCCGGCAGCGCGCGCATTCCAGAGCTCCCTGGGCGCCTTGGGCCCTGACTTCCGGTTCCGGCACCCAGGGAGCTCTGGGATGCGCGCGCTGCCGAAGATAAGACGCGGCACCCGGGGGACAGACGGGGACAGACCAGGAGGAGAGAGGATCAACGTGGGAGCGCGTTGACAGGTGAGTTAAGTTTTTTTTTTTTTTTATCAGCCTGCACCAGTGGGGTGGGGGGGGGGTGGAGAGGGGGCATCTATGAGGGTGGGGGGAAAGAGGGGGGCATCTGTGAGGGTGGGGGGAAAGAGGGGGGCATCTGTGAGGGTGGGGGAAAAGAGGGGGCCATCTGTGAGGGTGGGGGGAAAGAGGGGGCCATCTGTGAGGGTGGGGGGAAAGAGGGGGCCATCTGTGAGGGTTGGGGGAAAGAGGGGGGCCATCTATGAGGGTGGGGAGAAAGAGGGGGGCATCTATGAGGGTGAGGGTAAAGAGGGGGCCATCTATGAGGGTGGGGGGAAAGAGGGGGGCATCTATGAGGGTGGGGGGAAAGAGGGGGCCATCTATGAGGGTGGGGGGGAAAGATGGGGCCATCTATGAGGGTGGGGGGAAAGGGGACCATCTGTGAGGGTGGGGGGAGAGGTGGCCATCTATGAGGTGGGGGGAAAGGGGACCATCTGTGAGGGTGGGGGGAGAGGTGTCCATCTATGAGGGTGGGGGTGAAAGAGGGGCCATCTATGAGGGTGGGGGGAAGAGGGGCCATCTATGAGGTGGGGGGAAAGGGGACCATCTATAAGGGAGGGGGGGGGAAGGGGACCATCTATAAGGGAGGGGGGGAAGGGGACCATCTATAAGGGAGGGGGAAAGGGGACCATCTATAAGGGAGGGGGGGAGAGGAGGCCATCTATAAGGGAGGGGGTAGAGGGGGCCATCTATATGGAGGGGGTAAAGGGGGCCATCTATATGGAGGGGGAGAGGGGGCCATCTATAAGGGAGGGTGGGGGAGAGGGGGCCATCTATAAGGAGGGCAACATGGGGGGAGAGGGGCCATCTATTTGGGGGGGGCAACATAGGGGGAGAGGGAATACACAGAGGGGGGCATATATTATTAGGGGGTCACATAGAGTCAGGGCTACCCACTAAATGAGGGTGTAAAGGGGCCAATACAGATGTGCAGTGTGTATAGAGATGAGGATGGTGCCAGAGTGAGAAGCCTAATATGTCTGTCTGGCAGATTCTGTGGATTCGTGGCTCAGAGAAGTTCTCATAACGGCCCAGGACGGATGGAGAAAAAGATGAAAAGGAAATAACTCTGATCAGAAAAGACGTCTCCTGTGAGTCCCCTGATATAACTGCACTGTAATGTATATGGTGTATAGAACCTGTGTAGAGCTGGGGCCACCTCTATATGACTGGATGAGGTGATTTAGTATACTGGATTTGGTCAGTAACAATATGGTGGTGATGGTAGTGGTTGTGGTGTGGTGGTAATGTTTCCTTCCTATATACTGGTATTACTGGTAATATTGGTCTCAGTATACAGGATTTGGTCGGTAACAGTATGGCGGTAATATGTACTGTGATAATACTTTCTCTTCCAATATGCTGGTGTTATTGGTAATATCTGTCTTGGTGTGTATATATATGTATATATTGTGACAATCTGGGGGTTACTCACTCGCTGGGATCGCCATCTCCTGGGTCTGAGACGGTTGGCACATCGCAAATTGCAGTCCAGTCAGCGCTGTACAGTTTTATACTGACCACAGTCAGCTTTATTTATCCATTCAAAGAAAAACACAAGACATAGGCAACACTGCCAATAAAATAAAACCTAGGCCATCTAGCCACTGACTAACACCACAGCTTTCCTAGCTGTCACTTATGAGCCTAATGCTCAATATCTCCAGCTCCATTGGTCTCATCCAGACTTCTTGTCTGCAGCTCCCACAGGCCTAGCACTGTCTTTGTTCTCCCACCCTGGGAGTCTTCACCTGGGAGCCATCACCTGGGAAGCTCTGGGGTCTCTAATAGAGCTCCACCAGGTGGTTTCAGAGCCTCATTAGCTCTAGGGCTGGAGTGGAGTATCTGGACCAGGAGCTCCACCTGAACTCCAATTACCACTCCAGAGGCATAGAACTGCCTCTTACAGCCCCACCATGCCACAATATATATACATATATATATATATATATATATATATATATATATATATATATATTGTGAGAAGGTACAAGGGGTCATAGTAGATGACCGATACGTGTCACCGAGGTGCCTGGCCTCAGTGAAGTGAGCTGGTAGCTTTTGTCAGTAACCCTAGGTTACTGACACTTTTTGTTGAATAGTATGGCTGTTTGCACAGCTGATCCGGGCCGGCCTTTCACTGGAGCAGTCTTAGAGCTGGGTGGGATGACTGCTCCCACGTATTCCAGGCCGGGTTTTCTGTGGCTGGATAGAATCCAAGTAGCTCAGCAGAGCTGAGGGTGTGGTCCCAACTCTGGAGTTTGTGGGACTTGCAGTGCTGGAGTGTGTCAGCTGGGAAGCTGGTGGGTGTCTGGAAGCTGTGCCATCCCACCTTTCCACATCCTAGAGGGTGAACCCGCAACTGAAAAGGACTTGTGAGTTTGTGACGTCCACTTGGACTTTATATTCTGTTTTGCTGAAGTCAAGCCATTAGTGTTTTAGTTTGCTGTCCCTTCTATGCTGAAAATAAAAGGACTGCTGTTTGGCTAAACTGCATATTGAGAAAGACTTTTAGATTGCCATTTGAACTCATCCCCACATATGGTGTTTCGGATGCGGGCAGCAATCCTGTGAACTTTCTGTATGTCCTGGGTCAAGGCTGCAGTACAGAGCCAGACCACACCAGCAGCCATGGAGGAGGTGATCAAACAGCTAATGCAAGCCAACCTCCAACAACAGAGGGCGCATACAGAGGTAATGCAGGCCCAGCAGGAGACTAACAAACTGTTCATCCAGCAGATGGCTGTGCTGTAAGATGCCATTCGTGCTCGGGAAAATCCACCCAGAGCCATGCTGGATGAGGGACATAAAGTCAGGAGGACTGTGAGGGAAGCTCTACAGAAGATGACGTCAGATGACGACATTGAGGCTTTTCTTACCGTGTTTGAGAGGGTGGCTGACAGGGAAAAGCTGCTGCCGGATCAGTGGGCTTAAGTCCTGGCCCCATATTTAACCGGGGAGCCCCAAAAGGCTTATTATGATTTGGCTTTGCAGGACGCTAAAGAGTACCCCAAGTTGAAAGCGGAGATTTCGGTACAGCCCAACTCAGAGACTTGACCCTGAAAGGCGCCCTAGAGAATGTTGTGGTCCTTAATGGGGTTCCCCAGGAGCCTAGGGCAGACGACCGGTTCCCACATTTTGCCATGAATAGTGACCTGTTATATCGGGTGACCAAGATAAGAGATGAGGTGGTGGAGCAGCTACTGGTGCCAGGACCATATAGGCGTATGGTAATGGATATGGCCCACTCACATGTCTTGGGTGGTCACCTAGGGGCAGACAAAACGCTTGAGAGGGTTCTACAGCGTTTCTATTGGCCAGGATGTTACAGAGAGATTAGGGATTTCTGTCAATCTTGTCCTGTCTGCCAGGTCACCTCCCCGGTAGCCCATTTTCGTAGTCCTCTGGTCCCATTACCAATTATTGAGGTTCCCTTCGAGAGGATAGGAATGGATCTGGTAGGGCAGTTGATGAAGTCAGCTAGGGGGCATCAATACATCCTCGTACTTGTTGATTATGCCACCCGGTACCCTGAGGCTGTCCCCCTAAGAAGTCCCACATCCAGAAACATCGCCAGGAAGTTATTCCATGTCTTCTCCCGAACAGGCATTCCTAAAGAGATTTTAACAGACCAGGGAACTCTGTTCATGTCTAAGGTAATGAAAGAACTGTGCAAGGTATTGAAAGTCACTCAATTGCGCACATCGGTCTATCACCCACAAACAGATGGCCTTGTTGAACGTTTTAATAAGACCCTGAAGGCGATGCTAAAGAAAGTAGTGGAGAAGGATGGGCGGGACTGGGATTGTCTTTTACCATACCTGTTGTTCTCCATTAGAGAAGTGCCCCAATCCTCTACAGGGTTCTCCCCCTTTGAATTGTTGTATGGCAGGCACCCCAGGGGTCTCTTAGATGTAGCAAAGGAGACTTGGGAAAGTGAGGTCACGCCCTACAAAAGTGTGGTAGAGCATGTAGCCCAAATGCAGGAAAGGATCTCCAAGGTGATGCCCATGGTAAAAGAGCATCTTATGCAAGCCCAAGAGGCACAGTCCAGGGTCTATAATAGGTCTGCTCGTCTGAGACAGTTTAATCCAGAAGATCGTGTACTAGTGTTAGTCCCTACTGTGGAGAGCAAGTTCCTAGCCAAGTGGCAGGGTCCCTACGAGATAGTGGAGAAAATAGGGGAGGTCAACTACAAGGTCCATCAACCAGGGAAGAGGAAGCCCTTTCAGATCTACCACATTAATCTGATAAAACCGTGGAAGGAGAGAACCCCCCCTGAAGTTTCTTGCCTGGTGACACAGCCAGAGACCACCTTTGAGACAGTTAAAATTTCAGAGACCCTGTCCCCCTCCCAAAAACAACAGTGTAGGGAACTGCTGCAGAAGAATAAAGATCTCTTCACGGAAACTCCCGGGTGCACCTGTGTAATAGAACATGAGATCCTTACAGATCCCCAAGTGAGGGTAAACCTAAAGCCATATAGGATCCCTGAGGCCCGCCGGGAGGTCATTGCCAAAGAGGTCCAGAGAATGTTAAAACTGGGGGTGATTGAGAGGTCCAAAAGCGGGTGGTCCAGCCCAATAGTGTTTGTGCCAAAACCAAATGGTGAATGGAGATTTTGTAATGACTACCGCAGACTTAATGAAGTATCCACGGTGGATGCCTACCCCATGCCAAGGGTAGATGAGTTGGTGGAACGACTAGGGCCAGCTAGGTACATCAGCACCCTGGACCTCACTAAGGGATACTGGCAAATCCCACTGTCCAAAGAAGCTAAGGAGAAGACTGCTTTCTCCACACCTGAGGGGTTGTTTCAGTACCTCCGGATGCCATTTGGGTTGCAAGGGGCTCCTGCCACCTTCCAGAGGGCCATGGACCATGTTCTATGTCCATATAGGAAGTATGCTGCTGCATATTTAGATGACATTGTCATCTTCAGCCATGATTGGGGAAGTCACCTCATTAAGGTTCAGGCTGTCTTAGACGCCTTAAGGAAGGCAGGTTTTACTATAAACCCAAATAAATGTGCCCTAGGGATGGAGGAAACCAGGTACTTGGGGTACATAGTTGGCAGAGGAGAAATTAAGCCGCAATTGAATAAAGTGGAAGCTATTCACAATTGGCCCCGCCCACTCACGAAGAAACAGGTCAGGGCATTTCTGGGTATTGTGGGATACTACAGGCGGTTTGTCCCCAAGTTTGCGGAGATAGCAGTTCCCCTGACTGACCTTACAAAGGGCACAAAGTCGGCCATGGTGAAGTGGTCCCCAGAGGCAGAGAGGGCCTTTTAGGAACTAAAACAGTCTCTGTGTAGACAGCCAGTGTTGGTGGCTCCGGATTTCTCCCATGAGTTTGTGGTCCAGGCTGATGCATCGGATGTCGGTCTAGGTGCAGTGATGTCCCAGGTAGTGAACGAGGAGGAGCACCCAGTAATTTACCTTAGCAGAAAACTGTCCCCAGCAGAGAGAAATTATGCCATCATCGAAAAAGAGTGTTTAGCTATAAAATGGGCACTAGACTCCCTTAGGTACTACTTATTGGGAAGGAGATTCAGGCTAGTGTCGGACCATGCCCCACTTAAGTGGATGAGAGATAAAAAAGGAAATAATTCTAGGGTTACCCGCTGGTTCCTTACCCTGCAAGAGTTCTCCTTTTCAGTAGAACACAGACCAGGAAAAATGCAGGGAAATGCAGATGCATTGTCAAGGGTGCATAGTCTGGTGGCTGAAGGTGCCCAAGCCCCTGGCTTTGGACAGAGGGGGGGGGTATGTGAGAAGGTACAAGGGGTCATAGTAGATGACCGATACGTGTCACCGAGGTGCCTGGCCTCGGTGAAGTGAGCTGGTAGCTCTTGTCAGTAACCCTAGGTTACTGACACTTTTTGTTGCATAGTATGGCTGTTTGCACAGCTGATCCGGGCCGGCCTTTCACTGGAGCAGTCTTAGAGCTGGGTGGGATGACTGCTCCCACGTATTCCAGGCCGGGTTTTCTGTGGCTGGATAGAATCCAAGTAGCTCAGCAGAGCTGAGGGTGTGGTCCCAACTCTGGAGTTTGTGGGACTTGCAGTGCTGGAGTGTGTCAGCTGGGAAGCTGGTGGGTGTCTGGAAGCTGTGCCACCCACCTTTCCACATCCTAGCGGGTGAACCCGCAACTGAAAAGGACTTGTGAGTTTGTGACGTCCACTTGGACTTTATATTCTGTTTTGCTGAAGTCAAGCCATTAGTGTTTTAGTTTGCTGTCCCTTCTATGCTGAAAATAAAAGGACTGCTGTTTGGCTAAACTGCATATTGAGAAAGACTTTTAGATTGCCATTTGAACTCATCCCCACAATATATATATACACACACACCAATAGCATCACTTGGTCGTGAAAGGAGGGGGGGGGGGCCCAAGATGGCCTCTAGCACCAGGGCCCAGGAGACATTAGCTACGCCCCTGTCTGTGCCCTAGGCTTTTAACATCCCTCCTTCCCTCCTCACTGCCCTCTTCATTAGGAACTGCATCACCTGCCAAACGGACACCAGAAAAGATCTTAGATTAAATCAGCTATGCGACCGTACAAGTGGTTTGGGGTGGCAGATTGTGGTTACCGAGTTACTTGAAATTAAAAACAAAAACAAAAAGAAGAAACAGATGAAAGATGCTATAATTCTATTCTGATTTGGATTTTTTTCACTTAGAGAGCTATGTTAGGCTTTTCTTTGCAGTTGTTCCTTTTTTGTTATCCATTTTTTTTTACTTACAACTAGGGATGGTCCGAAACTGCCGAGGTTCGGGTTCGTATAAACCCGAACGCTTGGCATCAGATTCCCGCTGTCTGCCCGCTTCGTGCAGCGGGTGGATACAGCGGGAGGACCGCCTGAAAAACTGGGATACAGCCTATGGCTATGGCTGTATCCCAGTTTTCCAGGTGGTCCTCCCGCTGTATCCACCCTCTCCACGGAGAGGGCAGACAGCGGGAATCATTGCCGAGAGTTTGAGTTCGTACGAACCCGAACCGAACTCTGTTCGGACCATCCCTACTTACAACATAATAAAAAAGAGAAACACAGTTATTTTTTTTTTCTGCCTACGGAGCTGGTTAGCTGAATTACCGAAAGTTCCTTTGACTTGCATTGCATCTCCGTGTAAGGCTCATCTCAGTAGAATGCAACATTGTTTCTACTATTAGAGAGGATATACCTGTTAGTCACTGAATTTATAGAGAACATCATCTTTCCTGACATGTCTAATCTAGTAAATAATCCTATTACCCATGTTTCCATTTTGGAGCATCCTTACTTACCCTCTGTAATATTTCCTGGAATAATCCCTGGCTGGTCTTTATGGAGCCTTTTTTGTGATGCAACTACACTCATTGACAAGAAAAAGTACCTATAGATTGCGGCAAAACTCGGCATACAGTTATTTTACCAGCACAGCAATACAAAATGTGTAAAAAATAAAATAAAAAGTTTAAAACATATTAAAAAAACTCTAATAAAAATGCCCCAATAAAGATTTATTACGCCCTTTCCCATTATGCAAATAAAAATATTCAAAACGTGCGGAATTGTCCGATCTATTAAAATGTAACCATATTCCCGCACGATAAGCAGCGTAAATGAAAAGTGGGGAAAGAAACACCAGCATTGCTGATTTTTTACAATTATATTTAGAAAAAAAATTATAAAAATAATGACAATATGATACCAATAAAAAGAGATCATGGTGCAAAAAAGACACCCCAACCAGTCCTGTAGGGGAAAAAATAAAAGCGTTATGGCTCTTAGAAAGCGGGGAGGAACCTTGCATTAATTTGACCTGGAAATCCGGGCACCAATGACCTCGGTCATGAAGAAGGTGAACTTCACCAGAATTTTTTTGTAACCAAAATTCTGGTGCATTTTTGGTACACAGTGTGGCTCCAAAATACTGATCAAGTGCTATACTTTACAACCTGCATTTTCAGGCATTTAGTACACGTCCTTATATGAATATAGAAAATATTCACGTACTCTCCATTTGACAATTATCGGGCAATTCATTTCTTGTTTCCACACAACATAATCAATGTATAATTCCTTCCGTGTTTGATCCTAATTTATACATAGCTTGCTTAACAAACTCTCAATTATGTGAAGCATAACCAGCTGACATAAATGGATTCTACATAACGAATACTTCATGTTATCAAATGTTCCTTCAAATTATTAAAAAGAAAGAATTCAATAGGAATTTGGTATAAAAGCTTGTTTTACAACTTGCCAAACCAATATCAGAATATTAATTTACCACCAAGAGATGTATTTCTAAGGCACTTTGGATGAGTCATTTACACAACTGTATTTGGATATTACAATGACAGGGAAGGCAGTAATTCATTTCCAACATAAAATGCAATCATTTGAAGTTAAGGAAAAAGGGAAAGTTAATTAAATGAGAGTTGTGAGTCCTAGCCCCTGCTGTTCAAGCTGTTTGAGGTTCAGTTAGTTAATATGCTTGAATATGTGTATGTACTAAACACTAAAAAACACTGAAAATAAAACTTACTTTTTAAAGGTGCCCTTCAATAGTTGTTACCTGAACGGCCAGCTCTCCCGATCCACCCAGTACACACATGAACATTCGTCAAGGCCCAACGTTTATGTGTTATCAGTGGAGGGAGGAAGGGTAAGCCATTGCCAGAGAGAACTAAAGGGTCAGCAAGTTGGAAGGCCCATCAAAAGTTTGGCTGGTCCCACTAAAGTTTGTGAATATGGCTAAATATGGATACAATTCTGGAGATACATACACTGACAAAATCAGACATTACAGAGGAACATATGTAGCTGTCAAGACAAACATAAGAAGTTAAGGCCCTACTCGCAAGAGGAGTATTCCCATCTGAGCTGGTTTCTGGGGCCTGACCGATTGGGACCCCCACCGATCCCCATAATGGAGATGCATGTGCCCTTAAATTAATAGAGAGATATCCGCGCCTGCACTCCACTCATTCTATATGGTGTCACTCAACACTTTTGAGTTTAGTGCTCGGAAGAATGGGTCCAGGAGTGGGACTTCCTGCAAGGAGGCTCCACTGGGGGGGTCGGGCGGGCTCTGCCCCGGCAGCTGGAATGACAGGTTCCCTTTAAATGGTGCACCTTCTTTGCCCTGTACAATAGGTGCAGTCAAGGAATTGAGAGATGGCACTGTAAGTCGAGTAATGATTTAAATTTCATAAAAATGTTTTGTCAAGGGACCATATACCTTTTATTTTTAGGATTATATGCATTATTGATCAAAAGAGCAGTGTACTGCATTTAGCATTATTTTTCTCAATGATGCAAGGGTTAAAAACCTGGTAAATTCTGTCTAAATTGCCCATAGCGGTCAATTGACCATTTAACTGGGTTTGTTGGTTACAACAACCAGTGTCTCTTGTACCTGATGTTGGGTAAAGAAAAGCATTGCATACAACACGTAAAAGCAACCAACCAGTAAGGAGATCATCATGTAAGGGTCCCATTAATTAGAATAGAACTGGTGCCTAACAGTCACTGGGCATCAGAGATTTGCTTTGGGCACTGTCCTGCCCATTGTATAAATCTACATGGCTAAAGTCAGGTCAGATGGGAGAGTACCATGGAGCACAACTATATATAACTAGGTGGCATAATGGAGGGCCCATTTAGATCCCATTCTATGGGATCCATCTCTTTGTATGCTACTAGTTTGTCAGGAATTATACAGTTAAAGGGGTTGTCAAACAAATAAATAAAAATCGACTTAATCTTTTGTGTTAGAATAAAAATCCTTAATCCCTGCTGTGTCTGTGCAGCAAATGCCAAACCCAAAAACATGGGTATTGCATCTTATACTTTCTCATTGACTCTCAGCCAACATCTTGCCACAGCCAATGCTATGCACCAATTTTGGGACTTTTTTTTTTGCAGTTTTTTTTTTAACCATCTAGTCTAGTCTATGTTCACACAATGTCTATTTTGCAGCACTCTTTTTGGGCAGCCGCCATTTTGATAATGACTGCCTCAAAAAATGTTCATGATAATGATGACTGTAAAGAGATAGGGGGAGATTTATTAAACATGGTTAAAGTGAAACTGGCTCAGTTTCCCCTAGCAACCAATCAGATTCCACCTTTTTATTTTCCTGAGCCAGTTTCACTTTACACCATGTTTGATAAATCTTCCCCCCAGAATGTGTGAACATAGCCTTAAGGGGTGATGTAAGACTAATCTTAAAGAGCTTGTCCAGAGAAAATTCATTTGTCCCCCAACCAACCTCCGTACTCCCGTCAATCTCCATATTGGGCCCCCGGCTTCTTTGTCTTGAATTCCTATGGAGCCACCAGAAAGAGATGAGTAAGCCAAAAAATGCTTACTTAGCTCTTTCCGGTGGCTCCATAGGAATGAATAGAGCCGTAGTTCACATGCCGTACCCACGGTTCTATTCAAAGCAAAGAAGCCGGGTCCGGGGGTACGGAAGTCAGACTCTCCGCAATCTCTTAGTTGTCCCCTATTTTTTGGAAAGGGGACAAGTTAATTTTTCCTGGACAACCTCTTTAAGGAATTGATTACTTTTGGTATTATCTATAGTTAAAAGAAGTAACATGAGGCAGAGCAACACAGTTCTGTAAATTAGAGCTCTTACTTGTGTAAAGTCGACAACCTTTGATGATTTAATTTGTAGGAATTAAGAAATTTTCTTGTCAAAATGTAAATTGCAAATCATCTGTAGAAGTCTATCTTTAAGAACACAATGCACTTTCCACATTTGTATTATTGACAATAAAAATATAATAATTCTTATAGACTGGGATTGTTTCCAAAAACTCTTTCTCTAAGAAGTAACATTTCAATAAAACAGAGAATCACATGTCCTCAGGTTCCAACATCACGACAAAGACATCCTGTTCTCCTGTTCGTAAGCTTCACAATCTATATGTGTGCATGTAGATGTAGCAGTGCCGAAAGTGTCTATAAGCAGTTGTATGAATTGACCAATTAAGACGGCTACTCTATAGTTCTATCATGGTCTGTACATACTGTATATACTCATGTATACTGTATGTGTAAATGCATGTGTGTGAATGTAAGTACATGTATGTACTTGTATGATTGTGTATGTATGGCTGTGTGTATATATCTGTATAATTATGTTCAGTATGTATTACTGTAAAAGAATATCTTTATGTTTACACATGTATGTAGGTTTATTTGCAGCATTATATACATACTGTACAGTGTATATGTATGCTTGACTACAGAACTGTATGTGCATGTATGATAATGCATGCATATTTGTAGGCATCTGTATTTATGTTTACTTGTGTGCTTGTATGTACACCTGTACATCCATACATAATTAAGGTTAAGGCAGCTGCAAAGAAGCACCAATTAGCGAGATTGGAGTTCATTTGCAGTGCCTTTACATGGCGCAAGAAATTGAGCAGCTGGGCTATACGAACAATCTTTGTATTGTTTGTGCAGCCATGGAAACCGACAGCACAGATATGTATATATCCATTCTGTAAGTTTCCAAATGACACAGCATTGCATACTTACCTAGCACGCTGCTGCTGTGGTCTGGCATGCTCTTCTTTGGTTCTCTCATCCAGCATCTGTATCCTAAGGCCACCACACCTCCTCCAGCTGTCAATCATCCTGTAGGTAGCAGCATGAAGATACAGTGGCTGGACAAGAGACCTGAAGAACTGGATGCTGGAACACAGCAGCAGTGCCCTAGGTAAGTATACATTACGATAAAGTTTGAAGCCAGCTCTAAAGACACGAGGCCCTTAACACCTGCATATTTGTATTCTAGTTAAAGCTTTTCATTTAGGGTCTTATCAATAATAAAGTAGAGGTCAACTTTAGAATGAGCTATTATAGGATTATAATCAATGTATTCATTGTCAGGATCATCATTGTACGCATATGTGTGTGTGTAAAGTGTATTGGGGTAGAACATTGGTTAAATATTGAAGGACATTGGATTAGCATTTTATTATACTCCAAAGACTGGATGGGGCCTTCAACATTCTAGCGTTTTATGGCTCCTTCCAAACCCTTTTTAATGTGTAGATTGGAGCAGGATAATATGGAAGATTTGATAGAAATCACTCTCCTGGCAGATAAGCAGGATGTGGGGGCATTTGGTGGAGGTAGTTTCAATGATCACTCTTGTTTTCCATGGTAGGTTTTATTGTTTAGATAACACATCTGTAAGCTATAGGCCGACAATGGAACCTTCCCTACAAAGGAAGGAAATCTGCATTGTTACTGACACAGAATAGTATCAGCCTTTTGGACCAATCAAATTGAATAGTTAGTTATAAAACTAGATTATCCTGCTCCTGTCCAATAAAAAGTTCTTCAATGTTAACCAATGAGGTAAAAATGGTATATAGACTATGCAAGAATGGATGATTCACAAAGAGACAAGATGGATGAGTAAAGAAGAACATACAGAGGGATCAATGTATGGAGGGAAAGCTTCTGGGTATGATAGCACATTCATGCATAACCTTATTACATCAGAGCTATAACCACTTGCTGTCCCTCTGGGACTGAATCTGAATACAGGCTTCATCTCTGGAAAAGAACAAAGGTTGGACTGGATTTTTTTCTGGCAGTGGTAAAGAAGATCCCATGGACATATCATCATACATGATATCACAACCATCGTCTCATAATTTAATTATTTAGAACATTACTATTGTATTTTTTCCTCCTTATGAGGCAGAGGGTCCCTCTCGGACTGTACAGCCTGGCTACTATCTTCGCCCATCGCCAGTATTTCTGCTAACACGCAGAGGTTGGATTGTCATGATTTGTTTCCCATTTCCTGTCATATTCTTTCTTTTGCTACTAGCAAAGTGTGACGGTACAGAGCCATTAGGTGGCAGGATTGTATAGAGTTCCTCTCTAGTAACCTGACTACTGCTCTTCCTAAAATCTCATCTAAGTAATTATATACAGATTCTGACTACCCACAATAGATAACTGGGGTCTGACACGGCTTCTTACTCCATAGCACTGTTTAAAAAAAGAAAAAGTTATCGTTCTCTTCCTAATTTTTTTCATGTAAGGATAGATATGTTTATCCCAAACATGTTTAAAGGAGGCTAGTCAACACCCTAAAAAGTCATCCAACCCATGTGTAAGCAAAATAATTCAGTGGCCTGGCACGTCATCTATAAACAGCCTACAATAATCCAGGAACTATGCTATATAAGAAAAGAAATAATAATAATAATAATAATAATAATAATAACAAAAATGGTGGAGGGTGTCAGGCACAAGACATATCAGGAAAGACTTAAAGGGGTTATCCAACGCTACAAAAACATGGCCACTTTCCCCCTACTGTTGTCTCCAGTTTGGGTGGGGTTTTGAAACTCAGTTTCACTGAAGTAAATGGAGCTTAATTGCAAACCGCACCTGAACTGGAGACAACAGTAGGGGGAAAAGTGGCCATGTTTTTGTAGCGCTGGATAACCCCTTTAAGGATTTAAATCTGTATAGTCTGGAGGAAAGAAGGGAAAGGGGGGACATGATCAAAATCTTTAAATATGTTACAGGACTAAATAAGGTTCAGGAGGGAAGTTTTAATATAAAAAAACAACTCAAGAACAAGAGGACACAATGAGAGTTTAGTTGGGTTAAAATCAGAGGCAATGTGAGAAAATATTAATTTACTGAAATAGTAGTAGATGCTTGGAACAAACTTCCAGCAGATGTGGTTGGTAAATCTACAGTAAATGAAATGTAAAGCTGCCTGATATAAACATATATTTATCTTAAGTCTTTTTCTGCCAACAATCTTCTATTTTTCTATGTTTCTATGTCTGGGATAAACATATCTATCCCATATATACCACTATATACTCTTTATTGATACAATTCAAGGAAATAATAATATTTTAAAAGATGAATTAAGTGGAAACCAGGACTAATCAGAAATACATTTTATACTTATCAAAAATGAATAGCTGCTACATTAGGCTATGTTCACACAACGTATTTTTTCGTATTTTTACATCCGTTGTTGACGATTGCAGTACTGTAGTGTTGGCCGGGATGATTTTTTCAGAGACACGGAACGGCCAGTCTCTTACGCCATGTGAACAAGGCCTTATACTGTTATGTTGTATGCGTTAGGTTCATATGAGACATATATAGAATAAAATGAGATGTGCAGTATATAGTCAAATACAAGTGGTCAAGCCTCCACATCACCAGACATATAATCCTGTCTATCTGAAATAAAATAAGTTTGTAAGATAAAGGGCAGCACTGTACATAGTCACATACAGAAACCTGTTTCCTGCAGTGAGATAGGGAGATCAGTGAATTAGGGGCAGCAGCAATGAGCTGAGTGCAAATCCCGGCTAATTCTAGAGATTGGTGGAGGTCTTACTACTACTACTACTACTTACAACTACTTACCCACACCATGACTGATCAAAACTTTGATATGACTCAATGCTATTCCAGAAGTTTCATTAAAGTGACAGTGGCCCTTTAAATCTCCAAAAAGTCATTTTGATTAGTTGGGAACCTCAAACTTGGCAAATTGATTCCACCACTTCTACCAGCAACATTGGTATCGATAAATGCAATTAGAATCCTTAGAACACAGACCCCTAGGAGAACCGCACAAATCCCCATATCATATACAGTATAATTTGCAGGAATCTAGTTTTCTGGACTGACTTAGTTTGGGGTCGTCTTGGCTTGGATCAGCAAATACTGCAAATCTATTTCTGATTTGCTGACATAAAGGTAATTTAAAGGCTTTAATCTGTTTTAGCACCCCCCGAGGCGAGAGGGACTCTGATGTGATCTGCCTGTTGTATGAAAGGTTTATTGCTTGGCATGTCAGAGTGGTCATGATGACTGCTCAAAAATATTGCTTCTGCTGCTGGAAAGAGCTGTGTGCTTTGGGACTTCACTTACACAACGCTGGTCAGTTTTATGAGTGCAGTAAGTATTGCAAAATAATGAGAAAGGAGATATTATGGTGCTGGGTGAGGGATATACAAGGCTTTCTAGTGGGAGAGAAGATATTGTGGTGAGAACAGGTTTCTATGATAGATTTTCATTACTGAAGTTTTGTATTGTAAGACCTTTTTATTTCATTTTTATGATTTTTTTTTCATAAAAAGAACCAGAATTTATGTTTTTTTTTTTTTTTTGAAAGGAAGGAGGTCCCAGACTTGGGGATTTACTGCAAATAGCATCTGGATGGTGGACTTGACCTGTTCATACATTACATAGACTGGAGAAAACCTCTGTAGCACTTTACTTTATGTGGGCTTTATGGCACAGCGGGTCGAAAGAAGCTTTTCCTCTGGATTAAAGTCCATCTAGTGTTTGCAAAAGATTCTTTGATCTGATAAAACTAACATAAATTTTTTTTAACCGCAATACTACAGGCCTTATTACACCAAGCAATTGCGGAAGATAATCGTTGCTGGAGATAATCAATTGGTGTAATAGCTAGTGTTAAAAGGCACAAAGTACAAGTTTTCTACTATTCATCACCTGTGTGAACACTGCACGGAACCCCCAAAATATAATTTATGGGGTGACTTAGGTTCAAACAATGCGATTACGGATTTTTTTTTATTCTTTATTCAATAGGTGCATGGTTACTAGGTTTTCTAACGTTTTACTATTTTTAGTAGCAGTGAAACTTTTTTTCTGCAAATAGGTATATTTAAAATGGCCCTATTGTGACTCGGAGTATGGGCCATAATTTTTTGCGTCATGATCTCTAGTTTTTATTAGTAACTTTTTTTTCTAGATCAGATATATTGATCACTTTTTATTAATATTTTAAAAAGTAAAATGTTATAAAAAAAAGCAATCTCTATGGGTTTTTTTACCGCTTTTTGTTCACGCCGTTCACCGTGCGGGAATAATATTGTATTATTTTAATAGATCAGACGATTACGCATGTTACGGTATATTATATGTTAATTAACTTTATTATTTTTATGTGTTTTATGTATAAAATGGAAAGGGAGTATAAATTGGGAAGGGGGTGATTTTCACTTTTATTGGGGGAGATGCTTCGGGACATTTTTTAAAACTTTTATTGATTTTTTTTACACTTTTTAAGACTTTTTACATTAATACATTATATTTAATATACTGATCACTGCTATGCCATAGCATAGCAGGGACCAGTGTTATCGGAGTTCTTCTGATAGAGCCTGACTGCACGGAGGAAGACCTGACTGCACGGAGGGAGTTAAGAGACCTCTGTCAGTCAGGACATGCGATCGGGACCACCGCAGACACACTGTGGGGGTCTCGATCGGTGAGTTACACAAGATGCTCCAGTCACTTACACTTAAACGCCACCATCGCGGGTTTAAGGGGTTAATGGCGCCCGTCGTCCTTAAGAGGTTACCAACAATGTCTGTAATATTCCTACTATTAGAACTGCTATACTTTGGCTGTTTTAATGAGATTTGTTTTTATTCAATTTACAAATTTTATCGAATCTGACAATAAATCTGAAACTAATTTTCAGCTGCTTCGCTCATCTCTAATTTCAAACAGTTTGCTTTTACTTTGTCATTATGGGGTAATGAGTGCAGAATAAATGGACGAGGCTACAACATAACACAACATGAAACTTTCTGAATGCATTGTACGTATATAACAAATAAAAATCTTAGATATCCTTTAGGACTTGTGAATCTTGTATTGTACCTTATTTCTCGGGAGTCTGTAGGTGCAAACTACTTTCTAGAAGGATTCTGATAGAGGGGAAAAGGTATATCTAACATTGATAGGAACCAGCAGTGAATAGACACTGGCACCAGAGACTATTGCATGAACTCACATCGCACTATGATTTATTCCTGATCTCAGGAGTAGACATTATGTCTGCATAGCCCAAAGGCTGGGATCTTGTTCCTTATGGAAAAATCTAAATTGTCTTTTTTGTGTTTGGAATAAAAATTATAATTTCATAAGCCCATGTGGATAGTGCTGATAGATAGATAGACAGACAGACAGACAGACAGATAGATAGATAGATAGATAGATAGATAGATAGATAGGAGATAGATAGATAGATAGATAGATAGATAGATAGATAGATAGATAGAGAGATAGACAGACAGATAGATAGATGGATGGATGGATAGATTGATCTTGACTCATCTTGGATACTATCCTATTTAGGAGGTCTGTTTTTCTGATCTCTGACCCTTTTTTGGCATATTGTTTAAGTTAATAGTGGGTTTCTGACAGTAGTTAGTGTAATGACTATACACTATACAATTGATTTCTCTGGCTGCGGTGCTTTCCATTTGTTTTGTACAGCAACTAGAAAGGGAAATCTTTCCTGAGGATAAATAACCATCTTTATACAACCAATAGCATTGCTGGCTAAGAAACTTGATCAATGTAAAACAATAATGGATTGTTATCCAAGCAGAATCAGTAATTATTCCTGGATCGTTTGTTACATCCATGAGCTTCTATGAACATTTACTCCTCTCCGAAGCACTCAGACTCTGAATTATACATGAAAGTCACTTTTATCTCCTCGAGTTACGGAACTTTGAAATAAAAAATAATACAATTGATTATTAGGAAAGCAATAGTGAAAGAATTCTGAAATTCATTTTTATTCAAACTTTTGATGTTGAAAAATGTCAAGACATTAAAAGTCCTCTAGATGTATTTTAATGATCACCGCCATTTCAAACAACTTTCTCTATTTAATAGCCTATTTGATTTTTTAAATATTTGGATATCACCCCATTCACCAAAAATGACCCCTGACCCCCAGAAAAACATTTCTAAAGTCTTGACCACTAGGTGTCTCACTTCCACACAATCTGTTGTCCACTGACTGTTGTCATGAGATTTTTGTCTCTAGTAACAGCTAGAGCCATGATGGCAGTGGGGTTTACCATGTCGAATGTGCAGGTGTCTCTTCAGGGGCGTAACTAGGATTCATGGGTCTCCATAGCAAAAAAAACTGTATGGGCGCCTCGACCAACGTAGCCCATGGCAACGTTCAGAGAATATTGCAGAATTCGAACAGTTCACCAAACTCAGCTCAACGCTACAAGAGACACAGTGGCAAAACTACCACCGTAGCAGCCGCAGCAGTTGCTACGGCGATAGTTACACCACTGTGTCCCTTGTAGCGTTGAGAGGAGTTTGGCGAACTGTTTAAATTCTGCAATGTTCTCTGAATGTTGCCATGGGCTATATCCATGTGTTCCTGGCAACCCTAGGGCTGCATCCAACTTGTCCAGACACTAGGAGTCAAATGCAGAACATTCAGGTTTGGAGAACTTTGCTTAACCTGATCAGTTCGGCAACTCTGTTATGCACAAGTCCCTTGTGTAAATACCAGTGCATTTATAGCTGTATGCCCACAGTGCCACAGTATAATCCCCTCCCCCACCACCTGTTTTACCTTCTCAGCAACAGCAGCAACAACTGTAGCAGCTCAGTGCTTAGTGTAACCCTCTCCTTACTCTGATCATGCTTCTACTGTTCTTTAGTTTGTGCTCACATAGGACCCATAGGATCAGCTCAGCATAGTGCCAGACTGTTCAGCCCATTGTACCTTCTTCATTATTATTTTAGAGTTGAACAGAGAGGAGTATGTGCTCAGCTATGAAGTAAGCGAAAGAAGGTCATGTAAGTAAATTTCTTAAAAGTAGAGCGTCAGAGGGGCGTAACAAGGGGTGTCACCAGTGAGAGTACCAAATAAAAATGTATTTGTGTTATTACAAATATGAATGTCTTACGTTGAGTTTATATTTAAACTAAGTTCCTTTAGCTTCCATGCATGTATTGTCCTCACTTTCTATTTTATAAAATTATTAAAATGACGGCTCCATTTATTGATCTGCACCATAACTGTTGTAACAAAACATAACAATACTCTGACTCAGCCCCCAGTAGATGACCTTTATTCCTGACCTGTGACATCTTGGACCCCCTGAGTAAGCCCAGGTCATGGTTGGAGACAATGTATTCTGCCAGATATCATTTCCCACATGTATTGTAAAAGAATCAATTAGATCAGGCTTAACAGAATTGACATTGTGATGAATTAAACACATCAATCATTGGAAACCAATTCAGTTTCATTCACAATCTTGAGATTATTGTGGTATTTAAGAAATATTCTTTGTTTTAGTACAACTGTATAAGTAAAAAATGATCTACTTAAAAAAAAAAAAAAAAACTATGGTCGAAAGGAGGTGGTAAACAAAAACCCTGGAATTTCCTATATTTATTTTAGTTTTTTTGCTATTGTGATTAATTTATCTAGAGTTCGTTCCGCTTTCATTCAAGTTCATTCATTTATGATGTGTTTTAGAGGTGGCAGAGTTCCTTTGAATAGACATTTTTTTCTATAACTGATATATATATATATATATATATATATATATATATATATATATATATGTATATATTGTGCTGTGACCCAATTCAGTGACTGCAACGATTGTGCTCTGACCCAATTCAGTGACTGCAACGATGGGAAGCCTGTGCGCTGACATTCTTTACAAATAGTGTTGAGTGGTTCTGTGAAACAGTAGTTTGTATGCTACCCTAGGGAGTCCTGAAAAACATGCATACATAGTCCACAGGCTGTATCTATGTTTTCATGGAGTTCAACTCTAGTGGTCACACTACAGACACAACACTTTTAAAGACATTATATGTATGGGACTGCAGCTCTCTACCTCCTCTAAATCGTTCAACCTGGAGCTTGTTGTTTAATGAAAAGACAAGATAAAATGTGACAACCTGATGAAGGGAGTCACAGTGTCCCCGAAACACGTAGCATCTAATAAAGGATTTATTAACCCTGGAAAGCATTGTCCAGATTAATCTATTTCTGACCAGGAGCAGGAATTAGGTTTCTTTAGCAAACAGGGTATTTGTAGTTGAAATATCCATCCATCCTTTTACCTCCTGTTTCCTTCATTGCAGTCTTGGCATCTTAATAAATATCCTAATATGCAAAACTTTATTTTTTTTATACTGACTACAGCTGAAAAAAAAAAAAAAAAAAAAAAAAAAAAATATATATATATATATATATATATATATATATATAAATATATATATATATATATATATATATATATATATATATGTCCCTTTCTGGCTGCCACTACTGACATAAGCTTTGTGTCTTTTTACAAAGGTTGTCTGTAATAGGTTCTATAATGATAAAATGGTCACCACATTTGTGGACCATTTTAATCTTTCCTTAAAAGTTAAAAATCTAATCTTTTACCACTTCCATCGTGCTTTGAAATTCTAATGTATTTTTGATGTGTCTTATTCAAGAATTGACTGTTACATCGGCACACAAAATATACAGGATGCAATATATTAATACATTTTGATTGGCCAATATAAACTGTAAAAGCTTCAGACGTTTTTATACACGGTGAAAATTTTGTCTCCGCATTTCAAAGACCATGAAACAGAATCCTTGACATGTAGGACTATTACAGGATGTGGTTTCACAGCAAAGTAAATCTGCTGTTTTATGTGGAATAACCATAAAGATAAGAGGGACGTTTTACAGTCAATTTAGGAATAGGAAGTCTATTCTAACAGGGGGAAAAAAGAGTTGTAATGTTTTAATGGTTTCCTCGTCAAAATAACAAAATGATCCAAATCATTCTGACTTAGCGGATACCAGCTAACTGGTATACCAGCTAACTGAATCCGTCAAAATGTTTGGCTTTGGCAACCTTTGCCGAACCCGAACGCTCCCCCGTGGCTGCAAAAGTTGGATACCACCTTAGAGCTGCCAGGAAACATTGATACAGTCTGTGGTTGTATCCATGTTTTCCAGGACTTTCTAGGGCTACATCCAACTTATGCAGCTACAGAGAATCAAATGCAGAAAATTCGGGATTGGCTAATGTTGCGAAGCCGAAACATTTTGACAGGTTCACTCAACATTGCTATGGAATGAAGATAGTGGTTCAGTGATCTGCATCACAGCTTTATTTAGGTACCCTATGGTGAAATTGTCTGGAACCTAATATTATGGTTATTATTGTCTTGTCTATATAAATGAGTGCTTAACACCAAGAATCCAGGCGGGCACCACAGGTAGCCAAAAGGGGGTACTAGTGCTAATGCTACGAACAATAGCAAACAACCATAAGGAAAAGAGAAACAGGTATACAGTATATGAACTGCACAACCAAAATAATGTAAAAATATCAATATACCTTAATAAAAATTATGCTTAGACAAAAAAAAACCTAAAAGCTTAAAAACACTTAAATTGTTACTGTCGTTATAACTTTCAAAATTTAAATCAACAGTAGATGTGAAATAAAGCAAGTTTGCAGTATACATTCATTATTTATTTTGTTATTATCATGCTGTAAGACAAAGCTGTACTTACCAGATATCCAGGTCCAGTCACCAGAAGGCAGATTTTCTCACTTGTGCTGGTTGAAAAAAACAGGCTAAACACAGGAATTCTGGCCAGTACAGAGAGTCACCACCTTCTCTCTGTGAGCACTCAGATGGCCTGGGAATCACTGGACTTCCTGTTTTCTGACTGTTTCCTGTTTTTTGAGAAAAAAAAAGCACTCAGAAAACAGGAAGTGCCGTGTTTTCCATTATAACAAGAAAAAAAAAAATAATTAATGTAAATTGCAAACTTCTTCCTGGCTCTAATACAGCACAGTGTGTCACCACTTACCCCCTACTCGTACAAAGGGGAACACATAGCAGTATCATTATTGCGCGTCTGCCAATAATTACATATATTAACCATATAAAAAAAAGGTAAACACCATGGCCAAGCCTAAAGTGCATCAATAACAAATAAAGTGCAAGTGCAACAGATTCACAAGGCAAGTGTAAGGATCCCTGAGGAAGTTCTCCTGTAGAATGAAACACGTGGGGCATCTTTTCTTCCACTTACCCCAGTGCACACTAGCCAAGTTGCCATTTTTACCTGTTCTATCTTTGTTGACTTGTGGATTTGTTGCACTTTCACTTTATTTGTTATTGATGCACTTTAGGTTTGGCCATCTAGTTTTTTTTTTGTAAATGGTTATGTATTTACAGATATATGTAATTATTGGCAGACATGTGCAATGATGATACTGCTATGTGTTGCCCTTTGTACCAGTGTGCGTGTGTGTGTGTGTGTGTGTGTGGGGGGGGGGATGGAGTGGTGACACACTGTGCTGCATTTGAGCCAGGAATCTCTTATGGTGTATGTTTTTAAGTGTTTTTAAGCTTTTTGATGTTTTTGTCTTAGCATAATTGTTAATAAAGCATATTGATATTTTTACTTTTTTTTTTTTTTTTTTTTTTACATACGGTTGTGCAGTTTATACATATCTGCTTCCCTTTTCCTTTTGGTTGTTTTATATAAATGACTGTGGCATACACTTCTGTAAATATAACCAGTGTAGCTTGTCTATAGGGATGTAGCAATAAGTAATTCACACTTGAATTATATAGCCCGAGGGGTCCCAAAGGCCCATCTGTTATAACACCACTGCCATATAGTAGAGAGGGGTGTCAAATGAAAGAACAATTGAAATATAGAGGTATTTTACACTCAAATTCAATTAAGTCTGTGCTCCATTCATCCTCTATGGGAACATGCAAACAAAATCAGTGGTAGCCTCATAATAAAAAAAGCACAGGCCACAGTGGCCACACAGGCCACAGTGGCCACACAGGCATGGTAAACGCTATATAGCCCTTTAATGCTCCATTTTTGCTAAATGTCCTATAGTTTAATGTATAGTATAATATGAATGTTTAGTGCCTACACACTATGGGGGAGATTCATCAAACATGGTGTGAAGTGAAACTAGCTCAGTTGCCTCTAGCAACCAATCAGATTCCATCTTTCATCTTCCAAAGAGTCTGTGAGGAATGAAAGGTGGAATCTGATTGGTTGCTAGGGGCAACTGAGCCAGTTTCACTTTACACCATGTTTGATAAATCTCCCTCTATATTGATATTATGTACTGTAATAAAGCAATATAATACAAATAATTTCATTTAATAATTCAATAATATATAGATAATTTATGAACCATCACGGTAATGTCATTTTCATTTACACAGAGTTTCGTAGTAACCTGCCCTATAGAAGTAGCAAATCTCCAGTGATGTGGTCAGGTGGGGATTTGCTTCAAGCTTTGACTCTGAACTAGCTTTAGACTGCAGACATTCACCTGAAATGAAAGTTCTTTGTGAAACCCTAAGGGAACCCCAACGTAATCTCTGCTCGCTATTTTCCAGAGATCAGTACTCAGAAAGCACTCAGCCAAGATCAAACATATCGCTTACAAATGACCATGGTACAAGCAGAGGTGAGCTCTACCTAAAGTAAGTAAAGTAGTGTAGTTATTGTTACATGGCTGGGAAGCATTGTGCCCTAGGAATTAATGTGCCCAGTATCTAATCCTGAAATAAGCCAATCAACAATAAGCCGATTGTACATCAGGCATGTCAAAAGGTATTGATTGCACGAGGTCTCTCTGCTGAGACCCGCTGCAATCAGGAGATCTAGTCACGGAGGTAGCATGGCAGACATAAGATCCACTCCCCTGCTGCTTGCTAGTTTAGCCTTAGGGCCCTATTACACAGAGCAATAAGCGGCCTGATTCGGACGATTATCGCTCTGTGTAATAGAAACAATGATCAGCCAATGACAACGATCGGGTGATCATTGGTTTTGGTTTGGATCTAAAATCGTTGGGCACCAACTGCGCATCGATATGTGTAATAGCAATGCACGGGCGATGGCTGATGATTGCCCAAACACCTGACATCTCATATCTTACCTCTTCCCGCTCCCGGTCTTCTCTCCTGCGCTCCTCAGCTTTCCAATCCTGGCAGCTGCAGCATCAGAGTGGCCTGTCAGCTGACAGGCCGCTCAGACACTGAAGACACCGGGTCAGGGAAGGTGCTAAGCACAGGAGAGAAGACTGGGAGATGTAAGGTATCAGGTGTTTGGGCAAGGGCTGCATGGACTGCATGGACATTGCTAATGATGTCCATGCAGCCCTTACTGCACGATTATCAGGAAGTCTTATAGGTCCAGTAAACGAGCGCAGATCTAGCAGATCTAGCAGATCGGCGCTTGTTTACTAAAATGATCGGGCCGTAGTCGGCCTGTGTAATAGGACCCTTATAGACTATAATGAGACTAAGCTGTCAGAACTAGCAAGTGGTTGGGTAGTGGAATGAATTACCCACACACGCTCTCCCCAACTAAATCTCCTGATCACGGCAGGTCTCAGCAGTAAGACACAGAGCAATCAGTAACGTTTGACGTGCCTGATTTTTAATGACAATGACTGTTTAAAATTAACTTTATATTAAGCAATTAGGCGCCCACTATATGCAGTGAAAGACAAAATAATACATAAAACTCATATAAAAATAATTGAAAATGCATGTGCTGCTTAAAAAACCCTCATGTGGAATATCCATAAAATTCTTAAAATTCATAAGTCTTCCTCATGATTAAACATTCATGACAATTTTTCATATAAAAAGAGACATCATAGTGTGCTTTCCCTCTGGGTCAGTGCAGTATGCTTCTCAAGACTTTTGTCGAAAACTATGAAGTATGACTTTGCGGAATCGGGCTCCATACCCTGATAAGATTAATATAGACAATGCCTGTGACATTCTCAGCTTTCTGCTTGTATTATTTCTTATTTCGACGCTGTCCTTATTATGCGAAAAGCTTCTTCAGATGTTGATAATTGGATTTTGGGGAAAAACTTTCCTTCTTTGTAGAATTACAGACTGATAGCAGCCAATATCTGATAGATGTGTTTTACCTCAATGGATAACATTTGCCAACCTGGTATCTGCCAATCTTGACATTTAAAAGCACTCTACAGCTATTCTGGTTAGCGAAAAAATTAACTCTTTCTCTCCCCCCCTCTCTATTACTTATATGCAGTACAATAAATTTCATTGGTTTACAAATCAATTTTGGCCATGCAATGTAATTCTTCCTTAAAGGGAACCAATCACGCTAAAAACTGCCATTAAGCTAAGGAAACGTGCTGGTACACCCAGCACGCTTCCCAAACATACCCTTTTGTAGCCTGTTTCCTATGTACATATGAATCGCAAACTTTGTTTAATAATCTCCCACACTCTATTTAAATTACCAGCTAAGTAGTCATCCAGGCATGTGGTTGGGTCAGGTAGTCATGGTCCAGGGCGGGTTCTAGCGCTGTAATCACGCCCTTCTGGGTGTGTTGGAAAGCGCTGCATGCTGACGTCACCCGAGGACCGACATTGCATGCCGACATCTTTACTACTATGCCATGCAGGCACAGTACAGCAGCATCTTCTCCCGCTGTACTGAGCATGCACAGCATAGTAAAGAAATCGGCAGTGATTACAGTGCCGGAACCTGCCCAGGACCATGACTACCTGACCCAGCCACACGCCCGGTTGACTACTTAGCTGGTAATTTAAATACAGCGCGGTAGATTTTTAAACTAAGTTTGCGGTTTACATGTACCAGGAAGTGATGCACCAGCATGTTTCCTTAGCTTTATGGCCGTTTTTAGCGTGATTGGTTCCCTTTAACCCCTAGACGACCTAGGATGTACGGATACCACCTGTCACCAGACAACCCTAGATGTATCCATAGCAGGTGGGAGCCGGCAGCAATCAGCAGCCAGGCCTTCACCGTTAATGACAGGCTGCACCAATGGCGCTGCAGCCTGTCATTAACCCCTTAAAGTGTAAGTGACTGCGGGGGTCTGCAGTGTGTCTGCGGGGGTCCCAATCGCTGTGTCGGACCGCCGGAGGTCTCTGCTTATGAGTCTGCCACAGGCCTCTGGGAAGAACCTAGCCAATATATGTTATACTAGAAAATGTACCCAGCGCTGCCCGAGTATAAAGTGTCAGTGTGTTAATTAGATTTGTTCCAAGGTCGCCCAGGAGGCAAATCTATGCCCTTGTTTTTTTTGTTTAGGTCGAATACCCCTTTATACGCTAAATACCTCGACAGTTCTGCACTGTTTATGTAAATTGCAGCTTATGCACATTAGAAATAAACTAAAAACTTTAAACATCCTAAATACCTAATAGCCAAACTGAGATGTCATGTGATCAGACTGTATACAGAGCCTGGTTATATACACATTGGCAGTTTTATATACAGCCTGGTTATATATAAAGATTGTCAGTGTTAAAATACAGCCGGTTATATAAAAGATTGTCAGTGTTATATACAGCCTGGTTATATGCAACATTGGCAGTGTTAAACAGTAAACAGCCTGGTTATGTACAACATTGGTAGTGTTATGCTGAGCCTGTTATATACAATATTGGCAGTGTTATACAGTATACAGCTTGGTATACAACATTAACAGTGTTATACTGAGCCTGGTTATATACAACATTGGCAGTGTTATATACAGCCTGGTTATATACAACATTAGCAGTGCTATATACAGCCTGGTTATGTGCAACATTGGTAGGGTTATACAGAGCCTGGTTATATACAACTTTGGTAGTGTTATGCTGAGCCTGGTTATATGCAACATTGGCAGTGTTATAAACAGCCTGGTTATATACAACATTGGCAGTGTTATATACAGCTTGGTTATATACAATATTAGCAGTGCTATATACAGCCTGGTTATGTACAAGATTGGTAGTGTTATGCTGAGCCTGGTTATATACAACAATGACAGTGTTAGTGGAGGTCCTGTATACCTGTAGTATATAGTTGGTGGAGGTCCTGTATACCTGTAGTGTATAGTTCTGGGGTCCTGTACACCTGAAGTGTATAGTTTGGGGTTCCCCTGCCGACTGCAGACCATAAGTAAGGTATGTGTGCAGAAAACCTGCAGCTTATAATAATAAGTGCATACACAATCCTGCATCATCATATTCAGGCCCTCTTAGATACTACCTTTCATTCTTGGTGAGGACAACACAGAAGAGGTTTCAAAGTTTCTAATACTGTATACACTCCCCCCCCCCTCTGCAGGTAGCCCCCGAACTGTATACATCCCCTGCAGGTAGCCCCCGTACTGTATACACTCCCACCCTTGCAGGTACTCCTATACTGTATACACTCCCTCCCTGCAGGTAGCCCCCATATTGTATACACTCCCTCCGCAGGTAGCCCCCATACTGTATATACCCCCACCCCTGCGGGTAGCCCCCATACTCTATACACTCCACCCCCCGCAGGTAGCCCCTCATACTGTATACACTCCCCCCTTCTTACAGGTTGCCCTCATACTGTATACACTCCCCCCCTGCAGGTAGCCCCCATACTGTATACACTCCCCCCTGCAGGTATCCCCAATACTGTATACACTTCCCCCCTTGCAGATAGCCCCCATACTGTATACACTTTCCCCTTCAGGTAGCCCCCATGTCCCCCCTCTGTCAGAGTAAGTTACGCTCCGGCCGCCGAGGGTGTTAATTTACATACTCGCAGTGGAATGTCAATCCAACTGCGAGTATGTAGTGTCATAGGGTTGAATGACACTGGATCCGCAGCGAATTTGCAGCGTGAAATCCACTGCGGATCCGATAGGTGTGAAGGCACCCTTACTGTATTTATTTCTGTGGCTCTGTTGTGAGGCAGCTGGCCCAAGCAACCAATCAGATTCCAGCTCCCTGTAAAAATGAAAGCAGTAATCCTATTGGTTGCTAAGGCTTCCAACTGCTGTTTTTGCTGGAGAGCTGCAGCGCTAATTATATCACCTGTGTGTGCCGTGTGGAGATTCTCCCATTCATTTCTATGGGGTGCTCTTCCCCCTCCCCCTCCCCTCCTGTTCATCTGGCGGGGACAGGACCTTCGCTCTAACCTTCCCGGGCACCCAATATATCTGTGGGCCAAATTTGGGGTCAAACGGTTCAGGAGTTTGGAAGTCTATAGAGGACAGATGGACAGAGAGACAGACAGACAGACAGACAGACTTTAATTTTTATGATATAGATTTTATAAATACACCATATAAATACAACATATAAAAATAAACAAACAAACATACTGTATAATATACCGTATAATATGCGTAATTGTCCGATCTATCAAAATATAAAAATTGTCATCCTGTACGACAAACGGTGTAAACAAAAACAGTGGGAAAAATGCCAGAACTGCAGATTTTTTTGTTACATTATATATGAAAAAAATCAATAAGAAGTGATCAAAACATTCAAACTACACAAATATGGTATTAATAAAAACTAGAGATCATGACGCAAAAAATGATGCCCCATATATCCATGTAGGTGAAAAACTAAAACTGTTATAAGAGTCACAACAGGGCCATTCTATTAATAATTAATTGCAAAAAAAAAATAATTGGAAAATCTATGTAAACCTGCATATGGTTGTATTTAGACTGACCTATAGAATAATCGTATCATGTCGCTTTTACCATATAGTACATTACATAGACACAGGAACCCCCCAAAAGTTACAATATTGCATTCTTTCCAATTTCACCAATTTATATTTTCATAAATAATATTTTAGGGTTCCATAATACATGTTATGGTAGAATGAAAGACGCCATTACAAAGTACACTCGTTCCTGAAAAAACAAGCCCTTACATGGCCCTGTAAATAGAAAACTGAAAGTGCTAGAGCTCTTAGAAGGGGAGGAGGAAAAAACAAAAATGCAAAAATTAAAATTGGTGCGGTCATTTGGGTCATTTTGGGCTGGGTCCTTAAGGGGTTAAAGGTACTTAACAGATAACATTATTATATTATATGTTTTTTTTATATAATAAATAATTTTAACAGGCATTACAAGTTGTAAGTTTTAATTAAAATGTCACCATTGTCCAGTACTTCTCATCTTTGGAGTTGGTGCATGCACTGCCTGCTCATTCAATCAGCAGCCACAGCATTATCCCGCTTCAGCTGCTGGGCAACAAGCAATACATGTTTAAAAGGTTATGCCAGTTTAGAAAAACAGTTACTTTATTTCAGAAACAGCACCACCCTTGTAAATTCCATTTAAGTCAATAGAGCTGAATTATACTACCACAGAAATTCTAAGGTTTAGGCATGGTGCTGTTTTTGCAAGAAAGAAGCTTATCCTGGATAAGCCCTTTAAACAATCTAAGACCCATTGAAAGGCTTTGTGAAGGAAAATTGGGCATTACGTTTAAATGAAGAGATCTTAATAGCTGGCAAACCTTTTTTTTAAAGAAAGGGATACAAGGACAGTTTTGTCTGATATGGAATATGGAAGACAGAGGTCACTGAGAAATGATTCAGATTGGTCAAAGAACAACCGGAAGGTTAAGGTCTTCTCATTTGCTTCTAATGTTACAGAGAAGTGAAATAAGATAAAGGTAGAAAAATCACATAGAAAAATCACCCTTAGTACAAACAGTATCTTGGGTATAATATAAGTCTTCTATAATTCCTTTCTCCAAAATCAAGAGATCACCGGAATATTGTAGGTTTGTGTTAATTGTTTTATTTCTCAAAGAAGTGGTATAGAATTTTGTTGAAAAGAGTTGAGGGTTTTTTTTTTAGACTGAGAAATTACTGAATACATTGAGGCAGATGTTAGGACACAGCTGAGATGAGCAAGACTAAAATAATAATAACAATTTACAGTATATTGCTGAGGTGTTGGTCTGGTCCACCCTAGGGCCTGTTTTGTAAGGGCTGCGGTGGCCACACCTACTCCCCCCCCCCCCAGCTGTCTAGGGCAGATTCCGAAGTCCACGTGCAGTGGCCTGGCGTGGCTCCTTTGGCCTCTGGGGACGCCTCACCACTCCATGGTCCTGTACTCCACTGTCTCAGGTTTATAGATACAGTGTGTCCCTATTCGGTTTAGTGCACCAATCACCTGCCCTATAAATAAAGCACCTGTCCTGACATTCCCTCTTGGAACCTCTGCATGCTTCCCATAGCATGTGGTCCCAGCTCTCCGTGATTCCTGCCGTTTCAGTTGTCAGTCCTGCTGTGGTTCCAGCTGCCTGTGGTTCCAGCCGTGAATCCTGCTGTGTTCCTGGCAGGAAGCAGAAATCAGGAGATACAAAGAAACAGAACCCACAAGCAGGCAGAGACTAATTCAATAACTGGCAAGGTACAGGCAGAAACAAAGACCTCATATAGGAGATCAGGACGCTGGTCCAGAAGGCGATTGGAGGAGCCAGCGGTCAATCACTGAGACAAAACTAGGTTAACCATAACATGACCAGAGGAAACTTAGCAGAATAGACACAGGTGGGGCAGGGAAAACAATTAGCAGGAGTAAGGTCCCTATTCCACGGAACGATTATCGGCTGTATTCGGCCTGGACATAGACAAGGGCAAACAAAACACAGAATAGGTGAAAAGTTATGGCTAAAAGCGCAGTCTCGGTCGTACCTTACACACTGAGGACTGTGCTAAAGTTCCATCACGTGCATTCATAACAGGTGGCTTGTGTCCTAGTCACCGTTAGTTGAGGTTACTGTACCTGTACTTGACCTCTGGCTTTCTGTACACACAAACATTGCTCGCATATTACTATGATAGTAAATGTTATGCTTGAAGTGAAGGAAATGCTTAGCTGGTAATCATTTTTTTTTAAGTTATTCTCTCTGAGCAATTCATCTTGAGCCACAAGAGCCTTAGAGTGCTGCTTATGGATGCTTTCCAAAGAGGTTATTTGTGCCAAAAGGGAATCAATTTCTTTTTGTTTTGCTTTCTCGGTCCTCGTAGTGCTATAACATTTCCCATTAAACATGACTTATGGGCCTTTCAGATGAGTGATTTATTTTTTTATATGTTTTCATGGGTGTTCATTTTAAAAAGATCAGAATATACTGTTTAACGCTTTTGAAGTTTTTGTTTTTGTTTTCTAAAAGTAACATAATCAAGTGTTGTCACTAGAGATGAGCAAACACGCTCAACAGAGCATAGTATTCACTCAAGTATTGGGCTACTGGAAAGCATGCTGCATCGGTGCTTATTAACAAAAAGCACCAAGATTTACGGCTGTGGAAATGCATAATGCACTTACACAGCCTTAAAAAGTGTGTCTGTCACAATCAGACCTTTCGGATCAATGGCAAGATCTTCTGCTAATCCAACAGTTCAAGTCTCTGTGGATATAGAGACACAATCAGACATTAATGCATTATCGTTTGACCGCCTCTCAGTATCCATGGAGACCCGTCCTTCCGGGTTAGTAGAGGATCTTGCCTATTTGGAACAGTTATGGCATAATGACAGGTTATGCCTTAAAAGGATTACCCAGTTGTCAGGACGGGGAGACAGGGACAAGAAAAGACAGTGGGCCCTAAGGCTGAACCCACCCACTGTCCCTACCTACTTGCCTCAATCGGCCCTAGGCAACCGCGGACAACCACAAAGACGTTCTCTATACTAAATATGTGAAACACAGAACAAGACAAACGGACAAACACAATATCGCATAGTCAAACAAGCAAGGTCAGAACCAAACGGGCAGCGTAGTACAAAATCAGGTAACAATCGGATAGTCAAAAAGTCAAGCCAGAGGTCAGGTAACAAAGTCGAGCAGGCAGAGAGAGTTAGGACAGGGATCGCAGGAATAGACAGGGGAAGCTGGGACCAGGGTGTGAAACCTAATAGCCAGTGCTGGGAGACTGCTTCAGCTTTCCTTTATGATAACCAAAAGCATGGTCCGGATCCCCATTGGACCAGCGCTCTGATCTTCCAGGTTCCAGACAGGCAGAGAAACCAGTTAGTCAAAAGACCTACTCATCTGTAATAATTAAGTGTGGCAGTGATCAGTTTAACTCCTGCATTGCCCTGAAGCTGAGAAGCAAGCGGGTGTGTCACACAAATGTAAAAACAGGCCCTGTTTACACCAGGCTACTGCACATTCCCGACTCCAGTGCTACAAAAACGCGGCCACTTTTCTCTCCTCTCTTGTCTCTAGATTGAGTGGGGTTGGAAACTCCGTTCCATTGAAGTAAATGGAGCTTAATTGCAAACCACACCTGAACTGGAGACAAGAGTAGGGCAAAATTGGCCATGTTTTTGGATAACCCCTTTAAGTCTCCGCTAGTTACGGGTCCCATCTCTGGGACTTGCACCTGTCTTAAGATCAAGAGCTCTCTGGCTCTACAAAAGCCAAAGTCGGTGAGTTAGGCAATTTGCATAAATCCCATTAACTATAAAGGTAGTTGCACAAATAGTGTAGCACTGTGATGTACATTGTTAGCATAACTCCCAGAGATGTATACACAGTGTAGCTTACGGGCTACTCCACTTGACTTTAATAGGACACAAATTACACAATTTGTTTTACTTAACAACCACCTTCAATGGCTGCAAACAGGCTTAGTTTGAAGATAGGTGCAGGTCCCAAATGTGGAACCCACATGTATTCTGTGGATATGCCACAAGTGTACCAGAGGGGTATACCCCTTTCATGTTATGAGTGTGATATCTCCAGATGTCTTCGATTACCAGTTCTTAAAGTTTAGTTTGTAGTTTATTTAGGGCAACCAGGAAGACATTTAAAGGGATTTTGCCACCCTCCTCAAATTCCTAAAGTTATCTGTAAGTAGGATAAAGGATGCTAATTCCAAATCTGCAATTTGTAACTGTCTATTCCTTTGTATTTCCTTGTTGTAAGCCTACACACTGGGCATGTTGCTGCATAGAGAGGACTACTTAGCTTAAGAATCTAATGGAGAGGACTTCTTAGACTCCTTCATTTGTGGCTTATAGTAAAGGAATAAAAGAACATAGAAAGATATACATTGCAGATATAGAATCAGCATTGTATACTCTACTGATGACTTAAAGTGACACTGTCACTCCCTTTTTACGTTATGACTTACCTACAAAGGTGTAAAGGGTTCATTTTGCAGTTTTCATACTTTATCTTATATCATACGTCATGGTGCTTGTTCCAGTAAAAGTAATTATTTATCATCTGCAGATGACGGGGCTTCTCAACCAAAGTGCCACGTGGCCCCACCACATCACACTAGTAGGCCCTGCTCCCCAGTGACGTCATTAGCACATAGGCCCCGCCCCCCTTGACGGCCTTTGGTATTCACCAACCTAGAGGGGATAGGGCCTAGACCTTTAGGCTCACCCATTCCAATGGTGGTCGAGGGGACGGGGCCTAGAAGACAATGATGTCACAGAGGTGCGTGTCTTCAACTTCATTATGGGCGGGGCTAAGTGGCGCTTTGGTTGAGAAGCGCCGCCCAGGTTGCAAAATTCGAAGATGATAAAAAAAATCATTTTTTACTGGAACAAGCACCATGACGTATGATATAAAATATGCTATGAAAGTCGTAATGCAAAAAGGGTGTGATAGTGTCACTTTAACTTTAGTAGGTGTTTTGGAGGTGACAGAGTCCCTTTAAAATGCAGCCTACATTTTTCAGTTACTTTTCACATCAGGTCTCGCTCCTGAGACATACTGTGATCCCAAAATATAGGTGGAAGAATGGTTGGCAGTGACATCCAGTTCGTTCTGTAGAGTGAATGAGTTGGATTGACAGCCAGAGAGTGAAGTGTTTTGATGCCCACTGCCCTGGCATTATATTTACATTGCAGCATATCTCATGTATAAGACGCTGTGTGATCAGTATGTAACAGCAGATGACCAGTTATTGTGCCATTGCTATTCAAGGGAAGCAGAAAGACATAAGAGCTCAAAACCTGGATTATTGTGCGGTGGAATAACATAGCTTGGTGAATCTGGAATGTTTTCTTGGCACACCCTGGGTCCTCTGATACCTGTGGATTAACATTTGGACAGTAGGATTTCTCTAAGCATTGTGGCTGACTAAGCTCACACCTTCAGGGCAGCTGTTTACCCTATGGTAGAATAACTTTTTAAAGAAGTTGTCCAGGAAAAAAATGACTTTTCCTTTTTCCCTATCTACACAATAGGGGAAAAAGAACAGGTCCCGTGTGTGTGGGGTCTGACCTCTGTACCCCCCCAGCAATCTCCGTATCAGGCCCCAGCTTCTATGTTATAAATAGAGCTGCAGGTCCAGTATGCGACCTGCAGCTCTATTCATTCCTATGGAGCGACGGAAATAGCTGAGTATGCCGGAAGAATGTTGTACTCTGCTCTTTCTGTTAGATCCATAGGAATGAATAGAGCCACAGCTATTTATAACGGAGAAACAGAGATCGGCGGGGGGTACAGAGGTCGCACACCCCCGTGACCTCCAACTTTTCCCCTCATTTTTTTCTTGGACAACCTCTTTAAGCAGGCAATGCATCATGCCATAAGGGTTATATAGTCATTCATTGCTTCCAGGAACCTAAGTTTTGCTTCCTTGATCTCCATAGCCCTTTAGATATTACTCATAAAGATGATCTGTAGAGATTGGGTAAAATATGCTGTCCATATTCCCTGGTCTGCAGAAACTGCTCGAATCTATCCTGTCAGCATGGACCAATAATCCCGCAGAATGATTTCAGCACTTAATGAATCTATACCATGATGAATGGCTGTGGTCCTGAAATCCAAAGCAAGTCTAACACATTACTAGATTGGTATGTCTAATAGTTACTATTCAGTGTATATTCTTGCTTCTTTTTTTTTTAAAAGCAATAAACACCATCTGCAATCAACATAGTTTGCAGACCTGACACCATAAAGGTCAGCCTTAAATAACTTGGGAGTGCTTTTACCTGAAGGTTTGAGGCAACAAAATATCATTTCAGCCCACTTCAATTTACTCATATTGTGCTCCTTTAGCCCTATTCCTCAGAGAGGTGAGCGCAGAGTAAATCATTTGAAATACACCATTTACAGTATATGCGATGGGTGCAAAATATCAAAGGCATCAATGTTCCCATTTAATTGCAGCACAAATCCATAATTCTAAGCAAGGATTGAAAACTTACCATAGTGACAACCGCGGCAAAAAAAGAAAATACATTTACGGATTGAAATGCTGTATAAGCGCTGACAGATTCTTTTGTTTTATTATTATCCTTCTGCAAAGACCGTGATTTAATGACTCAGAAGGTAAGAGGTGTTGTACCAGCCTAAGTAGCAATTAAATCTGTCCCTGGTTTTGAAGTCAATTGCTGTTTACAAATCCATAACCTTTTCACAGTTTTGTAGAAATGGTTTTATATTATTTAAAACTTTCATACTACTAATTTCCATAGAGAAATTTCTGATCAAATCTGTCTTCACTTCGACGAGTCACAAGTCTAGGCAGTTCGTATATATTTTATATCTAATTTAATTGGGTTTATATGGTTCCCTGAACCGCTGTATACAGCTTCTGAGCAGCCTGTGGCACGTACCACGGCTGTATACCCGAGAAAGAGGTTAAATAACCCAGGCCCATGACAGGCAGAGACGGGGAGGTAGTCATCTGTGCGACTCCCCGCCTGTTTCTAGTCACCGCTCTCTGCCTGTCAGCTCGCTCTGCGGGATGATTGACAGGCAAAGAGGCCAGTAACAGGCCCCTCTGCCTGTTAAAAATCCCCTCCCTCCGCTGACAGGCAAAGAGTAGTGACTAGACATGAGCGGGGAGCAGATGACTACCTCCCCTCCTATGCCTGTCACACGCCCGAGTTATTAAACCTATTTTTCTTGGGTATACAGCTTCTGCTGCAGTACGTGCCGCAGGCTTCTCAGAAGCTGTATACAGCGCTTTAGGGAACCATATGAGCCCGATTAGGCTGATTGGTTCCCTTTAAGGCATAGCTGTACTTTCAAAGGAGGTTTAAAAATCTGATTTAAGGGTTACATTAACCCTTCAGAGTGGTGTCAAGGTGATTTTAGTGCTCTCACTGCTTTGAGTACCTGAGAGTCCCCTCCATGGTGCACAGCTGTTTGCCATCTCACCATTAAAGAGCCTGTTCACACTACTAAAAACATGCAGAGACTCTGAGCTAAACTCCTGCCTGCAGACTCCGCTCAGAATCCCGCCGCTTCTGCTCTCTGCACCTTTCTGCTCTAAGAATTGTGGGCTCTAAGGGCCCATATTGCGAATGGGACCTTAGGGATAGGACCAGAACTGGACTGTTTGCCAGTAGTACTCACACCTGGACTCTCCTTTGCTTACTTCCATTGCCAATCACAGGACAATCCTTACTCCTCTTTACTATGCCATGATGTAGTGCTGGATAATATGCACTGAACTGACCAGGCTGGCATTGTGTTAGGGATATGATACAATACCATACTATTGATTTCATGTGAGAGCGAGGGTTTATAATGTACAGCAAAGTTATTGAGTCATGGCTAATATCGTGGTGCAGCCTGTTTTTTTTACTTTATAACCCAGAAACTTGGTAACATGATCCAGACACTGTGCATGTTAACTCTGTTATATGTGTAGTGGGCTTGTAAGGCGCTTTTAGAGCAAAAAGAACAGCAGTTATGATTGTACCTGTCAGGACCTTTACACAATCCTTGGTTCATAAGTCATGAATTTATGCTTATTCTGTGTTTTTTCTGAGCTCTGTCTGAACACTGTCCTATTCCTTCTGCTTTGCCTATTGATACAACTGCCACACCCGTCTCTCCTCTGTCCCGTCCCTCTGGTCATTTCACAGTTAAATTTGTTTTGCTTAGGTGATTGACATTTGGTTTCTCCATTCATCCTTGCTGTCTGTGTGTATGTGTGTGCGTGTGTGAGGTCCAATCCGTTCCTGGACCAGACCCCTGACCTCCTATTAAGCATCTCCTGTGTCTTAACCCTTTGCTAGATATTAAGTTTAGTTCAGCTAGCAAGTTCAGTGTACCCCATGTTTTTTCTATACAAGCTTTCTGGCTTTACCCGCCTCCAGGTATCTATACCTTGATTATTTTGGTTTTCCCCTGCCCTTACCTTTCTGCTTTGTGACCCGACTATTCTCTGCATTTTGTTTCTGGACCTCTGCTGCCCGGTAGTTGTTGACCTACCTAACTTGTTTGTCTGTCCTGTTTGTGTTTGTGTTGACACATATGCTAAGTCAGGGACTGTCTGTAAGTTGTCTGCAGCTGCCTTAGACTGATAGTGGCAAGAAGGCAGGGACAGCTGACAGGGACTAGTGCAGGGTCCAGCATTGACCCTCTGGAGGCAACAGACAGGCTAAGGATGCATTAACACAGCCCAGGGTCTGTTTCATACTTATCATTAGAAAAGCACTTCCCCCCACTAGTGTTCTGCACTAGTACTGCAAATTCAGAAACCTGAGGCTCCTAATGGTTGTAAATTTGGGCACATTTGTATGGGGTAACAAAATATTTTTTAAAAACAATTAATTAGAAAATATCTTGTGTGCACTGCTATCAGTTGTGTAAAAAGTAAAGACCCCCATATACTTTTTTTTACTGATGTTGGCCGAACCCCCTGCTGGTGGCGAGTTCAGATGTCAGTATAGTGAGTACAGGCGTATAAGTGTATGGGGATCTCCTGAGCATTGGTTGGTGAAGATACGGTTTGGGCATGGTAGAATTCTGTTACCCGACCCCTTTGTTTTTGGAGTGATAAACCACCACCAGAGCAGTCTGGCTGCTGTTCACCCCTCCCCTTAAAGAGCAAACTAAAAATTGTTCAGCCTACAGTTTTTGAAGGTGTATAGGCACCTTCAGAGTCCTTTTAATTTTGTTGTAATAAATTGCTATGTCATGTTTTTTTCCCCTTTTTTTAGTGAATATTTTATAGTCTTTGCTATGTATATTGGGTGAACTACCTCTCCCCCCAATGACAATTGTGACAACTGTGATGAGATATAGAGTATTCCCATATGCCTGACCCTGTGTTCTCCATTCCAAGGAAAGCGTGCATATGGTAATGCCAGAAAGAATAGCTGTCAGGTAACAGCTATTAATGATTTATGGCCACCTTTATAAAGTGTATTGTGCTGCTCCTTTGTTTTTCTACTGTAAATATTTTCATAAATTGACAACTAGATGTTACCATCACCCTTATCTACTACTGGCCATCAGTGTTCTTAATGTCACAAAAAGATAGACATTATCCACTGACATGTTTGGAGTTCTGATGAAAGGCAATGGATGATAAAGGGCATACTCTGACTTGTCAACAATGTCTCAATAGATATGATTATCAGATCTTCCGACCCAATGTTGAGTTATGGGTCATCAGCATACAGTCGCACCAGTTTAAAAGTTCTCTTACTTACTCGATGGACATTGGGCTACGTTCTCCGGCACAGGACTGGGTGCAATATCAAAAGGTGTGTTACTTGATGCTGGTGGGTTTATAATGTGTCCATTGCCTTTAATGCCTATGCAGGCAAAACAGGAAAGCTCAAACAGGTGGTTAATCTAAAATCCACAATGTATTGGTTTATAAAGAATCCAATGAATAATAAGAATTCTTTCAGGGACATAATTATATATATTAAGACTTAAAAGAGGAGTCCGGAGAAAATAAGAATTTGCAAGCAAGCAGAGGCGGGGAAGAACATAATAAACATATTACTACTTACCTCTCCCCATGCCCCCATGCTTAACCATGGTGATGGATCTCACACTCAGCTGATCAGTGACTGGTGCGGCGTCCTGTCCAAATCACTGACTGGCTGAGTGTGAGATCCATCACCATGGTCGAGTTGTGATGTCGCTGGAGCAGGAGATCTCCAAGCCTGGCGGGTTCCTGGAACAGTGAGACAGATCTACGGAGACATGGGAGAGGTTAAGTAGGGCTTGTTTGTTATGTTCTGTCTGGCCCTCCCTGCTTGAAAATTTTTATTTCCTCTGAACTTCTCCTTTAATGAGATCATGGGGGGTCCAACCTATGGGCCCCTCGAGGATCTCTAGATTGGTGCCCTGGCTCCCATGCTTTGAATGAGGCCGCAAGGCAACACCTGACCTGCACTCCACTCATTCGCTATGGAGCCACCGGAGGTAGCAAAGTGCTGTCCTGGATAATCCCTTAGTTTTTTTTTTTATCAACATACTATGAGGCCAGTTTTACACGTAAAGGATCCCCACTGATTTCACTGTAGAACTCGTGATTTCCAGTAGTCATTTTGTATAGGTTTGCATTCTTTCCCACTTAACCCCTTAATGAAAAATCCTCTGTGAGTATGTAAACCCATATAAAATGACCAGACACAGGATCGCATCGGATTTGGCTGCAGTGTGCAAAATCTGTTGCGAACCTGTACATATAAAAATGGCCTAAAAAATAAAAAAAAAAGTTGCATGAAATATCACAAAATATTTTCAATGGGTTGTTCATGATTGCAAAATAGGGTCTGTTTTTTCCAGAAACACCACCAGTCTTGTCCATGAGATGTGTTTTATATTCCATCAAAGCTTCATTCAATTATAGAATAGAAAAATAAAATACCAGCTCCAGCCTTATTCCTCTAATCTGCTGCAATTCTTTATATCAGCTTTCTGAGACCTCATTGTGTAACCTTATTCTGGTACAATACAGCTGCCTTGTCTAGTAGATCTACTAAACAATAAGCCTTTTCCCCGATCCCTGTAGGAATCACATACAAATACTTGTTCAGCAGTAAATTGATGATATACAGCTCAAATCTAGATAATGTAACACGCTAAAAGAATAAAATATACTTCATGTCATGTAATAGTTACCGGTGCAGTTTTGTGATCTCTTGCAAATTTCATTTCCTCAATGGAATACAAAATACAAGGAGCCTGAAGGAGACTTTTAAGGATATGGAAAAAAAATGTAGCATTTCACAGATAGATGTAAAAGGACTTATCGCTACAATGTCCCATCTTTTTCCTTTCAAATAAAAGCAGCAAAGTGACTGTAAGCTAAAAATGAGAGGCAAAGGAATAAATAGTTTTTCTCCATTTATTCTTCTCAAAATGTGCAGCTTTTTGGCTGACCTTAAACATTATGTCTGCAGGTACTGGAAAGTTTTAGTTATTTCCCTGTAAATTATTTAACAGAATGTATTAAGGGTAAAGGCTTCCATTTTAGTAAGAGGAATAATAATGTTAATAATAATGTTAATAATAATAATAATAATAATGTTAATAATAATAATAATAATAGCAACTATTATTAGTAGTATTATTAAGATTATTGTTACACAGAGAATATATGTAATTTCTTTTATTTATATATTTCTCCTCTTTAACCTCTTCATGACCCGGCCCATTAAGACACAATTTTCTTTTTTGCTTTAATATATACTGCTGTCTTTAAAACATAAATGTTAAACATGGAAAAATTCTAATAAACATATTTGGGGAAAAAAACCCATAAATGTTCATTTGGAATTGTATCTTATTTAGACACTGGATAAGTATATAACGGTGAATAAATATATAAGATAGTGAGATCAATAAACAAGGTCAGAGGTTGCCAACCGAGGGGATCAATAGATATAAAATAAATAGGAAATGACAGCAATTTTTCCAACAAAAAATAATAAGGTATAGGTAAAAGCAGTATTAGACGATGTTCACACACAGCATATAGCAACAATAAACAATGGCCCACATTTACTAAATGTGTACAAACTATACTTGACAATCTTTAAATGTGATGAATGTATCAGGCTGTTTCATAAATCTGTCACACTTAAAGACTGTCTACTTTTTTGGTGCAAAGTTTACACTTGGCTTGAAGTCCACCAGAATTTTTAGCCAGATTCAGGTGCATTTTTTGGTGCAAAAATCGACCAACCCCCTTTTTTGCATAAACTCTGCCCCTTTTACGTACCAAGCAGAAAAGTGTGGGAAACTGGTGGGAAAGTGTCTAAAATGCATAATGAGGCTATTTTCACACAACGTTTAACAGCGTCAGTTTCATAGCAATGGGCTACATTCAGGACGTTACTGAAGCCGATACAGAGGTATCAGCTGCAGGAATGTATTTTTTTTTTACATTGACTTGCGGGCACCATTAAAAATTAACCATTCACTTCAATGCAAAGTGCGGCCACCGGCTGACTTTACATTGTGTGAACAGCTATTATTTCCAGACGCTGTTCATTCAACATCGTCCGGAAATAATAGGCACGTACTTTATTTTAACGTTTGTTCTAAAGAATGTGCGTTAAAATAATGATTTGTGAACACAGCTGACGGCATTGTATTGACTTCAATGCAATGCCACCTCTGCAGTAAAGAACGGACACTGATTCAATTAATTATTGCAATCAGCGCCCGTTCTTTACATACTGTACAAAGAACGTAGTGTGAACCTAGCCTTAATGTGGAGAAAAGTCCTGTGTGCCACTTTTTCAGCCGAAATTCTGGCGGGGACACAATAGAACATGTGAGCCGATGTGTTTAATATGTTGGTGTGCTGAAGGAGTTGATGGATTTATATGTATGTTAGCTGAGTATACTGTATACTGACACAGCACTCCTTTTGTGCAGGCACCTTGACAAAGTCCATCAAGACCAAAGGCACCAGTCATGTTTTCCATTGAAGGGCTGGCATCTGAGCATATACTAGTTTGCGGAAGGTTTGTGGAAGTTACACTGGATTATTACTTGGTTGTTGGCATTATCTGTAACTAGTGAACTGTGATTACCCCCGGTTGTGTTTATTGCTACATAGTATATGTGTTCATATCTGCATCTGGAACTATAGCTATACCAATATGAAGATAGCATGAACATCCATGTTGACAAGTGCTATTACATGAGCTTTGCGTATAAATGTAACACAACAGCCTCTTCATCTATAAGTATCAAACCCTGCATTGTCCCACAGCAACCAATCACAGTGCAATTTTATTATCTTACCAGGGAAATCTGATCTCTCATTGGTTGCTGTGGGAAAATAACAGGCAGTGTTACCATCCGACAGCTCAATAAATCTATTTATTCTCACAGACAATTTATTCTCCCTCTTAATAGTATCTGATCCACAACTTACTGACATAAATCTTAGATGGATGATCTAATTGTTTTGGATGAATTATTGTTTAGGGATTATCTAATGATTTGTAAATCATGGTGACAAATTGAATAATTTAATCTTTGAAATGAATTACAGTCATTTCATTGTTTACTCATTCATGTATCACTTACTGTCCAGTAGGTTGTGTTGTTTGAGTGTTTGAATGAGGAATGTCCCTTACATGTCTGATGTTGTTATATTTAGGCATATTAACCCCTTCCCAACCCCCAGAGTTTTCTTCCTCCCCACTATTTTTTGGATCAGAACTTATTGTTTTGAAGCATAAGTTGAACGATTTCCTGGAGAAACAATTACAAACAAAAATTATTTGTGGCACAAAAATGTAAAAATGCAATTTGCTCAAATTTATAGGAAATCATTTTAAGTTTGTCGTACAGTAAAACTGATGTGCCAGGTTTATTCCATGGTTCACTACATTTCCAACTATAGGAAATGTATACTTATTTAGGTTTGTTTTACAATATGAAAAACGTAAAATCATTATGTTACAGTTTTTTGACAATATTTTTTTCCCACCTGCAGAACTGTGTGAGGGCTGTTTTTTTTTTTTTTACTGTTGCACCTTTAAGCTATGTGCACACTTAGTATGAGACCGGCCGTTTCGTGATCCGACCGGGTCACGGAACGGCTGGTCTCAGAAGAAATCATCCCGGCCGGTACTACAGTACCGGCTGGATGATCTTTAGCGCTGCCGAGTTCTGATGCACATCCGTGCGCGTCTGCATCTGAACTCCCCATTGCACACTATGGAGCGTTCGGACGGAGCCTCTTGCTCCACTGTGTGCACTGACAGGGTTTTCTGTGGTCGCTATTCAATGAATAGCACAACGTAGGTTCTGTACCAATTGTGCGAACATGGCCTTACATAGACATGACTTTCTGATCACTTTTTACTCAATATTTCTGGTTTGTGATGTGGTACTTTTTTTTTTGTTTATGTTGAATGTGCAGGATCCTGAATGATTTAGCATGGTCTTCTCGCTTCTACCTCTCCCGATTGGTACGGGTCTGAATGCTTTGACTTGGACAGATCAAAACTTTTGACATGTCTCTATGACATGACAAATGCAACAATTGTCAGCCAATTTTTGCTTTAAAAAAAAAAAAAATATGTATGTGAGGTGTGTGGCAACCTCATGTTGGCTTGCACTCCACCCATGTCTCGTGGGTGGTATAAATAGAAATTTGGCTCCTATCTGCCCATAGTATGCTCATTGTTAGCCCAGGAGAGGCCATTGCTAGTGTGAGAATGCTAGAGTAGGACCACGCTCTTACGTGGTGACATGGTGCACTCTGTCTAATCAAATAGTTTGCTAAGATCCTCATTTTTAATATCTATAGAGCAAGTTTTTACTGTGTGTGTGTAGGGAGTATGTACTATTCTATGTTGCTATGCTATGTTTCTTTGACATGTCAAAAGTTTTTACAAATGACAGTGATACTTAAAGCGACTGTACCCACAATCTGACCCCCCCAAACCACTTGTACCTTTGGATAGCTGCTTTTAATCCAAGATCTGTCCTGGGGTCCGTTCAGCAGGGGATGCAGTTATTGTCATAAAAATAACTTTTAATCCTACAGCGCTGTGTCTAACGGCTGGGGCTTACATTTGTATATGCATTAGGCTGGCACACCCTCTCTGTACTTCCTACCCACCCTCCTCATCATTAGGAATGATCCAGGAACATTTACTGCTTTTTGAGCTTTGCACAGGTGTCTTATCGATCCAGCCCATGTTCATTATGCACACAGGTGGGGAATAGGAAGCAATCTGCCTGGAGCATTCCTAATGATGAGGAGGGCGGGGAGGAAGGACAGAGAGGGTGTGCCAGCCTAATGCATATACAAATGTAAAAGAGAGACCAGCGATCCAGCACATTGCGAGGAAAATTAGCCTTTATTTTCAAAATGCAGTTCTTACAAGTGAAACACCATAGTGCAGGGACCCCACAGAACAGACGCGTTTCGAGCGCATGCGCACTCTTGTTCACTGATGATCCCACCCCCTACTTCCAACCACTATAACCAGACCCACAGGTGCAACATGCAGGTGTAAGAAGTAAAGAAGTACAAATGTAAGCCTCGGCTGTTAGACACAGCACTGCCAGATTAAAAGTTGTTTTTATGACAATAACTGCATCCCCTGCCGAATGGACCCCAGGACAGATCTTGGATTAAAAGCAGCTATCTGAAGGTACAAGTGGTTTGGGGGGTCAGATTGTGGGTACAGAGTCGCTTTAATGCTCCCTAATGTGTATTTTATAAACAGACATTCAATTGCTTATTTAGAGCAGCCTATCACAGGACAGCTGTATCAGTAGATTAATCATGTCAGGCACTAACATCTTGTAAAGTCCTTGTGATGCTCTGACTACAATTTGGAATCCTGCATCTATATTATGGCAAACACCAGTGATCTGCACCAAGAATAGAACATTCGCTATTGATTGCGACATTTAAACAGGTAAATGACCGGCACCTGAGTGATCTCTAATGTTGGTCCTTACCAGCCTCATCAGACTCATGATATAATGATTAGAGATGAGCACAACTTGAGCATGCTTGGGTTCAATTGTTGCCATTTGACTACCGGTGGCTGAAGAAGTTGGATGTAGCACTAGGGGGTCCTGGGAAACATGGATATAGCCATAGGCCATGGGCTATATCCATGTTTTTCTGGACTTCCTAAGACTGCATCCAATTTCGAACAATCAGACTCGAACATATCTAATAATAATAATATTAAATGGATCAGGAAGAAGTTAAAAATAATTTGTCATGTTCTTGCCCATGCTGCCAATTTATCTTGCTCTTTCTGTCACATTTTATTGTCAAACTTGGCTTTAAGCATTCTATAACGTTTTCTATCATTAGCGAAAATTAACACTTCACTTTTAATCCAATCCATAAGGCAATAAAGAGATAAAAGAAACAAGCCAACTACAGATCCTTGTTGTTCCCCACTGCTGACTTTGAGTGTGTACAGACATAGTGGCTGCCAAGATTGTTGGGAGAACAGATGGAAAGTATACGTTTAATATCTCAGCCTTCCCTTTATTCTCTATGATGGTAGTCCCATGGGCAAATATAGTCAGATAAACGCTATTGTAGGTCGCTCTTCAAGTTGTTTAGGGCCCTTTTACACAGAAAGATTATCTGACAGATTATCTGCCAAAGATTTGAAGCCAAAGCCAGGAATGGATTTGAAAAGAGGAGAAATCTCAGGCTTTCATGTATGACCTGATCTCTGTTTATAGTCTGTTCCTGGTTTTGGCTTCAAATCTTTGGCAGATAATCTGTCAGATAATCTTTCTGTGTAAAAGGGCCCTTAGACAGAGCTGGATCATTGTATAACAGATACCAATTTTCCTTGATTACTTATTTTATAGTATCTTCTGAACATTGCGTCTTAGGCACAGAAGTTGCCTATACGGCACTGCCGATTTTACATGTGGGGGTTGATAGCTTGCATGATGCAAAAGAGAAGGTCACTTTTAAAGCAACTCTGTACCCACAATCTGTCCCCCCCAAACCGCTTGTACCTTTGGATAGCTGCTTTTAATCCAAGATCTCTCCTGGGATCCGTTCGGCAGGTGATGCAGTTATTGTCCTAAAAAACAACTTTTAAACTTGCAGCCCCGTGCCCAATGGCCGTGGCCTAGATTGTGTATACATTAGGCTGGTACACCCTCTCTGTTCCTCCTCCCCACCCTCCTCATCATTAGGAATGCTCCAGGCAGATTATCTCCTATTCCTCAGCTGTGTGAATACTGAACATGGGATGGATCGTTAAAGCACCTGTGCAATGTTCAGACAGGAGAAAATGTTCCAGTGGCATTCCTAATGATGAAGAGAGCGGGAAGGAGGGACGGAAGGGTGGTGCAAGGTTAGGGCACAGATACTGTAAGCCACAGCCGTTGGGCATGTGGCTGCAAGTTTAAAAGTAGTTTTTTAGGACAATGACTGCATCACCTGCCGGACGGACCCCAGGACAGATCTTGGATTAAAAGCAGCAATTCGAAAGTACAAGTGTTTTTGTTTTTGTTTTTTTGTTTTTTTTTGGGGGGGGGGCAGATTGTGGGTACAGAGTCGTTTTAACAAACTATAAAGAATGTCCTGTTTACTGTACATTGTTTGTTATCCACTAAAGGAGTACTCTGTCCGGGACTCATTTTTTTTCAGAACACCTGGGGAGGAGGTAGGGGAAAAAAATAACATCCACTTTTTCAGTGCTGCTACCTTCATTCCGCCGCTTTTGTCCCTGGTGTCCAGTCACTTCGGGGTTATGTAACAAGAGTTGGGATGTGATGTAGAAGGCCAGCTTGGCCATTCAGCAGAATGATCCGAGCGGGCCGCTAAATGGCTGAACGGGGCTGCTACGTCACATACTAAGTCCTGTCTCAGACCATGAAGCAGCCAGAGACCAGAGACCAAAACATGCAGACAGCAGCGGTGGCTTTTTTTCTCAAAAAACAAGAAACAGTCAGAAAACAGGAAGTCCTGTGTATCCCAGGACATCTGAGCGCTCACAGAGAGAAGGCAGTTATGTAACTGATGGACACATTGTGCCGTGACTCTCTGTACTGGCCGGAATTCCTGGGTTTAGTCTGTTTTTTTCCACCAGCACAAGTCAGAAAATCTGCCTTCTGGAGACTGGACCTGGATTTCTGGTAAGTTCAGCTTTGTTTTACAGCATGATAGCAACAACAACAGAAAAAAATAATGAATGGATATTGCAAAGTTCACATCTACTGTTGATTTAGATTTTGAAAGTTATAACAGCAGGTACACTTTAAGTGGTCTTTTCATTATTGAAGTATGGGTGTCTAAAAAGCACATACAAAAGAAAAGACCTCTTAAAGCACCATTTAAGTAATTGAGTTTTGGTGGCCTGCAAGGTCTTTTAGTATATCTATCTATCTATCTATCTATACCAGTTGTATTAGCACAATGCTTAGAAAGCCAAGCAGGTAGTATATGGATTTATAGAAAGTCTTGTAGATTTTCGAGGAATCCGCACACCATCCACTTCACTCTCTGAGGAGAATCAAACAGAAACACGAGGATGTGTAGCTGTGAAGTTTTTTGTTGTTTGGCTCAGCTTGGCTCTCCTGGGAGAATGGAGTGAGTTTGTAGGATTTTATAGAATGTCTATGAAGCCTATAAATCCATGCAAACTTGGCTTTTCAAACAGAGCACAAACTGAGCCCTTCTGCCACTTCACTTCAGCAATTATGAGGGTCTCAACACCAAGACCTCTACTGATCAAAACTTCTGGCATGTCACCAGGATAGATACCCTTTAAGATGATTTTATGAAAGGTATTATGACCAATAGACATCAATTATCTATTCTCATCATGCCATAACCAGTGGTATACTGACACCGGAAATTATTAATGTTTAACCCCTCAACGACACAGGGTGTAGATGTACGTCCTGGCGTTGTTAAGGGCGTTCAGAGGGGGGGCCACACGGCGACCCCGCTCTAAGTCGCCGCAATCCCGGGTGCTTTATGCAGCACCGGGACCATGGCTATTAGCGGGCACGGTCCGATCGCTGTGCTCACTACTTAGCTTTTTAAATGCAGCTGTCGAACTCTTTTCTGGTCCCCGGTGGTCTGGTGCCCCCCCCCCCCGCAGAGACATGATCACGGAGGAGCGATCCCCACATAGTTATTAGGAATGTATGTTTTCTTTCACTTCTGGGAGGTCGGGGGGTAAATGGGCGAGATAGCTTATTAACACACATTAAAAGTTAATTAAGAAAAAAAAAGTAAAATGCCGGAGTTGTCCTTTAAGGGTTTACAATAAAAGTTTGATTCAAACAATAGGTCATTTTATGCAATAAATTTCCTTAAGAGACCCTTTTATTTTATTGTAACACTCAGAATGTATCTGTTTCTTCTAAGCTTGATGTCCTTACATTCTGCTGCTTGTAACTTTATTACAACAATGTACTAGCAAAATAAAAAATAAAAAATGATATATATTTTGCTTCCATATATGCACACAATGTAAATAATAATAATAATAATAATAATAATAATAATATTTATTTGTATAGCACCAACAGATTCCGCAGCGCTGTAAGGCCAAAATGGGTTCAAATAATTGTCATGCTTGAAGATGTTGTACTAGATGTCCGTGACTTGTATTAATAATATATGAGAAATATCATCACAGTTTACCATCACACTACTACTAGGAGTAATTGACTGTGGAGACGATCTTTCCAAAGTCCCTCCGCAATGCATTGAATTCTATGCAGTTATCGCCTCAAACCATTCACCTCCGTGATCTCCATATCCTATCAGAGAGTACACAGAAGGACTAGTTTTCACAGATCAAAGGGTCCTGATGTCCCTGAACAATTGCGTTCCGGAGTGGCTAAAGCTTTAGATGTCATGATTACACATTCGGAGCTGCTGTTTCATGTCAAAGAGCTTGGAATCAATAAGCATATTGGTAGCATATGAAAACAGGAGCCTATAAAACTATATCAGCGTACGCTAGAAAGCAATACATTAGAGTATTAGGGGGATTAGAAACATTTCTGCTCCCCAAACATTCTGCTAAACCTATTTTCTTCATAGATTAGCAAAATCTGAAGGAAAAACAATAATATTTTTTGTTGGATTAATGTTTAAACGTAATCATTGTATAAAGAAAAGTTCTGGAACTTTCTAATATAGATTAAATGGAACCTGAAAGCTGTTTCATGCTGCTCCAACCATGCAGCATTCAGTAATACAGCAAAATATGGCCAGGAGCTGAGGATGGGCAAAACGTTCAAGCCTCGGCTGATCGTGTATATACAGCAGCCTTTACAATTTATCGTCATCAGCCACACATCTTTCTGTGTAAATGGGGGACGTGAGGCCGGTGACAATAAAGGGAAATGAACAGTAAAGATCTACATATATCTGTGATGTCAGGTTCCATATTACACAGCAGTACATACTTACTTAGTGCACTGCTGCTGTGATTCGGCATCCTATTCTCTGGCTCTCCCATCTAGCCGCTATGTCTTCAAGCCCCACCTCCTCCAGCTGTCAATCTTTCTGGATGGGCGGGGCCTAAAGGCAGAGGCTGTACGGGAATGCCGGAGGGACAGGATGCGGCATTACAGCAGCAGTAAGTATGCACTGCTGTGTCATGTGATGGACAATGACAGTATGGATATATGTATACACTTGCTGTCAGTTTCCATGGCTGTATGAATTATACAAGGATCGTTTGTGCAGCCTGACCACTAGATTTCCCGTGTCGTGTAAAGGCACTGCAAACGAGATCTGATCTCGCTGAGAAATGCTTGTAACTAGTCACAAGGGTCTTTTCCATCTGACACAGTGCTCCCTGCTGCCACCTCTGTCAGTAACAGAAACTGTCCAAAGCAGTAGAAAATTCCCATAGTAAACCTCTCCTGCTGGATAGTTCATGACATGGACAGCGGTGGCAGCATGGAGTACCATGTCAGACTGGAAATAAAACTCCCCTTTCAGACTATGCAGCGGATGATAAGTACAGGAAGACTTAAGATTTTTAATTAAAAATTATTTACAAATCTGTATAACTTTCTGACATCAGTTGATTTTTTTTTTCCCTGCGGAGTACCCCTCTAAGGAGCTTAAATATATACCGCTCAGGCCTAAGAAACCCACTCCTAATAGAATAGTTTACTCCTCATGTTGTTACATGTACATTCTGAAAATATATAAAGGGAGATTAGGCAAACATGGTGTAAAGTGAAACTGGCTCAGTTGCCTCTAGCAACCAATCAGATTCCACCTTTCATTTTCCAAAGAGTCTGTGAGGAATGAAAGGTGGAATCTGATTGGTTGCTAGGGGCAACTGAGACAGTTTCACTTTACACCATGTTTGATAATTTCTCCTCCATAATGTTTAAAAAACGTGAATAGAAAATCTTTTAATGCAGAAAGCCCCCCCCCCCCCCCCAGCTCCTGTGCCGACCAGATAGGACAGTAGGATAGAAGACGCTAATGATTTCGAATCTGAAATGGTTACTCGCCTGCAAACAATCTGTGTGCTGAATACTAATACATTGCCAGGACTTGGCAAAATAGTACATAGGACTCTAACCTGCTTCATTAACATGTAGCACACGGACAATTTATAGCATCACTACACCTGCACAGAGACCTGCCTAATCCTCGCTAATCCTCTAAGAATCCTTCATTTCTAAACCCCATACAGAGAAGTTACAGATGTAGCAAGAACAATTGTATTCAATGTATTGCTAATTCAGATGGAATAATCCAGAAGCTGTTTCTAGCACTGTGAGGGTTAACCTTAATGTGTCACTTCCTGAGTAAGGCCTATAGCTGACATTAGTTGCCGATCAATGTTGGTTTACATGGTGTGATTATTTTGCTCTTTGCTCCCATGAATAAAATTGCAGTATTGACCATAACATAATTACACAGAAAAATGCTTTCCAGAAGATGGCCGGCTCCAGACGCGAAGATCAGTAATAAGCGGCTGTCACAATGACACTGTATTATGTTCGATTGGAAACTGGATAAATCTGATAAAGCTTTGGTGTGACGAATCAACAAGTTTATAGATTTTTTACAACCTGAAAATGATAAGTAGAATAATACTGAGAGCTGAAGAATGTGTAAAATACAGAGGAATATAAAACATATAAAAAAAAATGATTGTGATTGGTTCATGTTTGTGTTTGCCGAACATTCACAAACAAATAACGAACATACAGTAGAAGAAGCATATGTATTTTGGTCTACGCCCATAGTACAGATTATCAGGTGCAAAGTGTAAAATACATAATAGCTGAGTAATTACGAGGTGCGTAGCATTAGCGTATCCTTTATTTGCCCGTGCGTATATACTGGCAATCACTGGCACACAGCAGAGCCAGACAGAAAGATAAAATATATATACATTAGCTATAAAAAGGACCCCTCCAAACCGCTTGTACCATCAGATAGCTGCTTTTAATCCAATATCTGTCCTGGAGTCCGTTCGGCAGGTGATGCAGTTATTGTCCTAAAAAACAACTTTTGAATTTGCAGCCCCGTGCCCAACGGGAGTATCTGTACCCTAACTTTGCACCACCCTCTGTCCCTCCTCCCCACCCTCTTCATCATTATGAATGCCACTGGAACATTTTCTCCATGCTGAACATTGCACAGGTGCCTTAATGATCCAGCCCATGTGCCGGGCTGACACAGGTGAGGAATAGGAGACAATCTGCCTGGGGCATTCCTAATGATGAGGAGGCTGGGGAGGAGGGACAGAGAGGGTATGCCAGCTTAATGCATACACAATCTAGGCCACGGCCGTTGGGCACAGGGCTGCCAGTTTAAAAGTAGTTTTTTAGGACAACAACTGCATCACCTGCCAAACGGACCCAAGGACAGATCTTGGATTAAAAGTAGCTATCCGAAGGTACAAGTGGCTTGGGGGGTAGGGGTGGGGGGTGGACAAATTGTGGGTACAGAGTCGCTTTAAGAGTCTTATGAAGTTTTAAATTTACATCATAGTCACAACAGTCACAACATAATCTGTAACATCCTTTTTTTTTTTTAACTGTGTATTACCTTTTATTTCAACAACTAGTAGGTGCTCACCAAAGACGATTTGTACTTTCGTTATACAACGATTTGTATTTGTTAAGATGACCCTGCTCTTTACCTGTTTATTTTTATCTTTATCATTCACTGGAAACCTCAGAAACCTCTAATAAAATATACTGTGCAACCTGGAGTCTGAGCGAATACAAAGACGGCACGCTGACTTGGTAGAAAGAACACATTTTTAACTCTGCTGATTCGCCAACTTTAAAACTTACGAAAAAAAAGGAGAAAAAAGGCTCAAGGCTTTCTGACACCTACTCAGGACGTAGGCAATAAACGTATTGTTTGTAGCTTAGATTTTACCTATCAAAGAAAGTGCAGATGGTACAATTTTTATGTTCATTCTGAGATTTTTCATGGCCCAGTCAGCAGAAGAGCTATCAATACCGAGCACCTTTTCCTCCTAATAGACTCCTCTGGGCGAGTGCCCTGGTCTATGTGGATTTTAGAAAAGCTGTATATTTCTTTATCCACACATATAGATCTTTAACTCGGTTATTAGTATTCAGGTGTGTTCTCTCCTGAGAAAGAGCAAAGGTTTGGACGCGGTGAAGTGGAATGAAGCAGGTTAGAAAGATTACAGAAAGCAGTGACTTAACCCCCTTTTTTAAATCCTCCGATGGTGGATTAGACACCAATTACTTGAGTAGGCAATGCGACTTTTGTGTATAAATGACATGCTCTCCTATGTGTGCTGAAGGCAGCCAAGTGCACAGCCCAGTCATTTGGCTTATAACTGTAAAATCTGGGACTGTTATATGTCAACCTTCCCCCTAAAAAAGTTAAAATGTTCACAAATATATACAGTATATATTGGTACCTTGGTTTAAGAGTGACTTGGTTAAAGAGCGTTTTGGTTTAAGAGCTCAAAGTTTTTCAAAATTGTGACTTAGTTTAAGAGCATTGCTTTGGTTTAAGAGCTCCCTGTACTGGGTGGGAGGGGGAGTGGGGAAGGGGCATGGTCTGCATAGCGTGGTCTATAGCACTGTACTCTGACCCAGGAAGTCTCCCTCACCTTCCAAATCATAGCAAATCCACTTCAGGCTGGGGCTCACATCAGGGGACGAGACTGTGGAGGTAATCTCTCCATAGCTGTAACCCCTCTCTCCCCGGACAGAGTGCTGCATGTATGTGCCCACACCTGCCCTGCTCATTCCTTCAGTGTCTGTCAGCCCTTGTGTTTCCCATCCTCTCCATTACTGTACAGTAATTTATAATATCACATATTCTGCTGTTTCTGTATATACTGGTGCCTTGGATTACGAGCATAATTTGTTCGGGCACTATGCTTATAATCCAAATCACTCTTAAACCAAAGCAAATTTTCCCATAAGAAATCATTGAAATGCAGACAATTGGTTTCACACTCCCCAAAATAATGTTTTTTTTTATTCTGGATGACAGGTAAAACTAATTAAACAAACACTTAGAAAGCTGGATATGTCATATTATAAGTTACTGTACAGTATAGCACTCAGCATGTGGAGTATAATGTATAGTAAGTGCAAAAGAATGAAAACACAGCAGCAATTTGCAGATACAGAGAGGAGCTGTAGATCCCCAAAATGCAGGAGCATAGTACAACAGGCTAGAATAGAGAAGCAAGGCTGCTGTGAGAGGTCTGTGTGGTCACATGACTGCAATGGGGAAGGGGTGTGTGTTCAGCATGGACCAAATCAGAGCTGTGCAGGAGGACAGTGACATTTCTATACAGCAGTGTAAATGGCTGAGTGTGAGTGCTCTATCAATTCCCAGGTTGAAAAACGACCTGGGCATTGAGGAATCAATTACCCATGACTGTGAAAGGGTTAATTTAACCTCTTAAGGACGGAGCCAATTTTAGTTTTTTCCTCCTTGTTTTTAAAAGGCCACAGCACTTTTTTGCATCACTAATTGTACTTAATTTTTGCATAGAATATGCTGCAAAACCAGAAAAAAATTATATGCGCTGTGAAATTGAAAAAAACAAAAACAAAAAAACACAATTCTTTTTCTGTGTTTTTTTTTTCTTCGTTTTTACGCCGTTTGTCCTAAGGAAAAATTGACATGTTATAAAATTGCTCTATTCCCATGCTTATAACGCTTTTATCCTTTGGTCTATGGGGCTGTCTGAGGTGTCATTTTTTGCGCCATGATGTGTTCTTTCTATTGGTACCTTGATTGCGTATATGCGACTTTTTAATCGCTTTTCATTACAATGTTTCTGGATTTGATGCAACAAAAATGCGCAATTTTTGCAGTTTGAAGTTCTTACTTCTCTTAAATGCAACAATAGGACATTGGGCTACTATCTCCTGCAGAACCTCCTCACTTCCAAGAATATGCCAATTTTTGTTGACAACCGATCTGATCGTATCATTCATGGGGCCATTCCTGAAAGTGTGGACGCACCGCTCTCAAGCCGCATGCAAATCCTTACGTCTTTTTTTATGTACCAGTGTAAACCTATCCTACTTACGTACTTTTTCTAGGGACTTTTGTACTTCATGTTCTGGGCAACCTCTCCTATATAATCTATGTGCTAATACTCTAGCCTGCTCTTCAAAGATCACTTCATTATTATTGATTCGTCTGAGCCGCAAGAATTGCCTGTACGGTTCATTGCTACGACGAGGAGTGGAACAGGGCATTTTTTCTGAGAAATTTGATAAAAAAGCCATATTGGTATCTTATCCCAAAAATCCATAAATCTATGTAACGCCCCCCGGGGCGCCCCATAGTGGCTGGGAGGGAGTCAGTTACGAAACCAGTCTCAAAATATTTGGACTGGGTCCTTAGGCCTCTATTAAAGAATGTCCCATCCTATCTCCGTGATACGTCGAATTGTTGACCATCCTGGATGACTTTGGGTGGTCTGAAGGGCTCTCTCTAGCGAGCATCGACATCGAGAGCCTGTACACCCACATAACTCAGGATGCAGGTGTGCAGGCTGTTAGACGTCATTTGCTCAATGTGGCAGAAAATTATGAATTTTTTTCTTCTTTTGTTTGCGAATTATTGGGGTTCATCCTGTCCCACAGCACCTTCCAGTTCGTTGACCGGTGGTACCGGCTGCGGGCTGGAACGGTGATGGGGACGCCTGTCGCCCCAACTTTTGCTAATCTTTTTTTGGTGGAATTGGAGGACAGGAAGGTGTTTAATCTAAACAATCCTTTTGCTACCAAAATTACCCTGTTTTTACGATATATCGATGATATATTAATTATTTGGTCGGGGACAGAAATAGAATTTTAGCAGTTTGTCGAATATATGAACAATAACGAGATTAACATGTCCTTTGCGTTTGTGTATGGTGGCAACAGCCTTGACTTCTTAGCTGTGCATCAAGAGGTCCAGGAGGGTGAGTTGGTGACCAGTGGATATCGAAAGCCCACGGCCACTAACTCACTTCTTAGATATGATAGTTACCACCCTATGCATATAAAAAAATCTGTGCCATACGGGCAATTCGTGTGGCTCAGACGAATCAATAATAATGAAGTGATCTTTGAAGAGCAGGCTAGGGGATTAGCTCATAGATTATATAGGCGAGGTTACCCAGAAGTACAAAAGTCCCTAGAAAAAGTACGTAAGTTGGATAGGTTCCCACTGATACATAAAAAAAGACGTAAGGATTTGCATCCTCACTTTCAGGAATGGCCCCATGAATGATATGGTCAGATCGGTTGTTAACAAAAATTGGCATATTCTTGGAAGTGAGGAGGCTCTGCAGGAGATAGTAGCCCAACGTCCTATTGTTGCATGTAAGAGAAGTAAGAACTTAAGAGATGTACTGGTGCGTGGTAGATACAGTAATTCTAAAATAGAAAGTAATTGGCTAGCTAAAAATATACCACAAGGAAATCATAGATGTGGATCATGCACATTTTTTGGGCAACTACAGAACGCAACATGTGTTAATTTAGGAGGTAATAATTGGTACATAAGAGATTTTATTACATGCCGCACTAGATACAAGGTGTATGCAATAGTGTGCAGCTGCGGATTTTATTATATTGGTAAGACCATTTACCCTATGTACGTAAGATTTGTGGAGCATGTTAGATCAATCCGCACGGGAAAGGGCTGCCCCAAATTAATTGAACAAGTGCGCTTTGTTCACAATGGGAACACGTCGGAGATGCGATTCTTGGGATTATGCATAGTGAAGAGTTCGCCAACAGGGGGGAGACAGACATGCAGCCCTAATGAAAAAAGAAACGGATTTGATTCTGCGAATGCAAGCATTGGGTCCCCTGGGTCTCAACGACCATTTAGAAGTGTATGGTATGGAAGGATCATGAGATCCCATAAGTATATATGTAACACATAGTGTAATTTAGCATATGTCCGTTGTTCTGTTGTAACTAAGTGTAATGTTTGTAATTTTGTATATTGTGCTAATATTTATTATATTTTGTAATTTTATGCACTATAAAGGGAGGGACAACAGAGTGACGTAGTAGGCCGAGAAGAAGCGTGCATCACGTGAGTACGCGGAACGATCGTTGCCCATTGATCCACATCCCAGTTGCCAGACTTGGAATAATGGAATAAAAGTTTGTTTTTATTTTTTTGTTTTAAAAGTTTTTATTTGTAATTTAACCTGGTGAGTGCCACTATTTCTTCTATGTGACAAGTTTACCAAAGACTGTGTATTGGAGTTGAGAACCACCAAGGTATTGCAACAGTATAGCCTCCTCCGGTAAGTCATACTATTTTTTTTTGCCTCGAAGCCACAGCTGGTAGTGCCGAGACTTCTCTTATTGCATGCATCTAATACAACTACACTAATCTCACTGATCTCTCAGTCCTTTGGTCTGCTGCAGACCATTGCAATAGAATACCAAGCCAGGATCAGCGTCATTCCCACGCTGAGGCCCGACTCGACTCGGTAAGACCAAGGGATCCCTCCTCCGCGATCGCATCGTGGGGGGGGGGGTCACGCCACTAGACACCAGGAATGGGCTGCAAATAACACTGTTAGATGCAGCTGTAATGTTTGACAGCTGCATCTAAGGGTGTTAATTAGCAGGAGCGGCGATTGGCCCGCTCCCACTAATAGCCGCGGTCCCGTGTCAGGATCGCGGCAGTTCAGAGCGGGGTCGCAGCGCATCCCCCCTCTGAATTCCTCTTGCGGACATATGCTGTACAAGTACGTTATATGTCCTTAAGAGGTTAAATATACAGTGGTGCCTTGGATTACGAGCTTAATTATTAATTAATCCAAATCACTCTTAAATTAAAGCAAATTTTCCCATGAGAAATGACTGATATGCAGACAATTGGTTCCACACCCCAAAATAATGATTTTTATTCTGAAAAACATGTAGTACAAATGAAGCTAACAATGAGAAACATCTGAAGATGTGATATGATATTCCATCCTGTATCTACAAACTGCTGCTGATTTTTCAGGTTTATGCACTTACTCATGCACTTACTTATGCACATGACAGCAATGGGAAAGTGGGTGTGTACAGCATGGATGAATCAGGAAGTGAGAATCACAGAGCTGTGCAGGAGGACAGTGACAGAAACTTTTCTATACAGCAGGGTGAATGGCTGAGTGTAAGTGTAGGCACATTAGAGCAGAAGTGTGTATAGCTACAGTAAGTGTGAGTGCAGGCACATTATAGCAGCAGTGTGTATAGCTGAGTGTGAGTGCAGGCACATTATAGCAGCAGTGTGTATAACTGAGTGTAAGTGCAAGCCCATTTGGTACCACTGTACTATGCAAACGGCCCTAATTAAGCTTTCACTTCTCATTAGTTAGTTGTAAATTCCTATCGAAAAACTTTTCCATGTTTTGCTCACAAATAAACATTGGGAAAATACACCTAGCTAGAGGTATACATTTATCGAGGCCTGAAACTTGATAAACTTTTAGAAATAGATGTAGAACAAAGCTCCCTGGTTAATGCTTTTGGATGTCCTTGTAATATAAGGGGGCTGATAGGAGACTAAGCCTTTTGTCTAGAGCTACTATGGAGAAATTCCATAAATGAAACAAATATTTGAACTTTGTGGCCTCTTCATCATAGGTCATGGTCAGTGATGGAAAATCCGTAGGGATATTTGTATCTCTGAATCAAGAAATGTCCTAACATTTAGATTACAGAATTAAACTCTATATTAATGGAAAGCAATGCAACATTCTCATCTTCAGGCAATTCTACACGGTCATGTCCACAAATTTGACAGGCTGAGATCATTGAGAGCGGGTGATGGTTATTAAAGGGAGTTAACCCAGACTAAGGTTTTAAATGTATACAATCTTTTGCTCAACGGCTATGCTAAATCCTCTCTAGTCATTGCATTCTGGGAGAAAGTGTTAGGAAAATCATTCCCTGAAAAGCAAATCTCAGATATTACCATCATCCTATGGACAACTGAGGTGCATAAAATTGTAAAAAACTTACTAAAAATTCTATTCTTGCTGGTATAAGCTATCACGAGCATTACACAATGTGGGATTATGGACAAGCAAAATGTTTTTGACATATTATATAGATACAGGCTCTCTGGAGCATGACTGGTGGGGCTGCAATTTAATCCAACCAAATTGGACGTTATTTTGAAAAGAGAGATTATAAAGGTTTGCAAAAACAAGATGAATATTACACCAGAAGAGATCATATTTGGTCTCAGTTCCAAGAAATATTGTCTGTCTAAACATTTCCTTATATCACTTTTCATACTAGCTACAAAAGCATTGATTCCCCATTTTTGGAAGAACCATTCTCTTCCCATGGAATATTATATAAGATAGAGGAGATCTGGGGTCAGTTGAACATAGATGCTCAGGATACATTGAAAATTGACAGGCCGAACATTACAGCATAACAATAAATAATTAGCATTTATACAAAAAAACAACCTTTCTTTATTCCTCGTTTCACCTAGAGAGTGTGATCCATGGTGGACATTTAACTTATGCAACTGGAGCAGCTGCACAGGGGCTCAGAGCAGCAAAGGGCCCCAACAAGGTTTAAACGTCTGTTTTTGAGGTCCCCACCCACACTTTTCCAACATTGTCCTCATGTCTCTAACGCTCTTGCACTGCTTGCTGCGTTCCTCCCCACAGCCAGTCCCCAGGGAGCAGGGAAAAAACACAGAGTATGTAGAGAGAGGGAGATAAAGCCTGTATGCCCCCCTCCCTCTCTCCCCGTCACTGTGAAGAGAGGCCGCTCCGTTATCTGGTCTCTCAGCTCCTGCCCGGACCTCTGTGACTGCACTTGTGTAAGTATATACAGCACAAAAAGGACACTGTCAATGATAAAGTGGGGGTGGGGGACAGTGGTGGCTGCTTACACACAACTACTGCCAGCAACAGGGTGTTTTAGTTCTACAGGAGCTGTGACACTGTAGGACTACAACTCCCATTGTGGCCTGGCTGCTGTCTGTGCCCCCCTTCCAAGACTCAAAGTTGAAGGGGCAAAGGCTGCATAGACAGACCACACTGGGAGTTGTAGTCCCACACTGTGCACAGTTACCCTGTGACTCTGCAGCTCCTGTAGGACTGAAATATAATATGAATTTCCCCATATTACCTTATCCGATCGTATTAAACACTGAATAAAAAACAATCAGTAATTCCCATGTACCCCAATATGGACCCTGTATGACGCTGTTATGCAGTCACAGTATGGTGGTATCAGGTCTAGTATGGGGGTGTTATACAGTCACAGTATGGTGGTATCAGTTATGGTATGTCAGTGTTATACCGTAACAGTATGGTGGTACCAGGTTTGGTATGGCGATGTTATATAGTCACAGTATGGTGGTAACACGTGGGGTATGGCACGGTTATACAGTCACAGTATGGTGATATCAGGTCTGGTATGGGGGTGTTATACAGTTACGGTGTGGTGGTATCAGATCTGGTATGGCGCTGTTATACAGTCACAGTATGGTGGTATCAGGGCCAACCAAAGAATCCTCCAGTGGGCCCCAACATCTGTGCTGTGCTTTAGGGACCTCCAGGAAATCCAAGACACACGCACCAGATACTTGGGTGCACATATCATAAATCTATGTTTGTGCCTTTAAGGCTGGAGGGTGGCGATACGAACAGGTTATGGGGGGCCCATGTACATTTTTTGCACAGGGGCCCTCTGCAGTCTGTGTCCATCCCTGGTGTGATCACCTGACAGCCAACTAGAGGGCCATCAACTTTAAGTCAAGGAATACTTAGCATGGCATTAATTACAGGCTTTAGATCCGTGTACTCCAACTTGTGACTCTCCAACTATTGCAAAACTTTAATTCCCAGTATGTTCTAACAGCCACAGCTGGAAACAGAGGTTGGAGACTAGGGGAAAACATATGTAAATAGGTAAATAACTGGCTGAGTAATAGAAAACAGAGGGTCGTCATTGATGGAACATACTCAGATTGGGTAACAAGGGGGGTACCGCAGGGCTCAGTATTGGGTCAACTTTTTTTAAATTTATTTATGAATGACCTTGTAGAGGAGCTACAGAGTAGAATCTCAATTTTTGCAGATGGCAATAAACTGGGTAAAGCAATCACCACAGAGGAGAATAATAGAAGGGTTTGGTGAAGTTTGGAGAAGCTTGGGCAGATAAGTGGCAAATGAAGTTTAATGTGGATAAATGTAAGGTTTTGCACTTGGGCCGTAGAAATGATAATTACAGTTATTTGCTTAATAATAAAATATTGGGTAAACTGCTTCTAAAAAGAACCTGGGGGTATTGTGGATAAAATAATGGGATGCATCAAAAGAGGCATACATGCTAAAGATGAAAACATAGTTTTGCCTTTTTTTTTATAAATCACTGGTCAGACCACATAAGGAATACTGTGTACTGTTTTGGGCAGCGGTATATAAGAAGGCCACAGCTGAACTAGAGCGGGTGCAGAGGAGGGCGACTAAGGGAATGGGTGGGTAACAGTACCAAGACAGGTTATCAAGCTTAGGGTTATTTAGTTTATAAAAAAGACGTCTTAGGGGCGATCTGATCACAATGTACAAATATATGAATGGACAGTACAGAAATTTTGTTAGTGAGCTTTTTACACCTAGGCCTGTAACTATGACAAGGGGCATCCTCTACATCTATAGGAAAGATGGTTTCACCACCAGCAAAGGTGCAAATTCTTAACTGTACGAGCAGTAAGACTGTGGAACTCTCTGCCACATGATACTGTCATGGCTAATTCATTAAATAAGGTCAACGGGGGCTTGGATGGTTTTCTTGAAAAAATATTGCATTATACGTTATGGACACTAGATTATATGTGATAGGACGCTGATCCAGGGATTTTTCTGATTGCCATTGGAGTCAGGAAGGAATTTTATCCCTGTAATGCAGCAATTGGCATTTGTCTCATAAGGTTTTTTGCCTTTCTCTGGATCAACACATTAGCTTTTCTGTAGGTTGAACTTGATGGACTCTTGTCCTTATTCAACCTTTATTAACTCTGTTACTATGTGTTGTCCTAGAATCAGCCTTTTCATATTTTTTAAAAAATATGCTGTATGTGCTTTTTATGATAGATGTAGTAGCTACATCTTGTTCTTGTTGACAATATCTCACAAGCGGAAAGATGTCAAAAATGGCCCAATGGAAACAAAAGATGTCTTATAGTTTATCTACAACAAGTTATCCCAAATAAACAAATGTGGAGATTCACGATCTTCATTTGCTGCTTTGCAGACTTTGTTAAGGGCCATGGGGAGCTTCTAGTGGAATAGTGCAGCACTATCTGCTCTCATTTGGTGTATTACATAATACAAGGGTAGTCAGACATACTTGCTCAAACAAACCAGGAGGGTATAATAATGTAGAAAAAAGCAGGGTGAAGTAGGGCAGAAGAGTCAGATCAAGGATAACAGCATGGCAATACGAAAACTCCAATATCTATCAAAATGGGGACAACTTTTTCATATTTTTCATTGATTGGTTAATTTTTTTTTACTGAAGCTTTATTGAATTATTATGACAACATGGTTTATTCCAAAGTCACTATTGGAAATAAAAACAAAAACAGCAACAATGAAATAAAAACATTCTGTCACAAGTAAATATGCACAAAACAAGCTGGCGGGGAAGAAAGCAATAAACGGGAATCTCATCTATTGCTTTCTACCCTGCAGGCTTGTTCCATGTATTCTTGCTACTTACAGCATTATTTTGTTCTAAAATTGCTGTATTTTGTTTTCAACAGCAAGATTTGAAGAAAATATGCTGCAATAAGTAAATATACCCAAAACAAGATGGCTAGGCACACCGGAGACCCATAGGAGGACATTAGGGGAAGCAAGGACAGGTAATTTTAGGCTCTTTTTTGTGTTTCTGTGTTTTAAATTGTACAACTGTCATCTTTAAGAACTGGTTACAAACTTTCCAAAAAATTCAACTCGGTAATAAACCAAACCAAACGAATCTCTGTTGGTGAACTTTGGTTCACTCATATTTAGTAATTTGGCCGTGTACATAACACAGAATAAGGGAGAAGTGAACTCAATAATACTCAATAATATTCATCTACATAACTGCACTAAAAAGGAAAAAAAATATTCATGATTGTGAACAAACAGATATATCTAGATATCTATGTAGCATTTTCTGTTAATATATTATTTTTACTTTGACTTGAATGTCTGCCCAGTCAAAAAAAAAAAGTATTCATGGGGAATAAAACCACCATTTGGTAATGTATTAAAATTTAAAACAAAAATGATTATTCCAGTTACGATCCAAATTGGAAGTTTTTTCCTTGCAGATTTAACATTTGTTTTTATGACCTTATAAAAAACTGCATTGAACTGTGTGATGGGAGCTTCGTGGATTTGGTTTCCTGGACTGAGCAGCTGCTTATAGCTCCAGAATTGCAATTCTCAATGCCAAGTGTTGGCTGAATTGGTGTAAAGCACCCCATTATTGTACTCTGGAGCAGTGAAAATGTGTTCTCTTGAGTGATGAATTACATGTTACCACCTAGCAATGTAACAGATGATTCTGGCATATGCCTGGGAATGCTCCCTGCTGGATTGTGTAGAGTGGTAAACAATGGGAAGATGTTACAAATGGCTATCCCTGAGCTGTTTAGCATCAATAGAAAGGAAATCTTTACACTGCAGCCTGTAATGGCATCTTAGAGATTTATTTGCTTTCAATTAAGGTAAATTCAGAAGGCCCTTTACTGTTGAAGAATAACAATGCAGCCAATAATAGAGTTTTCTGAGATAACAACATTGATGGTCTCTTCAAAGCATAGGTCATCGATATCAGAGAGGTGGAGTCCAACTCTTGGCGCCCACGCTAATCAACTGTTTGAAGGCACCATACAATTAGTTGAGGCAGTGTATGCTATCACAGTATTGTTTTACGTAACTTGAATGGGAGATGGCTACAATATATTCTGCACAGCCTCTTCTAAGGGTCCATTTACACAGAAAGATTGTCTGACAGATTATCTTCCAAATATTTGAAGCCAAAGCCAGAAACAGACTATAAACAGAGATCTGGTCAAAAAGGAAAGTCTGAGATTTCTCCTCTTTTCAAACCCCTTCCTGGCTTTGGCTTCAAATCTTCGGCAGATAATCTGTCAGATAATCTTTCTGTGTTGATGGACCCTAAGTGTATGGTATGCTGATATACTGAGCCAGTTCAAGAACCAAGTTTACCCATAGGGAACAATCTTTGGGTAGGTTCACACTACGCAATCCGGATAAGTTCCGTCGCTTGTACCTGTTTGCGGCGGCGCACATATCCGCCCGTGCCATAGACACCATTCTATGGCCAGGCGGATTCCGCGTTCCGCCAAAGAACTGACGTGTCAATTCTTTCGGCGGACAGCGGAATCGGCCCAGTCATAGAATGGTGTCTATGGCACTGGCGGATATGTGCGCTGCCGCGAATGGGTACGAGTGACGGAATCCGCCGGAACTCAGCTGCGCGGATTCCGTAGTATGAACCTACAGTACCCTAAATGCGTTTAATTGCTTTTTATACTTTATGGATCAGGTGCAGAGTGCCTGGCCCACAGAGTGTAAAGAGTTAAGTGGTGATGCAATAACATTACCACTTACCTTCTCTGGACTTGCAGTAAATAGTGATTAAAGATGAGCAAATCGCTGATCTCAACAAACAAAGCGTTTTGTTTAAACAACGCTCCACTTATTGAGCCTGCTGGCTTTCAGTGCTGCTCCGCTTTCACAGGATTGGATCCAGCTTTTTCTGGCTTCCTGGCAGGAGTGGCAGGGAGCGGAGCAGTGCTGAAAGCCGGTGGGCTTTATAAGCGGAGTGCTGATCAAAACAAATTGATTTGCTTAATTTAAATCAGCAATTCACTCATCTCCTGTAGCGGTGCATCGTAAATCACTCCTTATTGTAAAGAAGTGGGGAATCCTTTCATAATGATAGGAATCCCCATCCTAAACAGGGTTCTGCTCCTAAGGCTCCTGCTCATTCTGCAGGCACAAGTTATATGGGGATGTTGTACATCCCACTTTACCCTATCTCACTGGGTACAACGCGAAGTGCGCTCTGCCCAGAGATGAAGGGGTAAATTGGGATGCACTGCTGGGTGCCCTCCCCCAAAGGTGAAAAGACTTCCCATTGCTCCATGCATGGTAACGTCCTCTCTCTCCAGGCAGCTGGTGCCCTCAACTGCATAGCAAACATGCAAGCCACCTCGGGAGGCAGGACATCACTATACTCGGAGCTCTGTGTCAACCCGTCACCCCCAATTTACTCGGCAGCAGAATCCCCCAGTTCACTTGGCAGCAGCATCCCCCTGTACACTGGGCAGCAGCATCCCCCAATACACCCAACAGTCCTTCATACATGTGTCCACCAGACTCAATTCCATCTCACTATAGCTCTGCTATACGGAGGAGAAGGAGAGCAGCCCCACTCGGCTGCATAGGAGACATGCCAGCCACATAGGGAGGACGTCACTGTGCATAGAGCTCTTGGTCACCTTGCCACCTTTCGTGAAAAGCACTCAGGAACTGCCCTGTGTGCTAGCACTTCTCTGGCTGGCACCCACCTATTTAGAGCAGGGATTCCTATCATTATGACTGCCTGCTTAGCCAATCCTTGGGCTGAGTAGGTAGTCGTTGTCTGCAAAAACAGAAGGAAGAAGAATGCAGGCAGAATTGCTACCACTGGAGGGCAGAGATGAGTATGCATTTTGTGTTGCTTTTATTGCTTGCTAGTGATAAGCGAACACCCCGATGTTCAGTTTGGATCCCAAACACGAACATAAAAGAAAAATCATTGTGATTGGTTTGAACATTCAAAAACAATTTCAGTCTACACACATGCATACAGATTTTCAAGTGCAAAGCTTTATTTACGCCGTTTCGTACGTTTCAGTCTAGAGTTTCGCACATGCAAACAGATTATCAGGTGCAAAGCGTAAATTGCGCAGTTGCGTACATTGCGAGATAAACGCAAATACGCTCGAAAATGATCGTTATAACCATTTTGATCACCGAACAATTTCTTCGTGATCAGCAAACACGAACAATTATAAATCTGGGTTCACACTATGTATATTTGAGGCTGTATTTGTGAGGCTGTATAGCAACCAAAACCAGGAGTGGATTGAAAACACAGAAAGGATCTGTTCACATAATGTTGTAATTGAGTGGATGGCCGCCATTTAATGGCAAATATTTGCTGTTATTTTAAAACAACGGCTGTTATATTGAAATAATGGCCGTTATTTACTGTTATATGGCGGCCATCCACTCAATTTCAACATTGTGTGAACAGAGCCTTTCTGTGTTTTCAATCCACTCCTGGTTTTGGTTGCTATGAGGACCTGACTTGAGGACCAAATACTGCCTGAAATATACGTAGTGTGAACCCAGCATTAGCGTCATGTTCATACGAACATTTGCAAACATTTTGGCTTATCACTTCTGCTTGCTGCTCTATCTTTGTTGGAACATTATACAAATAGCCACCATGTAATAAATCCTAGAAATGATCCGTCAATGATAAAATTCCTGGGGGGGGGGTGGGGACTATGATTAGACAAACCCTTTAAGTAATTAAAACAGCAGGGTCAGAGTTTATGTAAGTGCCCAGGAAATGATGGACTTGACAGTCCTGAAGACAATTTGTTATTTGAATATGAAGGGATTAGAAGTAAAAAGTAAATTGTGTTTCAAACAGAAATTATATTTAGACTAAACATATTTCCAAGATAAGTCCCGTTTTAATCTGAAAGCTGTGTAGTGGTGTGGAAATTTGTTACAATGCTAGACTTACTTTGACATATTTCAAGGCATTCAACTGTGATAATACGCCAAACCTTTAGCATGATAAGATAATGAATGTCACACAAAAAGTTCACCCTCTCAAACATACCGTTAACACTTGACTACATTTGGAATGCATATAAGGATAAAGGAAATGTTAATTCATTATAATTGCTGGAAAGTCTATTCTTTAGCTGTGAAGCATAGTAAATAGTGGTGTATATATAATAGCTGCTCTGCTATAGCAACAGAGGGGCAGAGAAACAAACATTATGTATTTCTTTTATATTGTTGACATACACTTTGTCAATGGTTTGTATTTATTCAGTTAAGCAATGTGCCTTTTGTCTGTTATTGGCTTCAATTGACTCTTCTCGAGTAGAACAGAGCAACGCACAAGCTGGTAGAAAGTCTAAGAAAGCATCTATCTGGCTTCTTCCCACTTCACCAAAATTTGTCTTCTTCTAATTATTGTTTGCCCCTTGCTAGTGATATACTTTATTATTATGCTTACTGGTGGTAGGGGGTTTAAATAGTCCTGCAATGAGAAAAACGGATAGTAAAGAACTTTGGGGGTCAATTAAGTGCTTTGGTAAATACTAAAATTGGTGGTCACACAAAGGACAATAGATTTCTAAGCATAGCACAATTTGAGTAATTGAGTACAAAGTGCTGACAGTGTTACATATGTTTTGGGGAAGAGTCAAATGTCATGTGCCAAAGAGGCGTGGCCCAGGCAGATCATTGCTCTGAAATACATAGGTCCAGCCGCTGTCCCCTATTAGGCCACACACAAAAACTTGATTCGGCCATCACATTAGAGCTATGCTATCATGGGATATTTGGGCCCCCCTTTAACAAAGAAACTCACAAAACCCCACAAATTAAACATTTAAGCTGATAAAGTGGCAGTGTCCAAGAATCTTTCACTAAATTACTGTGGTTGTTTTTGATGATGATGATGATAATAATAAAATTAATATAAATAATTGGTTAAGTTCCTTTCCTTTTCTTTTACGGGTCCTTTTTTTGATTCCAAAAGATTTTTTTTAAAGACTACAATATTTCGAATCTGATCATTTTAATTTTACACTAATTTTAATGTTTATGTTCACAAAACGTTTTTTTCCTCTCTGTTTTTAAAAAGGAAAAATGATGTCCGTCATTTTGAGTTTGAAAGGACCTCTGTGCAATAAAGGCTGTTGGCACCTTATTCTAGTTTAGGTGGACTAATTGCCCTTTGGATGTGTCTTTTATTGAAAAGTCTATTGAATTTAATAGTAAAAACAGTGAAAGAACTGTGAACAAAGAAAAACTGTGTGTGAACAACTAAAAAATAAAGTTCGCTGTTTGCAAAAGACGTCAGAAAATAATTGACATGATCATTATTTTGACGTCTGCCCAGACAACGTCCGTTGTTTTATACACTGTGTGCATTGGAGGTCCGTCATTCCATTGACTTCAGTGCATTGCACTGAAGTCAATTGCATCGTGGCAATGATAGATGTCTTTTTAAATAGAAAGTGGCAGCCTTTTCTCTTTTTTTGACATTGTGTGAACATAGCCTGTCAGTGCTTACTAGTTTTTTTCTGTGACGTGCTCAAGATGAACTAATTCAGTAAGTAGGAAAAAAAATTAAAAAAAAACTAAAACGAAAAACAATAATATTAAATATAGACCACTATAACAGTTCTACTGCCCACTACCGGTGACCATAGAGAATGTACACATGTACAGAACACAAGACCGTTATGTTATATAAAAGTTTATTTGATTAATAATTACAATAAAATAAAATAAAAAATTGATATGTTTCTAAACTTAGGCAAGAATGTTTAAAGAGGGAAAAATGGGTCTTCCATAGCCAGTGATACTTGTACCAGACGTAATTATACATTGTATACAGTCATTAGGTAACAGAATTATACAGCAAAATATCTGGATTCGTGACATTTAATTGTTTGTCTAAAAGAAATAGTAAATCTAAGAAAAATATAATTAAAGGCGGTGACTTATTTATATTTTACTTCTGTTAAATGGATTTGAGTTACCTAAGCCCCAAGGCCTCTCTGTCTTGCCAAGATGACTTTGCTACCAATCTGTTATTTACTGTTAATCTGTCTGTCCATCTCCAAGATCCTCTTCGAAGATTGCCCTTGGACTGCACATCACAATAACCTCACAGCACATGCTCGGGGGGTTTTCTGAAAGCCCATTGGATCTGACCTCTTGGTTGACTGTCATAATAAATAGACTTGTTTTCCACTCTCTGGGGGACTGAAAATACAGTATGTCAAACTTTGACCTCTTCTTCAGGCTATTAATAAATAAGACTACAGTTATGATCTATAAAGGACTCTACTCACAGGGTTCAAGAGTTGGGTAATCGTCAACCTTCATTTTTTTCCTATACCATCCTCAAGATACCAAATCTTATATAAGTGAAAAACCTAAATATATTATTATTAAATGCACATCAAATATTAATTTGAAATCAAAAGTACTACCAGAATCATTTTAATAATTTTACTAATTTATAATCTGTACACATTGAATTAAGTCTTGTTGATTAACCATTATTCAGGATTAGAAATAAAAAAAGCCTGATTTTATTTTAAGAGACAGATCGACTTTTATCTATGGTCTATGTTTTGTATTGAAGTGTTAGACACAATCGTGAATAGGAGTGACAATGTTTCTAGAGAGAAAATCAGACCCTCTTTCTCATGTCAGACATTAGAAAAGTTCTACATATCTTCATAAATTAGTGAACTAAAGGGGATTCTGACCCTGTAAAACTTTTGAAATGTTGCTGCCCTGGCAAAGAACATAGGAATGCTATTCTTTCCTGTCCCTGCTCCCCCAATGTCCTCCTACAGCATCTCTGTGTTTTTTCCTTTAAATGACTCCACCTCCACTTCCGAGACAGTCTCCACTTCCTTGAAGGACTCTTTGCAGTGACGACTCGCTCAGCCAATCACTGACGGGACAGCTCTGCGGTCAGTGATTGGCTGAGGGGGCTGTCGCTGCCAGACAAGTCCATATTTGACATGGAAGCAGGTTCGTTCATCGAGAGACACAGATGCTGTAGGAGAACATGGGGGAAGCACAGAGAGGTAAGAATAGCATGTTTGTTATGCTTTCGTCAGGGCGGCAACATATCAACTTATTCTCTAGTAAACAGGTTAGCAAATCAGGGCAGATGTATGATAAATTGACTGTAGGATTAGACTATGTAGAGATTGTAGTCTGTAACCATAAAAAGTCTGCTTGTCAGAATCAAAATTATAGATTCTCAATGCCTGGGTGTTGTAGGTATTTTACTATGTGTGGCCCTGCCTTCTATGAAAATAACAAAACTATATTCTCACCTGGCCTACATCCTTGCTGCTGTTTTCTCAACTGCCTGGTTGACCAGTCCTTTTCCTCACTAATTTTTATTAAAGATTTTTTTTTTTTTGAAAAAAAAAAACATTGTCCACTGATCGTCCACAGTAATCTACAAATATAGAAAAAAGAGCCACAACCTTTAGCCCCAACAAAAAGAAACGTGCCACGGGGGATTTCCTTACTACTTTGTGGTGTGTCATGTGGTCAGAATATGCCTACTTAGCAGAGACTGCATGAATGTGCATTACCTTTATGCTAGGGCAGAAGTAGTAGAGAAGAGGACCACAATTAACAACGGGGAAGCTAACAATGGTGGGCTAGCAGGTTGGGTAAGTATAAGGCTTTGTTATTTTCAAGGCAGCCAAGGCCACATAGTAAATGATACCCAACATCCAAATAACCTCTTAAATTATAGATCCCGAAATCTCGTATCATTTTGTTTATTCCATGCAGATCCATTTGTTTCCAGGGTAACAGACTACAAACAAGGATACAGCTGTCTGGCGGAGGTGCTCCACTGGCTTGAGCAAGTCATGTTTCATTAAAACATTAATATTCCAAAGTGCCCCCAATGTGCTTGGTCCACTGTGTTTAAATACCCTCCGTAGATGTATATTGGTTAGCAATGCACAAAACTTACAGAAATAGCCTCAGGTCCCTTTCTTTTTTTTTTTTTTCCAAACTTTGGCTACTGCTTTTACCTTTTATTTATTGGTAATTTGACATTTTAAGTGAGAATCCTTTTAAAAGAAGGATATATTAGAACTAAGCGAAAGCCAAATATATGTTCAAAGTGATGATGAAAAATGACAGACGAGCAGTGAAAATATAGGATTAAATGTATCCCCGGGCATCACATTTATGGATTAGAATGCTTTGTGTGATGTCAGGTGCATCAGGAGAGAAAAATAGATGGAAAAAATGACAGACTGAGTTTTGTTCTATATTTCAATAAATTATTATTGATTTTCAAAGTCTCCCAGCTTTGTGGACGAAAGTTCAGTTCTGCTGTTCTAAGAAGCAAAATAAATTACAAGAAGAAAAACTGCAAGAGTAGGGCAAATAAAACCATAAGTTTGCAATTAGAGGTCTGCTGATTGTAGAACATAGTATATGACTATACTAGTATATTGTATAGGACATAGAGAGTGTATATTCAATCAAGGGTTGGCTAGGTGGACAATAGATGAATACAAGCAATTGGATTTATTTTGTATACTATCTAAAGAGTGTAATGAGGTATGAAAAAGATGGGTGTTCTAGTATTATTCATTTTGTTTATCTTTTCTCCTTTTGTTCAATATATTCTGCAGTGCTCTAGAGATATTGCCATTACTCGCTGTAAAATATTGCAGATCTTGAGATCTATAAGGTCCAATTTCCGCCACATTTCTATTCTGCATCCCACTCTTAAAAAGAAGGAATGAAAGTCGCTCATAAAGGGCTGGCGTCAATGTCGTTCTTAAAGGGACAGCAACACAGTTGCTCCTAAAGGGAGGGTACCAAGCTCGCTCTTAAAGGGAGGGTATCAAGGGTTAAACTTTCTCTTAAAAGGAAATAACTGTTAAAGGGGTGCCATTTTAAAGCACTATGGGGGAGATTTATCAAACTGGTGTAAAGCAGACTTGGCTCAGTTGCCCCTAGCAACCAATCAGATTCCACCTTACTTTTTTGAGTCTATGAGGAAAGAAAAGTGAAATCTGATTGGTTGCTAGGGGCAACTGAGCCAGTTTCACTTTACACCATGTTTGATAAATCTCCCCCTATGTATTTTCTCCTGAAAATGCACTTTTTTTTTTTTTTTAAACACTTTATTTTTGCTTTGATTAAAACAAACCAAAGACTTATATAAGCAGGAAAAAGAGAGGTAAAGCATATATTTCCCACTAGGGATGGTCCGAACCTGCTTCGGTTCGGGTTTGTATGAACCCGAACTCTCGGAAATGATTCCCGCTGTTTGCTCGCTCCGTGGAGAGGGTGGATACAACGGGAGGACCGCCTGGAAAACTGGGATACAGCCATAACCATAGGATTTATCCCAGTTTTCCCGCGGGCAGACAGCGTGAATCATACGAACCTCGGCAGGTTCGGACCATCCTTATTCCCCACTATTGAGAAAGACCTCAGCAGTCATTACATTTATAGTTTCAGACATGATTTCCATTAATAAATATGCAGAGGCCCAATCTCCCTGACGCCAACCGCGAGACATCTCGCCACTAACAACTGCCACCTGTCTCAATCCCCTACTACCACTCCTCCCCCTAAGCCTAATTGCCTATGATTCCATACCCTCCAGCCCGCCCACCGGGTGACAGACCACCAGCCCCAGCCTCATTCTTTGGTCAAGATTTACCGCTTTTAATTTGTTATTCACTCCATTGTCTCTATCTGAAATAGGACTTAAAAAGAACCAGACCATTCGTACAATTTAATTAAAGCGGTACTAAGGGTCTGCCTACCATCCTTCGGAAGCATTCAGTACCGTCAAGTCCGCTCAACTATTCACATGCGTGCGTCCTCATATTATAAGGCACACTCACCCTATACCCAATGCTCCAAGTGGCTCCTCCAACCATATACAGATGTAGCCAGGGTTAACATGATCCCTGACACAACAATTGTGTCAGTGAGCTGTGTTAAGTCAATTAGAGTGTCGAGTTAAATGCGTCATTGTGATCAAGTTAACACAGGCTACATCTGGTATTAAGGTCGAACAGACTCACCGTGAGCACCAGGTCATTCTTCAAACATACCTGGTTCAAAAGCGGCTACATATGAACTTGATGTAATCTAGTTGTTAAATATTCAATTATATTGTGTAGGCATATACTATTTATATACACATTGCCCCTAAATATATCTCAAAATCCACATAACATATTAACTTGCATTTTGTATTGTATTATGTGGGCGGGGCCACTACTCCACCACCCACTACACAGGCCGGAAGGCACAGAACCCCCACCCTATCTATTATTATAAGAAAAGTGGAGGCAAGAGCCACTGGTTACTAAACCCATCGTATACAGTTCTAAGGCGCCAGGGAGGAGAGACCCTCCGTTCACATTACATAGCTATTTAAGGATGTTATTTTGCATTAATGCCAGTGTCTCTCTCATGCAGAGAACCTCCCTTTTTTTTTTTTTTTTTTTAATTTTATATTTCAACAGCACAACAATAATACATACAATTTATAAAAAATTAACCCATCCCACCCTGCCGAGGGAAGAAGGGAAGGAAATAAAAATAAAATAAAATAAAAAATAATTTCCCATTTCGCGTACTATATATTTTAACAATTCCAGCCTACATATAATATTCTTCATATCTGGCTTTATATCTTTCCCAATACACTATATTAGGGGCCTCCGGGCGAATCCAATTTCGTATTAGCAACAGTTTGGCATAATAAAATCATCTCAGTACTTTTTTCTAAGTTTTTTCCCCACTTTGATCCCTCCAGATCCCCCCAAAACAGCAAAAAGCGGAGAAAGTGTCAATTTAATACCAAATGCTTCATTCATTCTTTTGTATACCTCTAACCAATAACCCTGGATCTGCACATTTAGTTTATACTGATATGCACATTTAGTTTATATTGATATGCTACTTTCATTATGGATATGTCATTTTGATTATATGATTGGATTACCTTATATATAAGCGTATTGGATCACCTTCCAATATTTGCCTTTGGGAGGTGAATGTAGCATGCAGTGTGTTTATCTCGGCTTATATATTATACATTAGATGTTCACATTACACTGTATATTACAGGGTGTGTACAGATATTCCTCACTAACATTTTAACCCCTTGGTGTCCCATGACATATCTGGTACATCATGGCGCCATTAGGGGGAGTTCCGAGGGGGTCGTGCCTGAACCGCCGTGGTCCCGTCAGCAGCAATTAGGGTGTTATTCCGTAGGCTAATGGGGGCCTGATAATAACTGTTAACGAGCGCCGATCTGCTAGATCATTTACTGGACTTATTACACGGCCTAATAATCGTTTAACAAGGGCTGCATGGACATCGTTACCGATGTCCTTGCAGCTCTTGATCAACAGGCATACATTACCTATCCATGGTCCAGGGCTCCTCTTGCGGTCTGCTTCTCCCCGGGTCCTGCGCGCTGCAGCTTTAGAGCAGCCTGTCTTAACTGATGGGCTGCTCAGCCAATCACTGGCTGCGGCGGTCCTGGCCAGTGATTGGCTGATTGGCCTGTCAGTGCTAATCGTTGTGTTTATTACACGGAACGATAATCAGCCGGATAGGACCAATTTAGCCAATTATCGTTCAGTGTAATAGTACCCTTAGCGGGCCTGGGCTGATTGCCATGCCGCGAATAAAGACTGACAGCTGCATTTAAATTCCTTCAAAAACCCCACCCCTGGTGTCTTGTGCACGGATTTTGGTCGCATCAAATCCAGAAAAATTGTAATAAAAAGTGATCAAAAAGATGCATATACGCAAGCAAGCAGATCATGGCGCAAAAAATGACACCTAACACAGCCCCATAGACCAATAAATAAACACGTTATAAGGATGGTAATAGAGCAATTTTAGGGAACATTTAGTTTTTTTTTTTTTTAAATCCATCAAATTAAAAAAAAGTTATACAAGTTGTATATCATTGTAATCGTACCAACTTGAGGAACATAGATAACATGTCAGTTTTACCATAGGGGTAACAGCGTGAACTCCCCCCCCTCCACACACACACAATAAATAAAACTGTGTTTTATATTCAATTTCACTGCGTAAATATATATATATTTTTTTGTAGCATATTGTAAGAAAAAACGAAGTCTGTCATAGCAAAGTACAATGAGTAGCGCAAAAAATAAGGGCTCACAAGGGTCTGTAGGTAAAAAAATGCGCTATGGCCTTTTAAACACTAGGAGGGAAAAACCAAACCACAAAAATGAAAATTGTCTCGGTCCTTAAGGGTTTAATATTCATTATAAAGTCAATTGCTCTTTTATTGATTATATAAACAACTGTGGGGACATTTATGAAGTCCGGTGTTTTTTACGTCGGGCTTACAAATGTCCCCGCAGCTCCAGAGCTCAGGGGATTTATGTAGAGGCGTATTGCCTCTACATAAATCCCGATCGCACAGAGCTAGTCCATGCTCTGAGCTGGCGTAGGTTTCAGTACCATTTTTCCTCTGGAAAAATGATAAATGCGGTGCATGCAGAGGCCACGCTCCCTCTGCTTGCTGCCGCACCACCTGTAACGCCCCCTCTCCGCCCCACTGGCGAAGGTGGCGCAGATGCCAAAAAAAATTCCCAAAAAACCATTTGCAAATATTTTTAAGCCGATCTGCCTGATCTGCGCCTAAAAAAGGCATTTTTGCCTTTTCATACATGTCTCCCCTGGTAACTTACATGGGTATTGATTGATTGATGCAAGTGAAATGTTAAACATTACTGGGTGAATAAACACCAGTTTTTTCGATTTTTCAGTTTTTTCAGAGAGCCACTGTATGTTTTTATACAGTAGTTACACAGGACTCCAGGAAGCCGCCATTGATGGTGTGCACTCTCTTTCTAATTTTGATTGCTACAATGATGCTGTAAATTTAATTTAGTACACACTAGAGTAGTCATGGCTAACCAAGGATAAAATAGGGAGGGAATTGTAATTTAAGTCCTTGAAGATGTTTCCCTGAAGGTCTTTGATTTACTTTGTCCTTCATTCTGCTAACTCCATCTTCACATTCTGCACATTCCTAAACCTTTAATTGAAATTGAGTTAGGGGGCTATTAATAAGTATGAGCACACCACTGCTTACCCCTATAGATCCTACATACCAGGTTGACTTTTTCTCCATATTTCTAGCAGACTTTACAGTGTTACCCAAAACAAGACTGACAGTACACTTATAGGGGTATTCCACTCAAAAAGTGGAGCCTGTAAATTCATTCCATACTTGTTGTTATCTGTTGTTGTCTCCTTGTTCTAAGCTGCTGCTTTCTGCTGAAAACACAAAAAAACTGTGTGAGCTTTTCTCTCCATCTCCCCTTCCTCTCCCCTCTCTCTTAAAACGTCTGACGTAAACAAGTCCCTATCTGCAACTTTATAATGCAGGGACGATTAATTACAGTGAGTTCATCAGCGACTTGGCCTCAGATTAACCCTCCCAGAATTACAAAAAGTAAAGTGCAGATACAGCCTGCCAGGGACTTGTTTTCATAAGCCATCTCAGAAGGGAGGGGGAAGGTGGTGATGAAGATAAAAGCTTATTCAGTTTTTTGTGTCTTCAGCAGAAAGCAGCAGCTCAGAACTGAGTTTAGGAGACTAAATAGACAGTAGCAAGTATGGAATAAATGGTTAGTCTCACCATGGGCAGCAACATACTGTATGAAAAGTTATGTATGAGAAGGGGAATACCCCTTTAACCTTTTCCGCTTCAGTGGCGGATTACACAAATCAGACTTTCTTCACATATAGACTTTTCTAATATCACAGTCACACTACTGGTCCAGCACTTGGCTTGTGACACTCAAGTTCCTGCTTAGCAAAGCAGCCAAATTGTTTTCACCTCAGAGACTCACACAACATGCAGTTGTGTTGTATAGCTTTTTACAAGCTCGTGATACATATCTTCACTGCTTCTACTGCGCAAATTATTGGTGCTAGTGGTAAATCAATGACAGTTTAAAGAGACCATTGTACACTGCACTGTAGGAAAGGGACTACACACTACTTGGAGTGCACTGGTACCTTCCTTACATTGCTTATAGTTTGTAACCCATCGATTTACCCTACAGTCCACACACCCCAGTTGGCACCAAACCTTATTACCTTCCAAGGCTCCATACTAGAACTTATTGCCATCACCATGCACATCCTCTTTCCAGCACTAGGCTCTTCCAGGACCTATACTATGTAAAATACAGTACTGTGCAAAAGTTTCAGGCAGGTGCTGCAAAGTATAAGGCCAAAGTCATTAATAGTTATCATAAGCATAAAGGAGAACATGGACTCCTGGAAGTGATTTGGCCTCCTGAGAGCTTTACTCTCAACATTATTTAGTCTGTCTGTGAATACATGAAGGACTTTAACAGGCAAAAGTACAATGCTGCACCAACATAGCCCTAATACACAGGATACATAATACCATGAATAAATAAGAAATTTTGTTCTTAAAGAAGTGTAGTTCTAGTTCATAAATGTTTTTTTCATAACTTTCAAAACTGGAAATAAGGATTAAAAACAGTGAGGGGATAGGGAGGGAGGTAGGGGAACGAAAAGGAGTATGGAGGAGGCGGACAGCTCTAGGAAGAGCCCTGGTCATTGCAAGATTCTTCCAGTTAATAATTGTAGAGAACACTGTGCTCTTGGAAAGTTTCTATGAAGCAGAATTTTTTTATACCCTTCTTCAGTTCTATGGCTCTACACAATCCTATCTCTCTCTACAGGCAGAGCTCACGGTTTGCTCTAAGATGCATGTTCAGTTGTGAGACGAGTATGACCTTCCAAATAGAGATGATTAGAGATGAGCGAACCTAGAGCATGCTCGAGTCCATCCGAACCCGAACTTTTGGCATTTGATTAGCGGTGGCTGCTGAACTTGGATAAAGCCCTAAGGCTATGTGGAAATCATGGATATAGTCATTGGCTGTATCCATGTTTTCCAGACATCCTTAGAGTTTTATCCAAGTTCAGCAGCCCCAGCTAATCAAATACCGAATGTTCGGGTTCGGATCAACTCGAACCCGAACACGGTTCGCTCATCTCTAGAGATGATCGAACAGCGGGTATTTTCAGGTTCGTTCGATTTCTAACCATCGCGTTTTGACTCCCGCTGCCTTTCCGTTCCATCAGTATTGAAGGTTATGTTTACTTCTAGAGATGAGTGCACCTCAAGCACACTCAGGTTTACCTGAACCGAATGCTCTGCATTTGATAACCGGTGGCTGAAGAAGTTGGATACAGCCCTATGGTTGTTTCCATGTTTTCCAGGAAGCCTTAGGGATGCATCCAACTTCTTCAGCTACCGGTAATCAAACACATAGTGTTCATTTTCGGAAGAACCCAAGTTTTCTTGAGGCTCACTTATCTCTATTTACTACACATTCAATGTGTTTCTCATACCCATAAAGAACTGATAATGTACAAGACCCGTTAATATATATCAACACAGACAGTGTTTTCAGGCTCCCATAATGTAATGTTCTTCAATTGCTGATTCAGTTCAGTATCTGAAATAGAAATCTGCAATTATCTCATATTTTCCAGTATAGCTTCCCATTAAAGCTCACCTGTCTACTTCTATGATACATTCTAACCAGTTTACTGCTGTTTGACAAAAATAGCTGAAAGGTGTGAGCTCAACCTTAAAAATAATGAGCAAGGGGTCCGCTACAACTGAACAACTTCACGTTGTCAAAAAATAACTCATGAAAGTGCAATCTGCTATTTAATGACTTAATATTTCTTAAATGACCTGAAGATTATTATGAAATTAACCATGATGCCCTGTGCCCTTGGTAATATTACTTGGTCCAGGGTTCATTTATATCAAAGATGTGCAGATTATAGGCAGCGGAACAGAAAATTACAGCAAAATGAATTTCCTACATGCATTCGAGTCAAATAAAATAAGCATTTTGCAAACACCTCCCTATGAGACAATGAATAATAATAATAAATACTAAATGTTTTTAAAATAAGAAGGTGTCTTCTGGGGTCCCTCACAAATTCTCCCCCAAACAGAGTTTCAAACACCAATCAAGTTGTAATTTTGAAAGCCAGAGCTATGACAATGACTCTACACTATTTCACAGGCCTAACATGAGATTAGGACATAATACACCAGAGTGTACAAAGCAGCCATGTCTGATCTACTGTGATCTCACTGTTATGGTAGCTTCACACAGCATTTTGCCTATCCATTTACTATGCCAAAAAACGGATACAAAAACAGATGAAATTGTGTGTCATCTGTTTAAATCCGTTTCCATTGACTTACATTATAAAAAAGAAAACGGATAAAAACAAATGTGTTTTTTAACATACAAAAAAAATAGTGTTGACTATGTCTTTCTGTCCGTTAGAAGTTACCAATTAAAAATGGATACGTTGAACAGATTGCAAAAACACACTGTGAGCCCAGCCTAACTTATTGATACAGAAATAAGTAGTGGTCAGTGGAGGTCTGGTTGGGCCTTATGTCCCACAATCATGGAGGGCCCACAACCCCTTGTTTGTTAGTCTCTCTAAGAACAGATTTTGGAATCTGAGGACTTTTTTCACCCCTCCCTATGTCCCACTGACATTCTGAGCTACAAGCCCCTCAACACAGACTACTGGGCAGTTTTTAAAGTTTTGTGACCTGTCTAGCTCTCCTTGCCTGAAGCACCAACCTCTCTCTACACTAACCTGCAGCAGAATGGCATTATTATACCCCAGGGTCACATGTCCCGTCTGACTAATACCAGACATGCCCCTACAAGGCATCGCTAGGATCGCCAGGGCGATGATGATGTCTACAAACTTGCTGATTCCTTTCAACAGACTTTATTGATGAAACAAAAAACAAATACATGAGGTATTTGGTTCGTGTGCACGAATACGTGCATGGTTAAAGTTTACCCATCCCCAATAAAGAGCATTGCTTCTGCTCTGGACAGTTCACATGATTATGAAACACGTGTCGGGCAGTCCCAGCAGTTCTAGGGATACTGGTAAAGTAAGGCAACAGTGATAATGTGTTTATCCTAAAAAAATTTTTTGCTAAAAATTTTTTTTTTTCTGGTCTCACTTTACCATTAGATTTGTTTTTCCTGGCTTTTTAGCACTTCTTTTGCTTTTTTTCTCCTTTCTGTGATGTTGGTGTAAAGGCTATAGGTAGTCACAGAAATGCTTTTCTGTATAGTAGTCAGTGATGTATGTAATTTTATATAATTTAATTACATTTGTGCAATAGAGATGAATTGTTTCCTTACTTGACTGAGGTGTTGATCAATTTGTAGGAGATATATAATATATTAATTTTGAGTCTTAACACCCTAAATGATGATACATTTTGAGGGTACAGTTTTTTTTTTTTTTTTTTTTTTTTTGGGTGAGTATGCACAGAAGTGGCAGCAGAAAGTGTCAAACTAGAAATAACTTCTTCGCTTTCTCCATAGCTTAAAGCAGCCAATAAGTATTGTAAGGCTTGAGTCCTCTAAATAAACCTGAAGACCTCTCTGGTATCAGTTGTTTTTAGAAGAATTTTGCTTCTCTAGAGCACATCCTGTGCTGATATATAATATATAATAGCATCTCAGGATGTGCTGGAAGAAATAATTTCTACCTTATAAAAAAACATGTCCCTCAAAACAACAAAACAAGTGTACAATGTCCTTCTTAAATTCATAGTACACCACTACAGAATGATAAAGAGACAGTATTGTGTATTGTGCCACGCTACTTATATTTATCTTTCTTGAAGGAAATTATTTTATGAAGAATAGGTTCTTGAGAAATGGTATGGACAATGGCTTGAAGGTTTAATAGAAAACATGGAGAGCGAAAGGCTTTGAAAAATGATAAAAGAGTAGCATTCCTGGTGTTAGAGGAAATCTTATAGTAGGGGGTTTATGGATTACATGAGATAATATGAGAAATGGAGAGAAAAAAACAACGTATTTGAATGAAAGTGGGTAAACAGGTTAAGGGTCAAACAACATGGAAATGGTATCTGGTGGCAGAAAGATGAGACATAGTGTATAACAAATTATGGTACAGAGACCTATGGGAAAGGAAGGGGTAGTATGATTATGGAAGGCTGGATGTAAGTAAAACAATAAAAACAACATTAACTAAGTGTCCAAACAAGCCCTACAGTCGGAAAGTGTAAAAAGAAGGCAATGACATTGAAACAAAAAAATATATATAATTAAAATGTTCACACAATATTTGTTGTCAGATTTTAAGCTATAAAATACAATGTTTTACTGTTCTATTGAACTTAATGCTAAACAGCCATTACTGCAAACACACATTAAAGTGGTTAGCGGATGATAAAACACATTTTCGTCTGTCTAATTAATATATATATATATATGGGTAAATACGGCTGTTTCTTGCAAAAACAGCTCCACCACTGTCTTCATCCTCTCAAACCGAGGACAGGAGTTTTCGGGGAAAAAATGGATAGGTTTTTTTTAAGCCTGGATAACCCCTTCAAGTGCCTTTTTATTGCCGTTTATGCTTTGGTGCTCTATTGTTCTCAGGCCAACTTTCTGTCTCATGTAATTGACTTCGTGTTCCGCTGTGACTAGGAATTTTGCCTACTTTATTTCCCACTATGTAGGAAGAGTTAAAGTCAAGAAAGTGGAGTGGGAGGGAGAAAGAGTTGAGTGAATTCCTGGCTAGATTGTCCTGTAGACAAAAACATGAAGTCCATTGCAGGATGTACACTTGACAGGAAGCTCGGCTAAAGACAACAAAGCAGTTTGCATCAAAAGCAAAAGGAAAACATGATAGACTACAGAAAGGGGTTAAAAATGTTCATTAGACGGTTGAAAATAGGTTTAAATTGTCAGACACTTTTAATTTTGAGGCTTTAAAAGGGATGTATCACCTAGATTTTCTTTTACTAATTAAGTCAGATGCTAAAAATTGTTCTGACTATAATAATTTTTAATTTCCCTCTTTGTACATTATACTTTTTGTACTGCCATCTTGCCTGAGCTGTTTTTAACAGCATTTAGTGATATACTATACAGCATGACTTATGGACATAGAGTCTGTCCCCTTGATATGAACGTGAAATATTACTAAGTATACTCTGTACATTGTGTGGCTGGGTTCACACTATGTATATTTGAGGCAGTATTTGGTCCTCATGTCAGGTCCTCATAGCAACCAAAACCAGGAGTGGATTGAAAACACAGAAAGGCTCTGTTCACACAATGGTGAAACTGAGTGGATGGCCGCCATATAACAGTAAATAACGGCCATTATTTCAATACAACAGCCGTTGTTTTAAAATAACAGCAAATATTTGCCATTAAATGACGGCCATCCACTCAATTACAACATTATGTGAACAGAGCCTTTCTGTGTTTTCAATCCACTCCTTGTTTTGGTTGCTATACAGCCTCAAAAATACAGCCTCAAATATACGTAGTGTGAACCCAGCCTATGGCTGTATTCACATTTGGTTTAACAGCGCTAGTTGTATAGCAACTGTATAGCAACTTGTATAGCAAGCTGTTAAACTGCCGGCCGCCGGGTTGCATTCGGGTTGTTTTAGCTTTTGCACAAAAAATTGTGCAGCAGTACCCAACTCCTACCCTGGTGTAGTGTGGTAGTCAAGTTTTGTTAGCCCCAAAAGTTGCCCAAAAAATTTGTGCAAGCACACAAAAAATGTACAAGATTAATCAAGCCCTGTGCACCTAACGATAAATTTGTGAGCAAGGTCTGTGAGTTTTTGTGCACCATGGAAAAAATGTGTAAGTGCAAAAAAAAAAAATGTGTGGATGATAAATGTACCCCTTAGATTATAAAAGGGATTAAAAAAAATCAAATTTACCCCAAATGATATCAATGAAAACTGTGGCTCATCCTAAAAGTATCCAAGCTCTCACATAGCTCCATAGACTGAATGGTGGTCAGAATAGGGCAATTAAAAAAAAATTGTTCTACTTTTAAGTTAAAATTGAATCAGCTACTCCCTGACTGCCTACAGAGCTGGTGGCACTTCTAGAGAGATATCAATGAAAGCATTCAGAACATGGCTGTTTTCCTGTGTCTGTGTTTTAATCTTAATTTTAAAAAAAACTTTATTTGGTCAATGATTAGTTTAAAAGAGGCGGAGCCTATTATTCCCTGGGTCCTAGCACTGCTACATGCACTGTCTCACTGTGTTGTATGCACAGTCCATGTCGCAAAGGGATGGGCATACAGCACAGTGAGGCATAGCAATGCTATGGCCCAGGGAACGATCAGCTCCACCTCTTTGACACTATTCACGGCCTAAATAAAGGTGTTTTTTTAGGGGAACTAAAAGCACAGACAAAGACAACAAATATATACTTTTATTAATATCTTTTCTTCTGTGCTGCCAGCTCAGTAAGCAGTCAGGGGGTGACTGAATCACTGAAACTATAATGACAACTAGGGTGTGAACAGGGTGTGAAATATACACTAGTGTAAACTGCCCTCAGCAACCAATCACAGTACAGCTTTTATTTTACCGGAGTTGAAAGCTGAGCTGTGATTGGTTGCTGAGGGCAGCTTACACCAGAATGTATTTTACACCCTTTGATACAGTACATCTCCCCCATTCTTTTTACTGCACAGTAAATGCTATAAAAATTTAAATACTCAAATATTGCAAATTACATTTTTCGGCATTCTGCCACATTCTATAGAAAAATAAAGGTTTCCTTAGAAACAGGCCCTCATACAGCTCTGTTGATGGAACAAAAAGAAGCTATAGATATCGGCATGTCATACTTTACAGATTGCCATGACGGATGTTTTGAAAAATCGTCTGCGCTGCAGGGTTCCCAACCGCAACCTCATATCTCAAGTAAAATGGCAGCTGAACTAGCACACTTTCAATTTGTTTAAAGGGAGGTTTTGAGCAATGTTTATTCAAGACTGAAATAAGTTTCTCATGGCCAGTTTATCACTGAAAACGGAAAACTCAAAAGCAAATATAAAAATAAAGGCAAATGTGAAAAATAGGCAAAAACAAGATCCACTTTCTCATTTTGTAAATAATACTGTACTCTCACTGTTTGAGGGGTTTTCTGATGATAAAATCTAATTTCAATAGGCTGATAAATAAAGATATAGTGATAAATAAAGTTATGTGTCCTCTTTTCTCAGGTCTTTATGGCTCTCTTTGGTTTCTGCTCTTTTGTTTTTATTGCCTTACTTACTGTCAAGTGTTTATGCCTGTAATGCCTTCTCATTTATGCTAGACACTCTAGCCAGCAATTTAGTCAACACTATGTGAACGGCTCCTGTGGGTGTAGTGAACAGGCTTATACTCAAGAAGAATTGATAGTAGTAGGTACACTGGTATTCACAAATGACATCTGTGTTGATCTTTATTTGGGAGGTCAGAGATGAGAGGGAAGCCTTAATTTACCTTTGTGGAAAATCTTCAGCAAGAAGACTGGGAATTGCAGAGCAGATGTTGTACAGGTCACCATTTTAAAATGCACCTAAGGACCTAAGGAAACTGAATAGAAAGGGATTGATGTTTAAGCACTTGCCCAGTGTGTTCCAAGTAACCTGACAAGCTTTAGTGAGAAAACCTGTGAAAGTATTTAAAAACCTGTGAAGCTGTTCTACAGCTCAGCAAGCTTCATTTTAGAGCTGTGCTATGAAAGATTTTGTTGCAGGACATTTTGGCTTATACAATTTAGTTGAAAAAGGCTTTTTATATAAGCTGAAAGGAGTTGTACTGAGATTAAAGATGAGCAAGCATGCTCTATCGAATATAGTATTCACTCAAGCATCGGGCTACTCAGGGCCGTTTTAATACATTGGCGGGCCCAGTGCACAGGCCTCAAGAGTGCCCCCCCCACCCACCCCAACCCAGCGTTATCAGAATCGGAGCTCCACACACAGTATGATCCCCTGAAAATGTCCCCACACTGTATTAAAAGCCCCAATACATATGGTAGTTACCTCATAACGATATCACCAATGATACCATTACATAATACCGCCACACCATGACCACTATCACTACAGCCCTATAACAGTTACATCCATTTACTCACAGGGGGCGTCTTCTCGGATCAGAGTCTGTCCCCTTTTCTTTCACTCCATCCAGCCTGGGCCACCATGAAGTCTTCTCCTGGCTGTGAATCTTCTCTCCAGAATCTGCCAGAGAAACATTTTAGGCTCCAACACATACAGTAGTAAGATCCCCTGTACCCCTATACAGTAGTTACCCCCTATGTACCCCTATACAGTAGTTACCCCCCTATGTAGCCCTATATAGTAGTTACACCCCTCTGTGCTCCCCCACAGCTGTGTGCTGCCCCCAGTAGTATATAGACACTGTGTGCTGCCCCCAGTACTATAGATCAATAGGTGCTGCTCCCAGTAGTATATATACCCCCCTGTGCACCCCCCAGTAGTATATAGACCCCATTGTGCTGCCCCTAGTATATAGACCCCTTGTGTGCTTCCCCCAGTACTATAGACCACTAGGTGCTGCCCCCAGTAGTATATAGCCCCCTCTGTGCTCCCCCAGTTATATATACCCCCCGTGCAGCCCCCAGTAGTATATATACCCCCCATGCAGCCCCCAGTAGTATATATATCCCTTGTGCTCCCCCAGTAGTATATACTCCCCCTGTGCACCCACAGTAATATGTATATCCCCTGTGCTCCCCCAGTAGTATATAGTCCCCCTGTGCATTCCCCAGTAGTATATATACCCCCCTGTGCACCCTCCAGTAGTATATATATCCCATGTGCTCCCCCCCAGTAGTATATAGTCCCCCTGTGCACCCCCCAGTAGTATATATATCCCCTGTGCTCCCCCCAGTACGCTTTCCCAGTTATATATAACCCCTGTGCATCCCCCAGTTATATATATATATATATATATATATATATATATATATATATATATCCCCTGTGCGCCCCCGAGTAGTATATAGCCCCCATGTGCGCTCCCCGTTATATATACCAGTTATATATACCCCCTGTGCGCCCCCAGTTATATATACCCCCGTGCGCCCCCCAGTTATATATACCCCCGTACACCGCCCAGTTGTATATAAATCCCCTGTGCGCCCCAGTTGTGTATAGCCCCCCTCTGCACTCCCCCAGTTATATATACCCCCCTGTGTGCTCCCCCAGTTATATATATACCCCCTGTGCGCCCCCCAGTAGTATATAGCCCCCCTCTGTGCTCCCTGTTATATATACCCCCCTGTGCACTCCCCCAGTTATATATACCCCCTGTGCGCTCCCCGTTATATATACCCCCGTGCGCTCCCCCAGTTATATATATATACCCACTGTGCGCTCCCCCAGTTATATATATACCCCCCGTGCGCTCCCCAGTTATATATATATATATATATATATATATATATATACCCACTGTGTGCTTCCCCAGTTATATATATACCCCCTGTGCGCTCCCCCAGTTATATCTATACCCCCCTGTGCACTCCCCCAGTTATATATACCCCCTGTGCGCTCCCCGTTATATATACATACCCACTGTGCGCTCCCCCAGTTATATATATACCCCGTGCGCTCCCCCAGTTATATATATATCCCCCTGTGCGCTCCCCCAGTTATATATATCCCCCTGTACACTCCCCCAGTTATATATACCCCACTGTGCACCCCCCAGTAGTATATAGCCCCCCTGTGCACTCCCCAAGTTATATATATCCCCTATGCACCCCCAGTAGTATATAGCCCCACTGTGCCCTCCCCGAGTTATATATACCCCCCTATGCGCTCCCCCCCAGTAGTATATAGGCCCCTCCTGAGGCACCACTAGTAGTATAGCCCCCTGCTGTGTGCTGCCCCCCGTTATATAGCCCCCCTTTGTGCTCCCCCTCCCATTATAGCAAATAAAAAAACAAACACTTTATACTCACCTGGGTCCGCGCGTTCCTCTTCTCATCACTTCATCCCTGTGGCCGCAGGCAGTGCTTTACCTGCGGTCACAAGAGGCCGCTCTCCCCTCTCGCGGTGTCGGCGCTGAGTGACGTCACTCAGCGCCGATACCACTACAGAAGAGCGGCCTTTTGTGACCGCAGGTAAAGCACTGCCTGCGGCCACAGGGATGACTGACAGGGAGGGAGCCAATAGCTCCCGACCTGTCAGTGCCGCTGCTGCTGCCTGTACCTATGAGCGCTCGTTACGACCAGCAGGCGGGGGTCCCTGCAGGGGGCGCCATGGATGGGTAACTTACCCATCCCGATGGCGCCCCCTTGGCAGGCTGGTGGCCGGAGCCCTGTGCGACCGCAATGGTCGCACAGAGCAAAGGCCGGCCTGCTCAGGGTGGACCCCTTTAACCAGTGGGCCCGATGCACGTGCACCATGTGCCCTCTGGTTAAAGCGGCCCTGAGGCTACTCAAAAGTCCTTGGGGCTGGTTAACAAAAAGGTTGTTGAAAGTCAGCCTTTCAACAAGCTTGAAGGCTGTGGATATGCATAATGCATTTCCACAGCTTTAATAAAGTGTACCTGTCACGGACCTTCCAAATCAGTGGTGAGATCCTATGCTAAGCTGGAAGGTCGGGTCTCCATGGATACGGAGCCAACAGACGATGATGCATTATCTCATGTCAACTATCGCAGCTCAGCCAACCAGCTGCTGAGGCAGAACTGCAGCGGTGTCCCACTTCAGCCGCTGATTGGCTGAGTGGGAATAGTAAAGACAGGTAGAAGACCGTAACGATAGGTATAATTTCCACACTCCCCTCCCACCACTAGAGCCGAGCAGGGGGTACCTGGTTAAAAACTCAAGTCTTTGATTGTTTTCAATGGGGTTCATTGCTTGGGTCAAGCACTCAAGTATTGAAAAATGCTCGACTCGAGTATTCTGGTGCTCATATCTGAGATACATGCTGTGTAAATGAATTACAAGCAATACTGGAAGATATGCGAGTGCTGGGAATCTTTTTTTATAATAAAGCTTATCCATATGCACCAGCATTAGTGCAGACATGCTTGGACAGTATACACAACAGCTGATAAATCAAAATTGGATATAGAGAAAAGGATTATTTTAGTGGAAAAGTATTTATATTCCCTTCAGAATTTTTTTTTAACAGAAACATGGCAGCAGAAAAAGAATAGCACTGTAACATAATGAGAATAAGATTTAGACTGGGTAGTATTCATGCCATGTGTAACAGCAGCAAACAATTCATGATATTCATTGTTGGAGTTATCAATGTACTTATGCATTGAGGCTAAGAAATCTCTTCCCTTATCTGTTAGTAAAGCCACAAGGACAAACATATTTCCTAGAACGCTTATCTAATACACAGTCATCCCAGATGTGTCTACACCTTTAAATATACATGATATTGCTTTCTAAAATGATCCCTAGTGTTAGTATGGTAATTGTCTGAAATCAGCTGGAGGGTGAAATGTAAAAACGTTTGTAGCACATTCTCAATTCCTTGATTCCTCAATTCTCCTACTGATTCTTCTTCACACATTTTCACAGGTCAAATTATGTTATTGTCTCCGTTATGGTTCTATCCATGTTTTCCGGGCAGCCTTAAGGCTGCAGCCAACTTCTTCAGCCATTCAATTTGTAAGTCTAAGGATATGACAAGGGTAATACCAAAGCCAGGTCCATTCATAGACAGCTGTTTACCGTGATGGTCTACTATTGCTCCTGTCTAGCTAGAATCCTACTCCATACTGATGAGGGGCAACAGCCAGAAACAGCTTTCTATGGATTGAGTTGGATGTTGACTGAAAGAACCACTTAATATGGTGGTTTTGGTGTTGTTCTTACAGAAGCCACCCCTCACTAGGTCCTTCCCGGAAGGGATATCCGGCTAGTCCTCTGTTTCAAGACTCTTAAATGAGGCGCCACAACTTTTTTTTACACATATGTTTTTCCCAGGGGGTAGTGCACCTAGATTATTACTGTTTTGAGCCCTTTTACTAGCAGCCTACACTGTCTTCCTTAGCTGTTCTCCCTGAGATCAGTTATCATTTTATCGTAATATTAAGGTGTATTAGTACAACTGACTTCACAAGAATTCTAAGAATACATGTAGGTCACCTAACACTTGGTAAATGTAATGCCTTCTGTACCTTCAAAAAAATCTAATGAAAAACATATTGAATTCCTGGTTACATGCATCATCTCTGAAATAATAACTAATACTAACTAAAAGGTAATAGCTAAAGAAAGTGTTTCCTGTCTACAAATTAGTTTTCTATTAGTCCCCTATCATAAAAGCAGTATATCTCTATATGCTGCTGCTGTGTATTGTTGGTGGAAGGTTATGGGAAAGCTTTTCCAGGAATACTATTTGTCCTTATACCTTTACTGAAAACAGATAAAGCAAAGGACATGCTACCTTTAATGCATAAAAATATCTATAAAACTAGTCCCGGATATCGAAATCTCCTTTCTGCTATTCGTTACACACGACATGAATACATACAGATAAACCATCAATGTATGTTATTCACGTCTCTTACATTTAAGTAAAGAATGTGTTCCTGACATAGATAAATTTCTATCCAAATCCAATACGCACAATAGATATGTTTTTTTGTAACTGCATCCATTTCCATAGATGCGTATACCTCCTTACAATCCTAGAGCAGCTTTAACTATGTCATGAATGCTGTTGCATATCTCAAGTCTTACTATAACCAAAGATGTTTTCTGTTAGTTTCCTATTTTATTTTATTTTTTTATTCTTTTCAAGGACTTTAAAATTTGCTTATTCAGCACTAAAAATGTGCTTAGCTTCCTGGTATATATCATGGTTTAAGATACATGATAAAAAAAATGAGCATATATCTCTAAAGGATTTACAGCCAAACAGATAAAAGTGACCTTTTTCAATATATTCTGAGGCATGTGTAAAGAAAATAGGCAAAGAAGAATAATGGTAGATGGCACACTCAATATTTTCGCATTTTATGTTGATGAAGGCAATGAGCTATACCAGACCAACTCCCATACCATCATCTCCAAAAGTTTTATTTCCTCATTGGTGGCATGGTAATTTTTTAAGCTTTGTTTGAAATGACGTCTTATTTTGAGTCTAAAATAACGGACATTTAGCAGCCTGGCCTCCCCTTAGTGCAATAACTGGTGTTTGTACATTATTTTAGTTTGGGATTACTAATTGAACTTTGGGTGCTGCTTAATTAAAAAGTCCATTGAATTTAATAGTAAAGACGGAGAAAGAACAAAGGAAAGCTGTGTGAAAAACTAATAAAAAACGTCCGCTGTTTACAACAGACGTCCAAAAATAATGATCGTCCGTTATTAAATACACTGTGTGCATTGGATGTCTGTCTTCGTATTTGACTTCAGTGCACTGCCATTGCAGTCAGTTAAATCGCCGTTTTTTAAATATGAAAATCGGCCGCCTTTTCAATATTTTTTGACGTTGTGTGAACATAGCCTAACATTGTATCATTTTTTTTCCATCTATGACAATACTGTACAGTATTTATAAATTCTGATCATGATGGCACATGTGTACAGATTATCAGGTGCAAAGCATAAATTACGCCATTGCGTATGTTTCGGTCTACAGTTACGAACATGCATATGAGGTGTAAAGCGTAAATTATGCAGTTGCGTACATCGCGAGATAATTGTTCGCATGTTTAAATATGTTCAAAACTGGCGAATTGGCAAATTGTTTGTGATTGTGAACATTTACGAAAATGTTCGCCCATCACTAGAGGCCGGTTAATTTTATTTACCATTGCATTGATGCAAATTATCTAATGATAATGATCTTTGGATCATATAGGTCACAGTAATCTGCCCTTACTAGAGATGAGCGAAGACATGGAAGAAGCAAATTTTTGCTAAATTTGTCAACTAAATTCACCACAAAAAAAAATTTATTTACCTGTCCATGCTCCCCCAATGTCCTGGTCCTCTTCCATACCTTTAGCCACCTCCAGCCTGCTCAGGCAATCATTGAATGAGGGACAGCTCTGAAGCCAAGGATTTGTCTCAGTGGGCTGTCCCTCTTGAGAAACAAGAATTCCAGGTCCCCTCTCCTGAAGGCAAGTTTTTAGTCTTGTGCTGGTTGAGAAAAAGAGACCAAATGCAGTAAGCCTTAGCCAATACAAAGAGTCATGGCTCAATGTGTCCATCAATCAAATGATTGCCTTCTCTGCGAGCGCTCAAATGACCTGCACTAACTGCATTTAGTCTCTGTTTTTTCAACCAGCACAAGACTAAAAAGCTTCCTTCAGGAGACTGGAACCAGATACAAGTAAGTATAGCTTTGTTTTAAAGCATGATAACTAAAAGAAAAAAGTAAATGTAAATTGCAAATATTGTTTATATCTCACCCCCTGTTTAGTTAGACTTTAAACTTTATAATGACAGTGACACTTTAAAGATGAAGGGGAAAAAAGACATAAGACCAGTATGCAAACACATGATGAAAAGTATATAAACATTCTATGCACATTCTGATGCATAAGCAGTAGTGTCACGTAATAAATCTAGTACTACAACATTTGCTCAACATGTTGAGATAACATGCTGAATACATTATATTTTAAATAGTCCTCATTAAAATTGGTGAAAATAAACTCGGCAAACTCCATTTGTGCTCGGAGCAGACTGTGATGATACGCCTCTGAACAGAGATTGCTACCCCTTCTATGCACTGTCGAGTACAGATGGAGATACTTAATCTCATGGGACTATGTTTAAAAGACTTTGAATGCTTTCACACCTGCCATTCTAATGCAGGTTTTATGGCAAGGCAAGAAGTGGATAATAAACTGAAATTATATCAGAACAATTCTACTTGTCTTTTTTAATCCACTCCTCAATTTAGTTTTAATAACTGCTTCACTTGTGAGTATAAAAATGTACCAATTTATTGAAGTTTATTGCCTGGTTGGTGTAAAATAGCAAAAACATAAATGTAAAGGGAAATTATTTTTCTTACTGTCATTTGTTTTGATCAACATTTATTATATTGGAAAATTACACAGAATGAAAGTAATAAAACCCCAAACCAAATGTATTTATTAATTAGGTTGTTTGTATAAAGTCATAGTGAAGGGCAATGATAATAAAAAGGAATTAAAAAAAAAATGAAAAATAGGCACGTAATTTCTTAGGCTATGTTCACACAATGTACTTTTTATGAAAAGAACGACCATTGTTTTCAAGGTACACAACGGCTGTTTCTTTCATAGTGAAATGATTTGCATTGAAGTCAATAAAAGCCATAAAAATAAGGAACATGCCAAATTATCAACGGTCGTTGTTCTTAGTTGTTCATTCACAGTACTTTTTTTTTTACTAGACCTTTGCATTGAAGTCAATAAAATTTTATTACAGGACACACCCAAATGGGACAGCAATGTCAACCATAGGAATATGCTAAACAACGGCCGTTGTTTGTACGTTTTGTGGACATAGCCTTAAAGTAGTTTATTCCAAACCTTCCCTATAGTTTATATAATTGACATTTACTATATGTCTACTTAAAGCAACTTTGTACTCCCCAATCCCTGCAAACCATTGGTACAGTTTGATTGCTGAAAGTACTTACTGTTTCCTGAAAAGTTTACATACCCCGGCAGAATTTTTGCTTTCTTGTCTGTTTTCAGAGAATATAAATGATTTCACAAACTTTTTGTATGTAAACTTTTCATCAGGGTCATTTGGATGTTTTTGGTTGTTATTGTGATTTAAAAAGAGTACACACTGTAGTTTGACAATAAATGGCTTCACCCAACCACTAACCAGGAAGGAAAAAAAAGTTTTTGTATTATAATTCATATTCTCAGAAAAAAAACTAAAGAAAGCAAAAATTCTGCTGGGGTATGTAAACTTTCGATTTGAACTGTATATTGACGCGGCCAAGCTTCTTGTCCTAGGTCACCATGTCTAGTGTGCCTGCGCCACATTCACCAGCATTCGGGGTCTGTCATTTGTGCAGCATTGCACTGTGAGAGTATGGGTTCCACTTTGCAGTCTCACAGTGCTTTCATGTGCCGTCTTCCTGAATGCGAGTGAAGACGGCACATGAACACTAGACATGGTAGCCTAGAACAAGAGGCTTGGCTGCATTGGTGTGCTGCTTCCAATCACTCTGGTGCATGCGCAGTATTACAGGACTGAGTAAAAGGAAAAGAACTAAAGATGGAGAGGGGGGGGGGGAGGGCAGGAGGAAGAAAGATGTCTTAGGCCACGCCTCATTGACACCACTGCTCATGAATAAAAGAACTTCCTGTTATTTTCATAAATCAGTTGTTTGACAGAAAAGATGTAAAAATGTTGCAAGATGTGTTCTTCCACAGCCAGATATTTTGAACTATCCCATTGGGGTCAAATAGTTAGAGTTTCCCTTATGGAACTTTGCTACATGCGCCTTAGAGAGATGGACAGCAGCAGGTATTAACAGGTATTTAAATCAATTACAGTTTCTAGAAAAATGCCATAGGTCACATGGCTGAATAAGTAAAACTTCAAAAAGAGGCACACTATTGCTAATGGGACATATAGGGTGATGGGAGGCATGGCGGACCGCAGTAATTTTATTATGGAAGGGTGCTGTATATACTGTACATAATAGTGTGTTTGCATTATACGTATCAGAAGCACAGACAGGTACACATCTGGGATAAAGCTTTTTTTTTTTTTTTACAAATTTGTCGCTCCAGTAACGTGCAGGTTGTCATTGTCACATTTCATTACAAGCACAAGAGGGGAAAATAAATATAAAAACATTTGCAGCATCTGTTCATAACTACCATCTTACTTTACTGTTATTGGTCACATTTCATGTAATCATCACATTTCATAGGAAATGATTTGCTCCAGTGTCCATAAACCGGATAGGACATGGTGAACTGTATTACGCTGTAAGCACTAACAACATCCATAAAGTCTATTTGATGCAACAGTACTTATATCTGTCTGGATTACTGGAGCAGCTCTAGCAAAAGGCAACTCAGACAGAAGAGGAGACAGATTTCAGCAAGAGAAAAAAAAGTCCATCACGACCTTATGTGCCACAATCCTATGACCTCACTGCTAAGGATGCTCAGTATAACAATGTGTAAATTATTAAAACGGTGTAATGAATCGATAAAAAAAGATGATAACTACTCTGCAAAGGGACTAGAAAATGTACTCTGTAGTGATCTCTTTACCTATGCAATATTTATATAACAGGAGAGTAGCTGGGGAAATGGGGGGTTAGGACACTGGAAATATACATACCATGGCATCTATTTACTTTTAGTAATTCATATAATAAGATCATCTCGTGATAGCACTGCCTTAATGTGTCTGGGGAGCTACAGTTGCTATCCATATGCTATTATAAGAAAGGATGGTTACAATTAGAAATGAGTGAACTTTTGAAAGGTTCAGTTCTGCGGATTCAAAAAAAGTTTATTTTAGACTGAATTAGTCTGAAACAAACCCAAATACTCTAAAATTCCTGTTTAACATTGGTAGGTACCATAGGATTGTATCTAAGTACACTGGGCTGTTTTTAAGGCAAAGTTAAAGGGGTTATCCAGCGCTACAAAAACATGGCCACTTTCCCCCTACTGTTGTCTCCAGATTGGGTGGGGTTTTGATACTCAGTTCCATTCAAGTAAATGGAGCTTAATTGCAAACCGCACCTGAACTGGAGACAACAGTAGGGGGAAAAGTGGCCATGTTTTTGTAGCGCTTTATAACCACTTTTTCTTTCAAATCATCTGGTGTCAGAAAATTACATAGATTTGTAATTTACTTCTTTTAAAAAATATCAAGTCTTCCAGTACTTATTAGCTGCTGTATGTCATGCAGGAAATGTTGTTTTATTTTCTGTCTGGGGATATATTTTCACAACGTTTTTTTCAGCTCTGTTTAAAATAACGTCCGTCATTTTGAGTCTAAAATAACGGACGTCATTTATCAGCCTGGCCTCCCCTTAGTCCAATGACGGCTGTTTGCACATTATTTTAGTTTGGCTGGGTTCACACTGCGTATTTGCAATCCGTTTTTTTCATCCGGATTGCAAAAAACTGATGCATTTGTGTGCATCCGTTTTGATCCGTTTTTGCATTGACTTCCATTATAAAAAAAAAATGGATCAAAACGGTTCCGTTTTTTTTACGGACACAAAAACGTTGCTAACAGTATTTTTTTGTCCGTTAAAAAAAACGGATTGCAAAAACGCAGTGTGAACCCACCCTTCGGGTTACTAATTGCCCTTTGGGTGTGTCTTCATTGAAAAGTCCATTGAGTTTAATAGTAAAAACGGAGAAAGAACGATGAGAAAAGAAAATTTGTGCATGAACAACTAATAAAAAAACGTCCGCTGTTTGCAAAAGACATCCGAAAATAATGATTATGTTCATTATTTTGACGTCCGCGGTAAAACCGTCCGTTATTCAATGCATTGTGTGCATTGGACGTCCGTCTTCCCATTGACTTCAATACATTGCCATTGCAGTCAGTTACATCGTGGAAAAACAGACTTTTTTTTATATATAAAAATCGGCCGTCTTTTCTCTATTTTTGATGTTGTGTGAACAAAGCCTGACACTGCATTCATCCTTAATTATGTTCTCAGATTCCTAGTTGGAGTAAAACACTGACTTGAAAAAAAAACACAATATTTTCAAGAGAGCTAATCTGCAGAACCTCTCTTCCCAGAGTTCCCAGTGGAGCATGTATGGGCTGAAAGTCTCCGTACATCTCTATGGCGCTCACCTCAAGGAGAATTAATATCTCTTTAGTCCCACAAAAGGCAAAAGTGATAAAAACTCTCTATACATACTGCAGCTTTTTCACAAGAAGTGTACCATAAAAATGGCACACTTAATTTGCAATAACATGTTTTGAACTGACATAATGTACAGAGAATAGTGCCTGTGGTGCTGCTTTAACTACAGTTAATGGGGGAGATTTATCAAACATGGTGTAAAGTGAAACTGGCTCAGTTGCCCCTAGCAACCAATCAGATTCCACTTTTCATTCCTCACAAAAAGGTGGAATCTGATTGGTTGCTAGGGGCAACTGAGCCAGTTTCACTTTACACCATGTTTGATAAATCTCCCCCATCGTGTTTATGTGGTCCTTCTCTTATTTGTGTTGTTCACTGATCAATGTCCTTCACCGAGATATTCTCCTAACACCTACTATCTCTAAAATAGCTGCTAATATTATGTGCATAGACTTTTTTTTAGAGTCTCTGACATCACTCCTATGCTGCCATCTTATTGACTGGGAGAGTTGTTTGCAAGGCATTATGGGCTATCTTTAGGTCATATGACCCTTCCTCCTTCTTCTTTCTGCCATGTGCCATTTCAGCAAGTTCGGCAAAAGTGATCCCTCCAAGGTTCATGTTCAAAACTGAACTGAACTTTTAGCAAAGCTTGGCTCACCAGGCATGGTTTGCTTGTCTCCAGTCAAAATGTCCCCTCCCACCATCAACATATGCAGTGTCCTGGTACAAATCCTACTGCCTAAATGCATTGGTTGGCATCTTCAACTGTTATTTAACTGTTATTGCCATCTTTTCACCTCTGAGAATTAGTGAAATTTCCTGTGAATCTTCCTAATCTTCCTAACATGCCCTACATAAGACATTCTGTACCACAACTAATACCTGGTACCTTCTGTCATGTACTATTGCACTACATTGTACAAAAGGTTATACTTACAAAAGCTTGTGACGCATTCCCCCCCCCCCCCCCCACTGTTCAGTAATTTAGTTAATTCTATGGGCCCTATTACACTGGCCGATTATTGTGTAAAAAATTGTTATATCGTTCGAATTTGAACGATAATCGTTCTATGTAATTGCAGGCAACGATTAAAAAGTTGTTCATATGTCGTTAATTGTTGATTTATGCTGCGTTTACACAGACAGATTTATCTGACAGATTTTGGAAGCCAAAGTCAGGAATGGATTTGAAAAGAGCATAGATCCCAGTCTTTCCTTTATGACCTGTTCCCTGTTTATAGTCTGTTCCTGGTTTTGGCTTCAAAGATCTGTCAGATAAATCTGTCTGTGTAAACGCACCATTAGTTCTGACCCTAAAATTATCGTTAATTGTTCGCTAATTGTTCGCTGTAATTCCACATTCGTTCGCTCAAGTTCCGCATTTTTTCACTAATCGTTCAGTGTAATTGTACATCGTTCATTGTTTGCCGGGGATCAGAAGGAATAAACGATCATAGTAACGATCACTATAACCATCGTGGTAACGATCGTAACTAACAACTATCGTTCTGTGTAATATGGTGAGCGATTTCAGGTTAACGATAAATCTCGTTTGCGATCGTTTATTGTTAGCCGTTAATTGTTAAAAATTGCTCCATGTAATAGAACCCTATATCTGGCTGCATTACCTTAAACAATAGGCTATTTGGGTGTACCCAGGAGACAGAGGCTATTACTACTAGTGCACCTCCCTACTACTACTGCTGTGTCAATCCGGAGGGTTACAAGGGCTAGAGGTCCTGTTATTGTGATAATACACTGTGATCCCATGCCTATGACCACCTTCCACTGGCCCTAGGGTAACCACACTATCCGAGTTATCGGGCGACTATTACATCAGTCATATTAAAATATGACTGTGTTATGAGCTGAGAATAAAATATACACATAAACAGGCACAGCAATAAGATTATGGGCCTTTATTATTGCTCTCTTTATAATAACTGCAGAATATGCCGTATACCTTAGCGTGGAATGAAACTCATATGATTACAATTCTATTCGATTTTCTGCTATACTTTATATGGTAATTAACATAACTGAGTTATCTAGGACCAGAAGTACTGTATATATCCTGCATAGGAAATGGATATAATTTTTTGCTATTTTTATATAAAAGTAATTGATCTCCCACTGTCACAAAACCCGCAGCAGCTGATACGTCTGTTAAATAAAACATGAGAAAAGGTTTGGAGTAGTAATGATGATTGTCAGGTGCTTAACTGTTCTCTACCTCTCTGAGCTGGTAAATAGATAGGCTGTATGTTTAAAGTGAATTTTTCACCTGGAAAGTACCTCTTATATACCTTTAAAAGTAATCTATGTGACTTTATATCAGAGAAAACATTATAGTGTCATAGAGGAGGGGCATAGGGTCTGCTGTGCCCTAGGACCACAATGCCTCTATGGCCCAACCCCACCCTCCTACTCAGTGACCCAGGCAGAGCCTGGATTACAGTGAAGAGCCTGCTTGACAGAGGTGGACTGAGCTGGCCTTCCCCTAGTACATAGGGCTACTTAGCCTCCACTGAAAGCTTGTTTAAAGTCTCAGGGCTGCGCTGCGGATGCTTACAGTTCCAGCACTGTTGTCTTTGCCACCTATAGAGTGCTGAGGAGCCGATCTGTGCGCTGTGCTGATACCCCACCCCACAATATCAGGCCTCGCCCCCTGTGCTGACCCCTATGCTTTTAACTCTAAGCCTATGAGGCTAAGAGTTAAAAGCAAACTGCTCTGCTTTGTTCTTCTGGCCACTAGAGGCCGCTCTCTCCCCCACAGCTGTCACTCCTGCATCTGGCTAGAGGAGCCTGAAGACCAGAAGATGGTGTTGTGCAGGGAGCCACGTAAAAAGTGAACACAGGTGACCTACATAGGCATATATAGAGGATATATTAATACAGGAGGAGGCATTCATAGAGGAGTACATAGAGGATATATAAATACAGGAGGAGGCATTCATAGAGGAGTACATCGAGGATACATATATATATATATATATATATATATATATATATATACAGGAGGAAGCGTACACAGCAGTACATAGTGGATACATATATATGTCTCCTCTATGTACTGCTGTGTATGCCTTCTCCTGTATATATATGTATTCTCTATGTACTCCTGTGTAGCCACTTCCTGTGTATATATGTTTTGACATTATGTATTTTGACAGCAACAGTAATAACTATGGTGAAAATACAGAAACCTAGTTTCCCAGCATCTTATATTGTAGTCAGTATGATGGAGGTCACCCAGCTTTCCCCCTATCTTATATTTAGTATGATGTGGTCACCCAGCTTTCCCACCATCTTATACTCAATATAATGTTGTCACCTAGCTTTTCCACCATTTTATACTCAGTATAATGTGGCCACACTGCTTTTCCACCATCTTATACTCAGTATGATGAGGTCACCCAGCTTTCTACCCATCTTATACTCAGTATGATGTGGTCACCAAGCTTTCAAACATCGTATACTGTGTATAATGGAGGTCACCCAGCTTTCCCAGCAACTTAAACTCAGTATGATGAAGGTCACTCAGCTTTCTCACCATCTTAAACTCAGTATGATGGAGGTCACCCAGCTTTCTACCCATCTTATACTCAAATTATCAACCAACGGGGGCGGAGCCTGGCCGCGCACAAGAGAGGACGCATGTGAGCAGAGCTCCGGCACCGAGCACAGAGTGACGGTCCTCAGAAGCTTCTATAATCTATGGCTTTGGGCAAGACAGGTCGGGGACTGATTAGAGAACCCTCGGGGACCCCCAAAAGCGGAAAATCTCAGGGGGATCTCTCAAGATTCCTCTGCAAAAGCCGCCTCAGGACGCCGAACAAAGCTTCCAAGATGGCGCCGGATCCCGCCGCGCAGCAGCATGAAACTGGCGAGGACTCAGAGAGAGAAAGCATCGCAGATAGCGAGCAGGGGGAACAGCTAACCACCTCATTCCTTAAGACCTTCATGAAAAGGACCTTAAAGCAGGCGCTTAAACCGGTCCTATCTGAACTGGCGGAAATCAAGTCAGAGGTACAGGCGGTGGGATTCAGGGTGGAAACGTTAGAGACGACAGTAGCTGACTTAACCACACATGCCTCTGCAATGGTTGACCGCTCAGAACTGCAGACCGAACAACTGAATAGAGCCATGACCCTAATCGAAGACCAAGAAAACCGCAGTCGCCGAAAGAATGTGCGTTTTAAAGGCCTACCAGAGTGCTGGGCTGCAGATGTGCTCCCTAAAGTGGCCAAAGAGATTTTCTCCGCTCTGCTGGGTCAAGAACGGGCGGACGCCATTATCATAGAACGTATTCACCGCGCCATACGCCCGAAGCCTAAGGAGTCAGAGCCTCCAAGAGATGTAATTTGCGGGCTGCTGTCCTTCCAAGACACATCTGCAATTCTAGCCGCGGCCAGAGACTATGGCAAACTGCAATATGAAGGAGTGGACATTGCCTTATACCAAGACATTGCCCCATCCACACTCGCCAAAAGACGTACGATGAAGCCTCTTCTGGATTTACTCAGAGCGAATAACTTCCAGTATGCTTGGCTTTACCCCTTTGGCCTAGCTATAATGAAGAATGGCCGGAGGATCGTGATTCACACACCAAGAGACCTAGAGAGGGCCTGGGAAACGTTGGAGCTGCGCCCTGTAGATGTTCCCTCCTGGATGCCCATTCAATCAAACCAGCCTCTCCCAACTCTCCCGGTCTTCACACCCTGGACCACGGTCGCCTCTCAGAAACAACCTCGACAAAAGAAGACCCCGAGAAAAGACACCTAGAACTTAGCACCCTAGTTCCCTACCAGGGCTCACCTGCTCTTCAGGAAACTGCACTAGATGAGATTTCTTCCGACCTCGATCTGACGGGCACCATGTCAAAGCCTGGTGTCGGCTGAGTATAATCCCAATACCCCTATTTTTCTTTCTTTTTTTTTTTTTTTTATTTGTGTATCTCCTCCATAAGAAGAGTCTCTCCCCTGAGCGAGGGAAGACCATGGATATTGCCATAATATGCCAAGTTACAGCACCCCCTCCCCCCCCCTCCAACCTACCAACAACCCCCCCCCCCACCCCTCCCTAAACTGAAATAGGAAGCTTATGACCTGCAGAACAAGGTTACCCTATACCAGCCTTAAAGTATTTTAGCAACAAAGTCTGTGCTATGTCTACCCTCTTCCTTTCGGATTTTATTCTTTCTCAGTTCATTTATTTTCTCTCATTTTATTTACTTCACTTTTTCTTGAGCCCCCTTCTTATGCGAAAGCAACCAAACTAGCATTATTGTTCGGTTTCTTATGTTGTAAATTGATATTCTTTTTTACTTATTTGCCTCTAGGATTTGTGGGGGCGTCTTCCCGGTTCCCCGGATCGACCTGATTACCCGCACCACACAATCCACAAAGCACTGGAATTCTCCATGTGCGCGACCAAAACACCACACATGATCGGCTCCGGTGGACCGGGACGGCGCCCCACTACATCTGTGAGTAATATTGTTTAGTATCTTGAAATGTACACTTAATGACACCCCCCCCTCCCCCCCCCCCCAGAGACCCTGCCCCACCTCGTACCAGCCAACATACCTTTGACATCATCTGCCCTCTACAGTATAATAACCACATGCTTAAATCTGTGTAACCATCCATTTTCCCCCCGACCGGCTTGCCTAATAACATAACATAAGCGGACCGTACCTCTGTGTGTACAGATGGCCAGCGCATTAGTTTTCCATTCCACCAAACACCCCCCACCCCCCCACCCCCGCATAGCCTCTTCTCAAGGTCTGAGACACCAACAACCCTGATCACTAAACATCCCCCCCCCCTTTGAACTTTCCTGTGCTCTACATTCTCTGTCCCCACTTCTCATCAACCTCCCCCCCCCCCCTCACCCCTCTAACTATAAATTCCTCTATCCTCCTATAATCTCCTCCTCCACACCCGTATTAATCTCCCCCCCCCCCCCCCCATCTTTACCTCCTGCCCTAGAGTCTTGTCCCGGCGTCCCCCCCACCCCACCTGACCCTCGTCTGGCTAGCGGAGCCCCTCTAAGATGACTGACGTCAATATTACCTCCTTAAACGTGAAGGGACTTAACAGCCCCAACAAAAGACACCATATTATCTCCTTACTGAGGAAAAGCAAGACGACCATAGCCTTCTTGCAAGAAACACACCTAAAAGCAGGGAAGGTCCCCAAATTCCCTACGAGATATTTCTCTCAATGGAGACACGCTTGCCATCCAACCTCAGCCTCCAAAGGTGTTTCCATAGCTGTACACTCCTCTCTACCCCTCCAGATACTACAACAACACGAGGATGCCGAGGGTAGAATGCTCTTCCTAAGAGTGACTATAGCTTCTAAACCTTACACCCTGGCCAATCTCTACGCCCCAAATACAGGCCAAGTTCCCTGGATGATAAAGGCCCTTACTGACCTACAACTGTTTGCAGCAGGCCCTATAATACTAGGAGGGGATTTAAACATTACTCTAAACCCACTACTGGATTCATCCACCCCTACAAAAACACTCAGCCGATTAAACGCAAAACTACAAGAACTTTCTCTCCTGGACACCTGGAGGACTAGACATGCTATGTCACAGGATTACACTTTTCACTCTATCCCACACAACTCATACCACAGACTAGACTATCTCTTTATCCATAACTCCCTCCTCCTTTCCCTCACAAACGCTGACATTGGTCAAATCACTATTTCTGACCATGCCCCCACACACGCTACGTTAAATTTCGCACATATCCCGGCCAGGGAATGGAGGTGGAAACTTAATGAAACATTATTAAACTCACCCGAAACGTGCTCTGCTATAATCAAACACTTAGAGGAATTCTTCACCACTAACACAACACCAGACGTCTCCCCTCCCATGATCTGGGAATCTCACAAAGCCTATATAAGAGGTCTTCTCATTTCCATTGGGTCCAAAAACAAGAAAAACAAACAAAAAGAGATTGACTCTCTATTAGCACAAATAGCATCTTTAGAAAAACTTCACAAATTCTCACGGTTGCACTCCGCTCTCCCTGAGCTAAAACTATTAAGAGAAAGACTCAAGGATATTCTTTATGCCCGCTCAGCCAAATCCTTTCTTCACCATAAACAAACTTTATACGCCCATGGAAACAAAGGAGGGAGACTGATGTCCTCTCTAATAAAGAAGGCCACAGACAAAACACAGATCCATGCAATAAAAGATGATAAAGGAAACACACACACAACTACACCATTTATAGCAGAAACATTCCAACGTTTTTACTCCCGTCTTTATAACCTCCAAACTTCAGAAAACCTTATTCCCCAGGCTGAAAGAGACTTACTAACCGCAGACTTCCTTCAGGACTTAAACCTCCCGTCCCTGACCTTAACTGACGCCGACACTCTGCTGACGCCCATAACGACACAAGAAATTGGCAAGGTTATTCAGAGCTTCCCCCCTGGTAAAAGTCCAGGACCCGACGGTCTTTCCCTTCTTTATTATAAAAAATTCCTCCCACAGCTCCTCCCCCATTTAACTTCCACCTGCAACGCCCTGCTCCAAGGAACACATTGGCCCAGGCAGTCCCAAGAAGCACATGTAGCTATTATCTGGAAAGAGGGAAAGGACCCGCTAAACTGTGGAAGCTACAGGCCCATCTCTTTACTGAACCTGGATCTAAAGATTTGGGCCAAACTCATTGCACTTCGCCTGAAACCACTAATCCCTGGATTAGTGGGAGAATCTCAAGCGGGCTTTGTGCAGGGAAGAGAAGGCAAGAATAACACCTCCAAACTGTTCAGAGCCATACATGAAGCCAAGACACGCGGCGGGTCAAATGTCCTTCTCGGCATTGATGCCGAGAAGGCATTTGACAGAGTCGATTGGTCTTTCATGAAAGCAACACTAAACAAATTCGGCTTCCCGTCAGCCTTCACCACAGCTATTTTTTCCCTTTATGATCAGCCCCACGCCAGATTAAAAATAAATGAATCTCTCTCACCCCCCTTTAACATCCTAAATGGTACTCGCCAAGGATGCCCCCTTTCTCCTACACTTTTTATTTTAGTAGTAGAAGCCTTGTTGCAAAAAATACGCCAAACAAAAGAAATAAAAGGGATATCAGTGGGAGGTGTAACCCTGAAAGCCCTAGCCTTCGCAGACGATCTCCTGTTTCTAGTCGCAGACCCACTCATCTCCGTCCCGTACATCGAACGTATCCTTTCTGACTTTAACAAAGTTTCCAACTTCAAAGTGAATGCCAACAAATCAGAACTTTTAGACCTATCCCTTCTGCCCAAAACTAAAGAAACCCTGAGTGCAAAAACCACCTTCCAGTGGGCCCCTTCCACAATCAAATATCTTGGAGTGAGGCTTTCTGGGAACCTGGGAGACTTGTACCAACTAAATTACATCCCCCTAATCACAGAGATCACAAAACTACTAAAAGATTATGACATCCCCATGATATCCTGGTTAGGTAGAAAGAACCTCCTAAAGACTTATATCCTCCCCAAAATCTTATACATCCTCCAGATGGTACCAATTGCTCTTCCCCCACCCTTCTTCCAAAACATTCGTAGTATTTTCTCCAAATTTTTATGGAGAGGCAAACGCCCCCGCACTTCCCACACCCTACTCATACAACATAAGAACAAGGGTGGTATTGGTCTCCCAGATATCTCCGCTTATTATAAAGCCATCCATCTGAACAACTGGCTCAACCTAGCTTTGGAGCACCACAAATCAACTACCCACTCACAACCCCCTCCTCTACAACTCCAGGATATTTGGTTCCCAACTAACTCATTTCTTAAAAATCCCAAACTCCCCCCCACATGGAAAGGTTCACTCCAAGTCTGGAAGAATCTTAAAAACACCCTCGCCCCCTCTCCCTCACCCATCCTCCCTGCATCCCTCATCCCCTGGCTAATCAGCGAAGTGGTCCCAACCTTCACACAAACATGGCTTGCACTAGGAGAAACTCCACTTAAAGATTACCTTGACGTTCACTCCATGTTAGACGTAGAAGCAATAGCGGACAGCTTACACCATGCAGCACCTACTTTTCTGCATCATGCACACGTCACTAAATGCCTCGCAAAAGTAGCATCATTGGGCAGTCTATCCAGGGAACTAACCGCTTTTGAGAAATTAATCACAAACCCCTCTAGGAAGAGCAGATCTATTTCCTCATTGTACCAAATGGTCATAAACTCGCAACACCACTCCAAACCAGGATACATTCTCTCCTGGGAAAAGGAGCTGAATATAACCATGACTGAACCAGACTTAAGCTACGTTCTCTCTAAATCACATGGTCAGTCGCGATGTATATTACTCCAAGAAAACCACTACAAGCTTATGTCCAGATGGTACAAGACTCCTGAATGGCTATACGCATATAAACTATCCCCAACAGATCAATGCTGGAGGTGTCTGCTCCACAAGGGCTCCCTCACCCATATTTGGCGGGACTGCCCAGTGATCGCCCCTTTCTGGAGCAAGCTGGAAGAGGTAATCAGTAGAGTTATTGAAACACCGATTAAACTCCCTATGACTACTATAGCATTTGGCCTTCTAGCCTATGATATCACTCCACCTGCAAAAACACTGGTGTCACATATGGTGGCTGCTGCCAAATCTTTAATTCCACTGAAATGGAAACAACCGTCCCCTCCCACTCAATCAGAATGGCTTTTGAAACTGAACCAAATCTGTCGATTTGAAGAGCTTGCCAGTTGGGCCAATCGCACCCATGATCGTTTCCTAAAAATCTGGAAACCCTGGCTCGATTCACCTTATGCCACATCAGTAAATCTCTTGACGCCATCTCCTCCTACCAGCCCCTCTGCATCGGACAATGGGAGCACAGCACTGTTGTAACTCCCAAATCTGACTTGGGAATCCGTTGGCCAGACGAGACAACCCCCCCCCCCTCCCTAACATTATGTTCCCCCCCCCCTCATGTACCTTTTACCACACCTTCTTCCCCCCCCCCCTCTCCTCTCTCCCCATTACCTCCACCTCCACATTACCCCGAATTCTATCGGACCAAAGAGCACATTGAGGCTACTCTAATTTTTAGTAGGAACCGGAGTCTCTGGGAACCCTCCTGGAGTACCCCGGGCCCTAAATGACTAATATTCCTCCATTCCCCCCTCCCCCTGACCTCTCCTCCACTGCTTATAACAAGGTCCGTTTGTTAGACCTCTGATTGTTTTATCTACCTAGTTTGAATTGGACTCTTACCCACCTGTTTATATTGGTTTGAAATATCGTGGAGTACTGGTTTACTTTTACAACCACATTGTTACATTTGTTTTCTTCTATATCTACATTGTTATATATGTTTACTTAACTTTGTATTGCACTGAAAACTTCTTTCTTGCAATTTGTATTTCTGATTCTTCTTTGTAAGCTACCCTTCATTGTATGAAAATGACAAAACAATAAAAATACAATTGAAAAAAAAAAATTATCAACCAACAATAGTCCCTGAAAATATCTTGTCCAAATGCTTACACATATACATGAATGAACCAAAAAGCTAGAAAAAATGCTGGACATATGTACCATATATAGTCAAACAATGATGCTTTATTTATACACATGACATAATTTTTTTTTTTAAAGATTATGACAAGGGAATGCATAGCAACAGATCCCAAGGGAGTCATAAGAGGTACGTATAAAACAATACAATAATGCAAAGTATGCTATAAATACTACAAAATTACATATGACACTGGGCATACATATGAAAAAAAGGTAAATAGCAGCAGACCAATGGGGACCACAAGACACAGCAAATGGTATAACAATAAAGTGTAAAGTGCACACAAAACCCCTACTGCAAAAATAGTTTGGTTCGTCACTGAATCTGGTTTGTAACGAATCTGGTTAAAATAACAGTAACAAATAAGAACACAGAATAGACCAGGATACAAGGGATTATTACTCCTATAATCCCTTGTATCCTGGTTTTCTGTGAATTTCAAGATGTGTGACATCACCCCTGTTAGGGTGAGACCATAAGTTAGTCTCCTCAGATATACCTTGGTGCTGCCTAATCAAAAATGTAATGTGACAGCTGTCTGTGAGTATCAACCAAGACACATGAAAGCAACTTCAGCATTCAAGCTGATCTACTTTATTAAAGCTTCAAAAAATAAAATAGGAGAACCCTGTTTAGCCGCAACAAAAAAGTTAAAAAAAGAACAGTAAAAAAAAGTCCCATCACTGTCCCAGCCCCCCCAAAAAAAGGTCCCATCAGCTGTCCCATCACTGCACAGTTGTGTAGAAAAATGTTGGCGACTCATTGGGATTCTTGGTGTTCAAGACCGTGCACCCAAGTGCTGATGTCTGGTCCTTTAATTATGGGCAAGGGCAGTACATGTCTGTTACTGCCCATTGCGTCAACATCCTCCCAGAAGACCATCAGGAAGTTGGCCCATTCTTGCCACTGTCACCTCCATGGTGCTTTAGGGGGCCAGTTCTGCACAAGTTCTGCCTCCACCAGCTTGCAACCATCCGCCGCTTTGACTGCAGTCCAACCTGCCCCAGTGTCTTAGCAACGATGTCAGGCCCGGCGCTCTGAGGCTGTCCTCCATTTGGTGAGCCTGGGTGAACGGAGCCACAGTGGGCAGTAGCTCTTCCGGACCATCAGGGAGGAGATATATGAATGGCTGACCCCAGGTCAACTAACGGTGGGAAGTGTTGTAGCCGACAATGGGAGGAAAATTGTCTCTGCAGTGCAGGAGGAAGGGCTGAGTCATACACCTTGCATAGCACATGTAATAAACCGCATAGTGCACAGGTTTCTTCAAACATTTCTTGTCAATTGTTGATCCCCTTTGAGGACGCGACTCTCTTTGTGAGCAGGCATCACTATGGATTCAACTACATCATCCCACTCGTCCGTGTTCTTGAAAGTGCGCTTAAAAACATCATCAACGAGGATTCCCAGGCCACCACTCCAGGGCTGAACATCCTCCTCCGTCAATTGTCTGTTCTCAACCAGACCTGCCTGGGTGCAATCAGGTACTGCCTCCTCCTCCTCAAATAGTCTGTTCTCAATCATACTAGGCCTGGGTGCAATCAGGTACTGCCTCCTCCTCCTCAAATAGTCTGTTCTCAATCATACTGGGCTGGGTGCAATCAAGTGCTGCTGCCTCCTCCTCCGTCAATTGTCTGTTCTCAACTATACTGGGTCCAATAAAGTACTATTATTGGTGCTGGTTCCACTGTCAAATGTCTGTTTTCCACCCTACTGGGTCCAAGGAACTTTGTGTCCTATGTCCCGTGTAATCACTTACACATTGTCTAATTTTTTTTCACTATTTTTGCACATTCATTTTTTCTACTTTTTTAATAATAATAGCAACTGCAACCAGACAAAACTATACCCTATCAGACTCCCACTATTGTAGCTGCAATTATTCAGCTGTTATAGCAAGGTTCATTTTAGGTTCGGTTCGTATGAATCCGAACTTCACGAAAGTTCGCCGGATCGAACCAACCGAACTTTTCAAAAGTTCGCTCATCCCTACTCTGTAGGTAAAATACTCGTAAAACTCTATACCTTCTTACCCAATGCACGTTTCACGTTCAGCTTCTTTGTCAAGGACCCATTTGTAATTTTGTAGTATTTAAAGCATATTCTGCATTATTGTATTATTGTATACTTACTTCTTATGACTCCCCTGGGATCTGTTGCTATACACTCCCTTGCCATAATCTTTTTTTAAAAATGTAATGTCATGTGCATAAAGCATCATTGTTTGACTATATATGGTACATAGGTCCAGCATTTTTTCTAGCTTTTTGGTTCAGCCAAGCCAAATGTTGCCAAACACACTGTAACCAAGTAACAAAGAGGAATAGAGGTTTGATGCTTGTGCTGCACTTCGGCACGTCTCACCAATACTTCCTCCTCTCTAATTCTGCTGCATGTTTACAAGTACACAACGTGCATGCGCAGCTCCTCTAGCGCATGCACAATAGCGGTTATTAGTGGCAGGACGCGATGGAGAGCTCATAGAGGGGCAGGGTTTCTGCTCACTGGGGATGGGCCGGCCCACCTCCAGTGCTTCAGCCCAGTCTGGTGCCCAGGAATAGAATGCGCCGGTGCCATTCTATACATGTGCAGAACTTAAAGCGAATGTACATGATGGTACATTCGCTTCAAGTTTTATCATAGCATCAATGCTTTACTATGAATAGGGGGCAAGTACCACCTAAAGCATGTCAGATGTTTGGTTATACTTAGTGATGAGCAAACGTGCTTGTCCGAGCTTGGTACTCGATCGAGTATAAGGGTACTCGATGGTATTCGTTACTCGGACGAGCATCTCGCAATAATCAAGGAAATCTCATCATCCGTTTCCTGTACGTTTGGGCACTATTTCTCAGCCAATAAACATGCAGGAGACTCTTTGGTACATCCTGCAATGACGTGGGACCCATACATGTCGATAGCAGCGATTGGTTGGCCAGATCAGATGACCCTGCCATATAAAACTCGGCGCCGGCAGTGCTTGCTTCAGACGCATGCTATGAGAGATCAGGGACAGAGCTGCTGCTTCTCAGGGAGAGTGTCAGTGTAGGATTTAGCGTTCCAGTAGGCAGGGTATATACTGGCAAGATAAACAAACAGCCCTAAAAAGCTTTTATTTATACTATTACTAGAGACTGCTGGCTGGGAGTTGCAGTGATGCTACCGCGATTTAACCAGCACACTGTGGTGACCGGCTGCTGGCAGAAAGGGGACATTAGGTGTTGCATACACACCCATAAGAAGTGCTAAGTGTACTCCTTTTCAATTTTGGCTGGTGGTCCTGGTGTACTGCACTGTATAGCTGGGAGTTGTAGTGCATCCGGCATATAACTTCACTGCTCATTGTATTGGGGTGACAGAAAGTGTTTACAGTTGGTGCCCATATCAGATAGCACCCCCTAAACTAGTGTGTACTACACTGTATTGCTGGGATTTGTAGTGTATCCTGCATAGAACTTCACTGCTCATTGTATTGGGGTGACAGAAAGTGTGTACAGTTGGTGCCCATACCAGATTGCACCGTACAGCCCCACCTAACCAGTGGGTACTACAACTATTTTTCCAGATATCTGTATTTCATATGCAAGGCCTAACTCAGTTCCATACTGTGCAGTGTCCATAAAATGGTGAACCCCAGAGGTAAGGGTCGAGGGCGTGGGGTTCCAAGTGATGTGGTTGCTGGAGGCCATGTTACAGGGCAGGGTGACACAGCAGCACCTGTTGAGGAGGTAGCAGTGGCACACCGCAGACGTCCACTCCCTAGCTTCTTTAAACAAACTTACAAGGTCTCAAGTTAGACTGTTATTAAAACTGCAGCAGTGTGAACAGGTGATCACGTGGATAGCGGATAATGTGTCCAGTAACTTATCCACCACCCAGTCTTCAACACAGTCCGCCCACGCTACCCAAGGTAGTGGAACCCTTGCTCCATTAGCTCAGCCTCCTTCCCCACAGCCTGCCCCCTCCAGGGAAAGAAGGGATTCAGATCCACCACCATGCTCCCAGGAACTGTTCTCTGGACCCTTCCCTGAGTAAGAGCAACTGGAGCAGTCGATCTGTCCTGATGCCCAAACTATGCAGCTCACGCAGTCAGTGGGTGATAAGAGTGGGGACTTGCAATCGGGGTTTGAAAGAGGTGTCTAATGATGATGATGAGACCCGGTTGTCAGACAGTGAGGTTGTTGTTATGGATGTAACTCAAAGTGAGGAGGAAAGTGAGGAGCTGGTGGATGAGGACAAGGTGACTTACCCGAGCTGGGTGGATAAGCCTAGTGAAGACCAAGCTTCTGAGGGGGAGGCAAGTTCACCCGCAGGACCGGTTGGAAGAGGAAGAAGGGTGGGCAGAGGGAGAAGCAGAGGCAGAGCTAGTAGAACAGCAACTGTTTCACGGAGTCAAACTCCCATGGCCAGGGCTAGATGTTCCGAAGTCTGGAGGTTTTTTAAAGAAACTGCGGATGACCGACGGACTGTAGTGTGCAACGTGTGCCATGCCAGGATCAGCAGGGGAGCCTAACCACTACCAGCATGCGCATGCATATGAGTGCTTAACACCCCAATCAGTGGAACCAAGGCCGTTCAGTGACTGCAAGTCGCACCACGGCTCCTTCCCCTGTGTCACGTGCTGGCTCTGTCAGTCCCCCCGCCCAGGCCCCAGGCACGAGCGCCTTCCACCCTACAAGCACCCCTTCACCTCCACTATGCTCCACACCCTCCAGCAAGGTGTCCAAGCGCAGCATTCAACTGTCCATGCAGCAACTTTCCCTTGCCTCCATGTTGGCTACTGCTGGGCCTTTACTGGCATCCATGTCGACTACTGGTGTGCCTGCCCTTGCCTCGTTGTTGCTGGGCCTTAACTGGCATCCATGTAGACTACTGGTGTGCCTGCCCTTGCCTCGTTGTTGCTGGGCCTTAACTGGCATCCATGTAGACTACTGGTGTGCCTGCCCTTGCCTCCTTGTTGGCTACTGCTGGGCCTTAACTGGCATCCCGGGTTCATGTGTAATTAGCAGTGAGCTTGGTTGCGTGTGACAAGGGGCGAAACCTGGTGGCGGCTCTGCAACTCAGCAGCCTCACACATGTACCATTCCTGGCCCACGTCTTCCACCTAATGTTGCTGCGGTTCCTTAAAACTTACCCCAATGTGGCTGACTTGCTCAACAAGGTGCACCGCATCTGTGCGCATTTCCTCAAGTCAACTGGCATCCATGTTGACTACTGCTGACTACTGATGTGCCTGCCCTTGCCTCCATATTGGCTACTGCTGATCCTGCCTGGCCTCCATGTAAACTACTGTTGCTCCTGCCTGGCCTCCATGTTGGTTACTGTTGCTCCTGCCTGGCCTCCATGTTGGCTACTGCTCATCCCAGCAGTTCTCTGTGTGCTCAGTGCCATGCAGTGTTTGGCCTAATTTTGGGGAGGCTCACTTTCTTCCTTGCTCACTTTTAATGGTTCTCTGTGAGCTCACTGCCATGCTAGGTCTGGTATAATTTTTGGAAGGCTGACTGGCTACCGCTTCTACCTTGTTCTCTCTGTCCTCACCGCTATGCTGTGTCAGGCTGAATTTTTGGGTAGTTCATGATAAGCTACCTCTGTTTAAATTGTTCCCTGTGTTCTCACTGCCATGCTGTGTCAGGCTGAGTTTTTGGGTGGTCCCTATGCCTACCTCTGTTTTAACCAGGCTGTTGCACAGAATTAGGCATAATGGTGCCATTTGGCAGCATCAGAGGCATGCATACATGCTGCCCCTGCTGTTTCCTGTCTATTTCCGTTGTGTTTCCATCAATTTCTGAGGTTGACAGGTTTTCACACGACCTTTCCTCTACCGAACTTGAGTGCCCTCAAAAAATGCTCGAGTCTCCCATTGACTTCAATAGGGTTCATTACTCGAAACGAGCACTCGAGTATCGGGAGATATTCGGTTCGAGTAACGAGCACACGAGCATTTTATTACTCATCACTAGTTATACTCCATGATGCTGGACCTTGAAATTCTATGACTATACACATCAGGAGGTTGGCTGAAATCAGCAGAAATCAATTTAGCCATTTCCTATTCTATTCAATTTAGCTCTTCCTATTAATTCTCAACAGCGGCATCATGGAGAAAGCAGTAGACTGTGGTTGCTGACTTCCGTGAATGAAATTGCTGGTGATGACTGTCCACATTTTTTTAAATTAAAATAAACCTGAAAATACATTGTATAACACTCAGGAACGACAAGTTTCAACATAATTGACTAATTGATAGATATACGTAAAAAAAAACTAAGGCACTATAAGAGAAGACTGCCGTTTGGACGGATGGAAGTAGAGACTTTCGGCTGCAATGGAGTTGCAATGGACTCCTGATGAGGAGTGCTCCATACTACATACTGTATATACATACTTGCCCACATGCTGTGTGAAGGAGATTTAATATTCAGTGCAGCACTGGGTAGTCATCCTCTTTTCTCTGCACATAAGATCTTATATTCTATGGAAGAACACAACAAAGAACCACTCTATTAACCCTCCACTCTTCCTCACAATTAATGGAGACCAGAAATCATGCTGGGAACCTACTCAAAGAACAGGGCAGTAAAGACACAGCTTTACTACCTTCTATAGGGTTATAAGATCATCATATAACTGAGAACTAATCAATGTCTCACTGTTCTTCTCATCTCAATCCGTGTGGAAAAATAGTGTTCTGTGGGGAGTCACATTAGAAGCTACTTTTTTTCCTAGGACACAAAGAGCACATCAATCATAAGAACATGGAAGGAAGCTTTTTAAAGTAAATGTGCACACAAGAAGAAATTAGTTAAAAATGTCCGTAATAAAATAATAAACTTAATAAAATAAAAGCTGGATGATCCGTATAAGCACTCTTACAGCAGAGATAGTCATGCAGCTTTTTCCTCCATATTTAAAGATTTACCTTAGTCCTCATAAACATGGCATAAGGCTCGTCTGGCTCTATTCACAGTCCTGCTTTCATACAGCACCCATGTAGTCCAATCCTGCAGTCATACTCCTTTTATTCTGCTTTCTACACTTGGTAAGTTACCAGAAAGTGTGAGCCAGATGAAGGAGTATGACTGCACTGGGTTGGTTTGTAGTCTGTTGCTATGGAGACATAAAAGTCTACCGATGAGCTGTATTCACAAAAGTAGTAGGATGTTTATCATTATTCAAGTCTTTAAGTTGCTTTATAATAACTGGAAAAAATAATTGAAAAGAAGGCTGATTATTTACCTGAAATATTTAAAATGTGCCTGTCAATATAATTTTTTTTTTACATGACATGTACACTTTAAATTTAGTATAATCAAGATAGAAAAGAGAAAACGCTTTAAAAGAATTATTACATGTGGTAGATACATGACATAGCAGGAACCACCTTGTAAAAAGATTCTGTGGACCCTTGCTCTTTTTATAGATTTATAGATGCTCTTTTTAACAGAGTAAAAAAAAAAAAAAAAACCCTATGTGTCTATAATGATCCACCAGTAACTGTAAGCTATAAAATCAATCTCTGTGTCTTCTTTCTTCTAATAAACAAAAGGAAACTGTCAGCTGACTTATTGTGTCAGTGGGTACTGCTGTTTACCTTTATACTCCGCATCCAGTCATTTTTGGACTTTTGTTTTTTCCTTGTTACCTTATAAAGTCAAAAAATAACTCTTCTTTTTTTCCATGTACAGAATCATATGAGGGCTTATTTTTTCTATACAATATGCAGCAATATAACTGGATCCACACCTGCCTTAAATATATTCACTTTGTTTATAAAGACACAATAGACACCATAAAAACAAGTGGCAGTTCCAAACATGAATTACGACAGAATGCAAAATTTGGGCGGTAATTAAATACTCTTAGGGCAAAGATTGCAAAAACTCGAAAGTGACAGTGCTCAAATATCAATGTGCAAACTCAAATAGGGACAGCTTAGCCATTTAGACAGTATGGGGGGCATTTATTAAGTCTGACGTTTTTTTACGCCGGACTTAAAAATGTCCCTGCATCTCCGGCGCTACGGAGATTTATGTAGAGGCGTACTGCCTCTACATAAATCCCGTGCGCGTCGGTGCGCATGGCAGAAAACCTACGCCACCTGAAAGGTGGAGTAGGTTTTTGGCGTATCTTTTGCCGGAGCAAAAGATAAATCGCGCGGACTCTGAGTCCGTGCCCCCATTCCGCTTGGTGCATGTACGTGTGTTGTCTGGGAATACCATCACTCCTCAGCAGCAATATATAAAAATAATTTAAAGGGTCAAAACACCCCTTTATTAATCAGAGCTATATTAGTTAGGAGTTTTCAACACTTTTAAGGTACTTTTCTGACAATGTTTTTTCTGCAGGTTATGGCACTAAAATTATTAAATTTCTTGGGCAATCATGCACTACATGGGAAATTGCAGAGACGCCAACATCCTCAAACCTCCAAATTTGCAGTTTCCCCCATAATTTGGTGTATATAATATATATATTCCCCCCCCCAGGATTTTTAATCATACAAGTAGGGGGTGTTTCTTCTTGGTTCTAAAAAAAAAAAAAAACTATGTAGAAATAAAAATAAAAATATTAATTAAGAATATTAATGTTAACTAAAAATTAATAATATTTCTAAGACTAACTCATATGAACCATTTAAGAATTCCATATAAGAACTATGGAAATATTGTAAGTGTTGTAAAGCTGGAATTTGACAGTTTTCTACCGTGATATATAGCACCATGCATATGACTGAAACCTTCCACTATTAAAACAGCTTGTGAGAGAGAACACACCAGCCACAACATTGGCTATGCTGAAGGCTCAATCAATCAAATTGATTCAGTTTTCAAATTGTTTATGTACTCTCCCATGATATTATCAAGTGCTGCAAGATGGATTTCTCAGAATTGTGACTTTCAATTCGAATACAATAACTACAAAATTTAACCACTAAAAAATTGGCTTATCTAGCTTCGTGCTTACACTCTATCATTTCTAGAAGAGAGACACTAAAAAAGCGATGGGGAACCTTCGGCACTCCAGCCATTGCAAAACTATCATTCCTATTATGTCTGGGCAACCAAAAATATGGATTTTTTACTGCCCAGGTATTATGGGAATTGTAGTTTTTTAACAGCTGGAGTGCTGAAGGCTGGAATAAATAGATATGTTAAAAAACAAACAAAAGAAAAAAACATAATGGCCTAGATTTAAAATTGTTTACTGATTATCTCACATGCTGAGTGTATTGGGCTAGATGTATTTTGGGTGTGTGTTATTCACTGTTTTGATGCTGGTTAGTAAATCCATGTCCGGATGCAATATACAAATTTACACCTCAGTTTTTTTTGTAGCTTTGACCAAACACTCTTTACTGAAACAAACAGATTTTTGGTGGTTTCAGTACTGAGACAGACAGCTAGGCAATGCTATATGCTTCTGCAGCATTTTTATCTTTTACCAGATCCGCCTCCCCCCCCCCCTCCTCCGATGATGAATTGAGTTATCTTTTTATATATATTATTTTATGATTTTTTTTTTTCAAATTAGTTAAACATGAAGGAAACTATAGAAGTATTGTTATAGTCACACCAACCAGAAGAATACAGATATGATTTTAGTTTTAGTTAGACAGATGAACAATGAATACAATATATCCAATGGGACAGGACTGGTTAACAAATATTTAGAAAAAAAAACTGTGGAGTGCTCGCCTCACCGTGCAAGACCCGTCCGTCCGGATGTAATCCAACAAAATAGCAGAAGACAGCATCTCTAGTGAAAAACGTGATTCTTTTATTCACATCAAGCACAACATTTAGGCTGGTACTTTAGCCGAAACGTCGTGCTTGATGTGAATAAGAGAATTAAGTTTTTCACTACAGGTGCTGTCTCCTGCTATTTTGTTAGATGAACAATGAATGTCATAAGAAACTACCAATCTTCTCCTTATATGGTTTCGTAAATAGAAAAATAAAAATAATTAGGAAGAGAAGATGAAAAGTTTGAATGCAAAAATTTAAATCTCCATGGTTGTTATAGGGTTAAATGTAGTTGATAATAATTCGGAAGCTTGTTGGTATTTCATACTGCCATGGCTAGACCAGAATGAATCTGTTGACAGGTGCTTTTTCAGACTTTCTGTTTTCTCCTTCCATACCTGATAAAGATTTTTTAAAGAAAGACACATGAAAGTTCTGTAATCTGTGCTGAAAACTAGACTACAGATCAATAACGGAGACATTCAAAAAACATTAAGTGAAGATTGCCTGAGGCTGATACAATGTCTAGGTCCAACAATCTTAAGTATGAAGAAAGAATATATTCATAAGGGTGTTTACTTTATGGAATAGGCTTTGCTTTCCAATATGCTACCTGCAAGGAAAAGTATATCCATTTGTGGCCAAAATAGAGGGGTATTCAGTAGTTATCTCTGAAGTATATGCTGCAAGACATTAAAAAAATCAATATTAACAAATACAATAGGATACCAATCATGTCTTCAGACTTAATAGAACACTTGACAAGTACAAGGAATGATCAGTTTAAACTTTAAGAAAGTTGTATTGCAAGTGGGAAAAATGGGCCCGATGTATTAGGATCTATGTATCTTTGACACAGGAAAAATTGTGATATCTAGTAGGTCAGAGCATCTAAATGGCATCATCTGGGGTGTTCTCAAGATGCAGGAGTTAGTACTATTGTAGCAGTAGCCAAAAAAGACATTTACTAGGCTGTTTGAACAACATGCAATGAAAACAGCTTGGGAGAGAGTACACATCAGCCACAACATTGGCTATGCTGAAAGCTCAATCAATAAAATTGATTCAGTTTATGTACCCTCCAATGATATTATCAAGTGCTGCGTGATGGATTACTTAGAATGGTGACTTTCAATTTCAATACAATAACTACAAAATGTAACCACTATAAAAATTGGTATGATAAAGATTCGTGCTTACGCTCTATCATTTCTAGAAGAGAGACACTAAAAAAGCGATGGGGAACCTTTGGCACTCGAGCCATTGCAAAACTATTATTCCTTTTATGCCAGGGCAACCAAAAATATGGCTTTTTTACTGCCCAGGTATTATGGGAATTGTAGTTTTGGAAAAGCTGGAGTGCCGAAGACCAGGATAAATGGATATGTTAAAAACAAACAAACAAAGAAAACATTATGGCCTAGATTTACAATTGTTTGCTGATTATCTCACATGCATAGGGTTAGGTGTATTTTGTGTGTGTGTTTGTTTGTGTGTGTTATTCACTGTTTTGATGCTGGTGTCAGGACAGGAGAGGTAGGGACAAGAAACAACAGTAAGCCCTGATGCTGAGCCCACCAAGTGTCCCTACCTACTTGTACAGTGTCCCTGTACCCAACAAGAATCAAGTATTTTCTCCACCTCATGTTCCAACTGCCTGGATGACTAGTAGAGCAGGAGGAGTTGATGGAGATACTGGGGAAATGTTTTTTTTTCAGGAGTGATTGTAGAATACATTATGGATACGGAATGAAGCAGGAAATTTCAATCTAAAAGTAACCGCGTTAATCACCTCAACAATAGTATATAGACCAATATACTTGGGTGCCAGTTTTCCCGACTCCACCCTTAACCACAAGTTCTTTGTAGAGAGTAGTGATGGTCTGAAACTGCCGAGGTTCGGGTTCGTATGAACCCAAACGCTCGGCATCAGATTCCCGCTGTCTGCCCGCTCCGTGCAGCAGGTGGATACAGCGGGAGGACCACCTGGAAAACTGGGATACAGCCTATGGCTATGGCTGTATCCCAGTTTTCCAGGCGGTCCTCCTGCTGTATCCACCCTCTCCACGGAGCGGCCAGACAGCGGGTATCATTTCCAAAAGTTCAGGTTCGTACGAACCCGAAACAAACTCCGTTCGGACCATCCCTAGTAGAGAGCCAAACCTTTTGGATGCTTTTTGGAATAGTTCTTGGGCCTTTTACCAAGCTCTGATGAACTTGGGCCCAAACTGTGCACAGTTTCGAGACTAGGGCTTTGTCTGAGGGGTTAACTGATTTGGCAGTGTGAGTAGAGGAATACCTAGGGTTAAAACCATAATTACAAAAGAACAGTGACATCTTAAGTGAGCGCTGCTCATGATTTTACAATGCGAACTCAGCTAGAGATACAAATTCCCTCAATTTGTTTTGGGCATCAGCCCCGAAACACCTCATTGTGTTCGAGACTGGTTGATCCTCTCCATGTGCCCATTCGTCTGCTGGTGGAAGGCAGATGAGAAGGACAAGGAGGTACCCAACCGCCCACAGAATTCTGTCCAAAACTTCGCCATAAACTGAACACCCAATTCAAGCGCAAAATGTGAATTGTAAATAGTGTAGGGAGGTCAGGGCCATATAATCAGTCAGAAAATCTTATTGTGCCCCAAAGAACGAAGGGGGGGGGGGGAGGGGCAGGGCTACCAGATCCAAAACTTTGTACACAAGGAAGTGGGAAGAAGAGATAGAAGAGACGATCTAGTCAGAAGATTGGGCCAAGGCATTTAAGTGTTCTCATAAGATGTCGTCAGCATGTGTGTGCAGCCCAAGAGAACTACAAACTTTTATCTAGATGGTACAGGTGCTCGGGCCGTCTTCATGTGATGTATCTAGTGGTTCCTGAAACATGTTGGCGTTGCGGGTTGGAGATGGGCACTATAATGCATGTTTGGTGGAGCTGCTCAGCCCTCCAGGGTTTTTGGAGGGAAGTTTTCTCAATATATGAGGAGATGTCGGGCTCCGCGTTAGAGTTCTCACCCAAAATAGCCTTGTTGTCTGTTTTTTACCAGGCTCAATATCCTCTATTAAGAGAGGAATCTTGCGACACTTTTTAGTTGCCGCAAGGGCAGTTATCCCGAGACACTGGAGGGAGACCAGCCCACCTACACCGGTGGAATGGATACATGAAGTAAATCTGATCAAACGGCTAGAGGAGTTAGCAATGGAGAAAAAGGTGGCCAACTCCAATTGCTATCAGATCTGGGCACCATGGGTACAATTTCTAGAATCTCAACGTCTAGAGGAGATAGTAAATTAAATACTGGCATTGAGGGTTAGGTTTAATTATTGTGAATTTATTAGTATTTTTTTTGTTTGTTTCTGGTTTCAGTGTGTGTGTGTGGGGGGGGTTCTACCTGTACCTGGATATTGTTGTCTGCCAAGGTGATAGTGGGAACACCAAGGGATATGAGATATCTGGATTTAATGTACTATTATTTATTTATTTATGCATTTTTCTTCTATTTTTTGGTATTTATGTTGTTATAGTTACATTTAAAAATTGACAAATAAAGATTTGAAAAAAAAAAAAAAGATAGATAGATAGTGTGGCCAGAGTACGAGCATTTGGTAGTTTGCACAAAGGGATAAGATGGCACATCTTGAAAAATCTATCCAACTACCCAAGTAACAGTTTTTCCCTTGGACAGGGGAAAATCAGTAATGAAAGCCATCAAGATATGTGTCCATGGTCTCGTAAGCACAGGTAGAGGATGTAATAACCCTTCAGGTGGCCTCCGAGGGACCTTGGACCTAGCACAGGTCAAGAGCAAGCGCAAGAGCAAGTATTTGGTTCCTTCCACCCTTGGGTGCCCAGCTAACACAGAGCCGTGAATCTTCAAAAGGTTAGGGGGGCACAAATAGTAGCGACTTTGGAGTGTTTCGGAGTTCCAGGGATTGACACTCAGTGATTTGAGTCACCAGATTCGGCTGCAGAATGGCCACTACCACACCAGAGGAAAAGATGGTATCAGGTTGGATCCTAGGCGTGGTCTCAATGTCAAAGCTGCGTGACAGAGCCTCAGCTTTGACATTCTTGAAACCAGGCCAGTAGGTCATCTCGAAATCAAACCGAGTAAAGGAAAAGGCCCATCTGTCCTGGCGTGGTGTGAGACGATTGGCTTGGTCAAAATACATGACATTTTTGTGATCAGTGAGAACCACTAACTTATGTTTTGCTCCCTTGAGGAAGTGTCTCTATTCATCAAAGGCCAATAGCACTCCTACCCCCACCTCGGATGCGTCCACTTCCACTATAAAAGGACGCTCAAAGTCTAGCTGAATCAGCACCGGAGCCTCTGAAAAACACCGCTTGAGCCTGTCAAATGCCAAGTAAGCGTCAGGGGACCAATTAACCAGATCTGCCCCCTTGTTGGTTAAATCGGTAAGGGGTTTATCAATGAGCGAGAAGCCCTTGATAAATTTCCGATAGTAATTGTCGAAACCCAAGAACCTCTACAGAGCCTTAAGGTTATTGGGTCACTCCCAGTTCTCAATGGCTTGGACCTTAAAAGGATTCACACTAAAAGAGTTTGATGTTATTTTAAACCCCAAGAATGAGACCTCCTGAATTCCAAATTGGCATTTAGCTTGGCACACAACTGATTAGCTCTTAGAAGTTCCATGACAGTGTGGACATGCAAAATGTGAGAAGACGAGTCAGGGAAAAAATTAAGATGTCATCAAGGTTCACAACCAAGAAACAACCAAGGGACTCGCAGAATACATCATTCACAAAGTGTTGGAAGACTTCCAGGGCATGGCATAGTCCAAACGGCATAACAAGGTATTTAAAATGCCCTTTAGAAGTATTAACCCTTAAAGGACCGAGCCAATTTAAATTTTTGCGTTTTTGTTTTTTCCTCCTTGTGCTTAAAAGGCCATAGCAGTTACATTTTTTCACCTAGAAACCCACATGAGCCCTTTTTTTTGCACCACTAATTGTACTTGTTAATGACAGGCTGAATATGTTCATAAAGTACACTGCAAAAGCAGGAAAAAATTAAATGTGTGGTGAAATTGAAAAAAAAACAACACATTTTTTTATTTGGAGGGTTTTTGTTTTTACGCCATTCGCCCTGAGGTAAAACTGTCTTGTTATATATGTTTCTCAAGTCGTTAGGATTACAATGATATGTAACATACAGTATATAACATTTATTTTATTTGATGGCTTGGAAAAAATTCAAACAATTGTTAACAAATATATGTTCCTTAAAATCGCTCTATTCACATGCCTATAGCGCTTTTATCCTTTGGTCTATGGGGCTGTGTGAGGTGCTATTTTTTACGTCATGATGTGTACTTTCTATTGGTACCTTGATTGCGCATGAGTTTTTGATCGCTTTTCATTACAACTTTTCTGGATTTGATGCAACCAAAAAATGCACAATTTTGCACTTTGGGATTTTTTGCGCTTACGCTGTTTACCGTGCGGGATCAGGAATGTGATAAATTAATATTTTGGGCAATTACGCACCAAACATGCTTATTTATTCATTTTTATTTATAACATGGGAAAAGGGGGGTGATTCAAACTTTTATTAGGGGCCGCCTGAACACCCCTAGGTGGCCCAGGACGTAACTGTACACCCAAGGTCTTCTAGGGGTTAAAGACAGTCTTCCATGCATCACCTTTCTTAATCCTTAATTAATTGTATGCTCCATGCAAATCAATCTAGGAAAACCACTTATGGTGCGTTTACACAGACAGATTTATCTGACAGATTTTTGAAGCCAAAACCAGGAACAGACTATAAACAAAGAACAGGTCATAAAGGAAACACTGAAATTTCTCCACTTTTCTAATCCATTCCTGGCTTTGGCTTAAAAAAATCTGTCAGATAAATCTGTCTGTGTAAACTCACCATTAGCTCCCACAATTTGAATAAATAAATCAGGAATAAGGGGTAGAGGATGTTGGTTTTTCACAGTAATTTTATTCAATTGCCGATAGTAAATACAAGGCCGAAGCGCGCCATCCTTTTCCCCCACAAAAAAGAATCCTGCCCCCAAAGGAGAGGAGGAGGGGCGAATGTGACTTTTAAGTAGACTCTCCATTATGTACTCTCGCATGGCCTCCCTTTCTGGGCAGGATAAGTTAAATATGTGTCCCTTAGGATATTTGGCACCAGGTAAGAGATCAATGGAACAATCATAGGGTCGATGAGGAGGCAACCCCTCCACTGAACTCTCATCAAATACATAAGCATAATCACTCAAAAGTGCAAGTGACACAGCAATACAATGAGGACCACACTGAACCAGTTCCCTGCTGGACCAATGGAACACAGGGTTATGTGCTTCCAGCCAGGGCATCCCCAGAATCACATCATAAGACGAATTATGCAAAAGAAGAAAATCAAGGGTTTCAACATGAAGAGACCCCACCTTTACTGGGCAGGGGGTGATATACCGTACGTCTGCTCCAGTGACATTTACTGGAGACCTGTGCAGCAGGGGACATACCTCTAAACCAGACCAAAACACGGGGTTAATGAAATTTGCAGAATACCCAGAATCGACCTGGGTGTATCCAGAGATGCATCTATCCCCCAACACCAGAGAAATAGGTAGCAGTAGCTTTTTCCTTCTAATAAGGGTTACTTGTGCACCTGAGTGACCCCCTAATAGTTGCTCAGGCACCTGGAGCTTTCTGGCGATGGTTCCAGCCTGGAGGGACATTGCTGTACTCTATGTCCCGCTTTACCACAGTACAGACAAAGATTTTCTGGCCTTGGCGTCTGTGGTGTCCACTTGCATCGATTCTTCCAGAAGGCGTGAGACAGGAGGGAAAGGTTTAGAGAAGGAGGTTGGAGACAAAGAGGGTCTAGTCAGGTCTGGGGTACCCCTTTCCCTCTGTTGGCCCCTCAACCATCGATCCACCCTAATGGTCAAGATCATACTCTCCTCGAGGGTATCAAGAGTCGAGTAAGCCCCTAACATGTCCTTTAGTCAGTTGCTCAGTCCTAGAACTGCAACTGGAGGACAGAGTTGTTCCAAGTGGACGGGCCGCTCCACTGCTGGAACTCTGAACAATATTCGTCTACGGGACATTTATTTTGCCGTAATCTGGTTAGTTGTAACTCTTAATTGGCTGCACTATCCGGGTCATCATACAGCAGGCCCAATGTGGAGAAAAATCGGTCAAATGTTTGCAGGTCAGGGGAGTCAGGTGACATGGAGAAAGCCCATTCCTGCGGTGGCCCTTGGAGGAGGGACAAAACTATACCCACCCTCTGAGCCTCGTCTCCAGAGGAACGAGGACGCAGTCAAAAAAACAGCTTACAACCCTTCCGGAAGGTGCTGAAGCTTTTCCTGTCCCCCTTAAACTTCTCGGGGGGGGGGGGGGGGGGGAGGGGGGGGGGGGAGGCTCAGGAGGTCAAACAGGTCAAACAAGCAGCGGGATTAGGAACGGGGATTGCGAGAGTAGACAGGGGGAGCTGAGATCAGGGTGTGAACCTCAATAGCCAGCTCTGGGAGACTGGCTCAGCTTTCTTTTATGAGGATTAAGAGCCCGGTCCGGATCTCCATTGGACCGGCGCTCTAATCCTCCAGGTGGCAGACAGACAGAGAAAAACGTCACTCAAACAGACTTGCTCAGGTGCGGCAATCAAGGGTAGCAGAGTTCAGGGTAACTCTTGCATTGCTGGAAGCTGAAAAGCAATTGAGTGTGTCACACAAAAGCAAAAAAAAAAAAAAAAACATGCCCTGTTCACACCAGGCTACTGCACATTCCTGACAGCTGGTTAGTAAATCCATGTCTGCATGCAATATACAAAGAAATTTACACCTCTGTTTTTGTTTAGTTTTTTTGTAGCTTTGACCAAACCCCCTTCAACCAAACAGATTTTTGTTGGTTTCAGTACTGAGACAGACAGATAGGCAATAGTGATGAGCGAGCATGCTCGTCCGAGCTTGGTACTCATTCGAGCATTAACGTACTTGATGGCACTCATTACTCGGACGAGCATCTCGCAAAGATTCGGGTTCGAGTTCGATAAAACAGCTAAACAATTGTTTGTTTAGCTGGTTTAATAATAATAAAGTTTCAGCTCCCTGGGAAAGCAGGGAATCAGTAATACAGAGATCAGCATTACTGGGGTTAGCGATCCTCTGCAGTAATGCCGATCCCTGTATTTTAACGAATCCATACTTGTGCAATTAAATATACTGTTAAAATAAATATATATATATATATATATATATATATATATAAATAAATGTATATATATATATATATATATATATATATATATATATTTATTTATTTACATTATATTTAATTGCACAAGTATGGATTTGTTAGAATTAAATTATTGAACAAGGGAAATAACTTTATTAGAACGAAAATGTGTTTTATTAATTAAATATTAATTATTACAGGAAGCTCTATTAAAGCCGGCAAATTCCTATTGCCGACAATAGAGCTCATTGTAATAATTAATACTTAACTTTAATTAAAACATCCAATGTTTCTTCTAATTATGCTATCACAATAGCATTATTAGAAGAAACATTTTGCTTTATACAGTATGTGCGCTCAGACGATTGGCTGAGCGCACATATAAAGAGCCGGTCCGCAGCACAGTGACTTCATTGTGCTGCGGACCAACAAAGAGGATGCATCGGGACATCGGAGGGTGAGTATAAAGCTCTCCCCACCCCCTCCCCTGTACTGCACCCATCCCAGCAAGGAAGGGGGGTCACTTAACCCCTTCCTTGCTGGTATGGGTGCAGTCTGACATCAGTCTGGCCCCCAAGGGGTTAAGGGGGATTCAATGCATCCTCTCTTAACCCCTTGGGGGCCAGACTGTAAGCAGCGATCTGTAAAGATGTTGCATACTGTAAGGAGCACAACACCGCTCACAATGTGTTTTTTGTGTGTTTCTCCCTTTTTGTTTTTCAGATATCGGTATCCTGTAGATTACGTCAGATTCGATGGACTACGTCGATGACCAGCGGTTGTTTGGATTCTTTTTTAAAATAAAATGGTCAATGAGGGGTGTAAGGGTGTTTTTATTTGAATAAAAAATGTTTTTCACTTGTGTCTTATCTTTATTTCTTTACTTTATAGACTTAGTAGTGGAAGCCGTCTAATAGACGAAATCCATAACTAAGTCAGGGCCTAGTGTTAGCCGGTATAAAAAAGGCTAACACTAACCCCCCCATTATTACCCCAGTACCCAATGCCACCAGGAGTACTGGGAAGAGCCGGGTGCCAGTGGTTCCGTCGCGTCAAAATTGGAGCTCCTGGACTGGGGCGGCAGCAGGCTGGTAATATTTAGGCTGGGGAGGGCCTAAACCAATGGCTCTTCCCACCCTGATGTTACTAGGCTGCTGTTGGTTGGTTTTTAACCCGTCTGGTTATGAAAATAGAGGGAACCCTATGCGTTTTTTTAAATTATTTATTTAAAAAAAAAAAACGCATAGGGTTCCCCCTATTTTCATAACCAGCCGGTGCTTCGGCTCCAGCCCGGGACCTGTGGGTGGAGCGGCGCCTTGCAGGGGTTCCGGGCTATACTGTAAATAAATTTATATTTATATATATATATATATATATATACATTTATTTATATACATATTTATTTTAACAGTATAATTAATTGCACAAGTATGGATTCGTTAGAATTAAATTATTGAACAAGGGAAATAACTTTATTAGAACGAAAATGTGTTATATTAATTAAATATATTAACCAATAAAGGAATCAGCATTATTGCAGAGGATCGCTAAACCCCGTAATGCCGATCTCTGTTTACTGCTGTTTCCTGTCCATTTCCATTGTGTTTTCATCATTTTCTGCGGTTTACAGGTTTTCACACGACCTTCCCTCTACCGAACTTGAGTCCCCTGCAAAAATGCTCGAGTCTCCTATTGACTTCAATGGGGTTCGTTACTCAAAACGAGCACTCGAGTTTCGGGAAATACTTGTCTCGAGTAACGAGCACTCGAGCATTTTAGTACTCGCTCATCACTAATAGGCAATGCTATGAGTTATTATTTTTTATATATATAATTTTATTAACTTTTTTTTTTTCAAATTAGTTTAACATGAAGGAAATTATAAAAGTATTGTTATAGTCACACCAACCAGAAAAATACAGATAATATTTTAGTTTTAGTTAGACAGATGAACAATGAATACAATATATCCAATGGGAGAGCACTGGTTAGAAGCAAATATTTAGAAAGTGCTTGCCTCATCATGCGGGACCCGTCCGTCCGGATGTAATCCAACAAAATAGCAGGAGACAGCACCTCTAGTAAAAAACGTGATTCTTTTATTCACATCAAGCGCAACGTTTCAGCTGAAGTATTTTGTTAGATGAACAATTAATGTCATATAAAACTATAAATCTTCCCCTCCCTTATATGGTTTCATAAATAGAAAAAAAAAATTTAGGAAGAGAAGATGAAAAGTATCAATGCAAAAATTTTAATGTCCAAGGTTGTTAAAGGGTTAAGTGTAGTTGATTACATTTCGGGAGCTTGTTGGTATTTCATACTGCCATCGCTAGAACAGATTGAATCTGTTGACAGTTGCTTTTTCAGACTTTATGTTTTCTCCTTCCATACCTGATAAAGATTTCCTAAAGAAAGACACATGAAAATTCTGTAATCTGTGCTGAAAACTAGACTACAGATCAATAACTGAGACATTCATAAACATTAAGTGAAGATTGCCTGAGGCTGATACAATGTCTAGGTCCAACAACCTTAAGTATGAAGAAAGAATATATTCATAAGGGTTTTTACTTTGTGGAATAGGCTTTGCTTTCCAATATGCTACCTGCAAGGAAAAGTATATCCATTTGTGGCCAAAATAGAGGGGTATTCAGTAGTTATCTCTGAAGTATATGCTGCAAGACATAAAATAACAATATTAACAAATACAATAGGATACCAATCATGTCTTCAGACTTAATAGAACACTTGCCAGATACAAGTTATGATCAGTTTTAGGCTGGGTTCACACTACGTATATTTCAGTCAGTATTGTGGTCCTCATATTGCAACCAAAACCAGGAGTGGATTAAAAACACAGAAAGGATCTGTCCACACAATGGTGAAATTGAGTGGATGGCCGCCATATAACAGTAAATAACGGCCATTATTTCAATATAACAGCCGTTGTTGTAAAATAACAGCAAATATTTGCCATTAAATGGCGGCCATCCACTCAATTTCAACATTGTGTGAACAGATCCTTTCTGTGTTTTTAATCCACTCCTGGTTTTGGTTGCAATACTGACTGAAATATACTGACTGAAATATACGTAGTGTGAACCCAGCCTTAACCTCATTTTTTTTCTAGTTGTGTCGCAAGTGTGAAAATTAGGCCAGGATCTGTGTATTTGGATCTATGCACCTTTGACATAGGAAAAATTGGGATATCTACTAGGTCAGAGCATCTTCAAAAATTGCGTCATCTGGGGTGTTCTTAAGATGCAGGGGTAAGTACTATTGTAGCAGTGGCTAAAAAGACATTAAGTAGGCTGTATGAACAACATGCTACTTAAAGGAGTAATCTGTGGCTCTGTACTTTGGTGGGTTCCCTACAGGAGCCACCACTTGGCTGGGCCCTTTCCGGAGGGATATCTGGCTAGTCCTGTGTTTTAAGACCCTTAAACCCTTCCCACATCAGTCAGTACATTTACGTCCTGATGCGGGAGGAGGGGGGGTTCAGAGAGGGGTCTCGTGGCGATGCTATGTGTAGCCTGGGACCGCGGCTATTGTCGGGCACGGTCCAATCGCCGCGCCCGCTAATTACACATTTTAATGCAGCTGTATTTAAATGTATTATTTCCCCCTCTTCCCTGGAGTGTAGTGGGGGGGGGGTCTTCCTTCTGCTTACCAGAAGCAGAGGCTGTCTGATGGGAGCGAGTTTCTCTCCATCCTTGGCTAACATCTCTATGGCTAATTGGGAGGAGGTCGTCTTAACCAGTACTCACAACCCGTACAGAGACTTGATTCTGTGCAGGGCCGTTTCTTGGTAATTTTGACTACTAGGCGAATCTTGCTAAAATCGCCCCCCCCCCAAAAAAAAAAATAAAATAAAAAAAAAATAAAATAAAAAATAAACGTCTTTCAGTGACTTACAGATGACGTCTTTTTTCATCTGAGGCTCCACTTTCCTTTTCTTTTTTGGCCCGGACCTCTATGACGGTTTCTCGCAGCCACATTTCATGTCTCGTGAAACTGCCAGACAAACATCTTAGGCTCTGCACTTTTACAACAACTTACTGTATGTGGGTTGCCCCATGTATATAGGATGGCCTGCTGTGACCCCATATAGTAATAATGTCCCCCTGTGCTCTTCCCCCATAGTAAAAATCTCCTCTGTTCTCCCACCCATAGTAATAACCCCTTTATGCTCCCCCATAGTAATAATCCCCCCCATGGTTTTTTCCACATATAGTATTAATTCCCCCTGTGGAGCCCCAATAGTAATAATTCCACCTATGCAGTCCCCATAGTAACAATCTCCCCTGTGCTGTCCCCATAGTAATAATTTCCCTGTGCATCTCCCCATAGTGATAATCCCCCTGTGCTACCCACATATTAGTCCCCCCTGTGCTCCCCTCATAGTAATAATCCCCCTCTACTCCCCCCATAGTAATAAGCCATCCTGTGCTCCCCCCATAGTAATGTTCCCCCTGTGCTACCCCCATAGTTATGTCTCCCCCTGTGCTCCCCCCATAGTAATAAGCCCCCTGTGCTCCCCCCATAGTAATGTTCCACCCTGTGCTCCCCCCATAGTAATAAGCCCCCCTGTGCTCCCCCTATAGTAATGTTCCACCCTGTGCTTCCCCACATAGCAATAAGCCCTCCTGTGCTCCTGCCATAGTAATGTTCCCCCCTGTGCTTCGCCCATAGTAATAAGCCCCCCGGTGCTCCCACTATAGTAATAAGCCCCCCCTCTGCTCCCCCCATAGTAATAAGCCCCCTGTGCTCCCCCCATAGTAATAAGCCCCCCTGTGCTCCCCCATGCTTTGTCCATATAGTAATACTTCCCCCAACCCCCCTCTCAAATGCCAAACACACAAAAACCCTTTATACTCACTTTGTTATAGCATACAGCAGGTCCCTCTCTCCTCTTCTCCACCCCCCGCATACATCTTCCCCCTCCTGCAGGCGCAGTGATACAACGTCATTGCACCTGCTGGAGAGAGAAGATATGTGCGGGGGCAGTGGCAGCCTGGCAGGGGCTGAGTGGATGAGCGTGGTACAGTGCGGGGGTCGATGTGATGGCAGCTTGTGCGCCGCTAGGTGTAGTCCGGAGGGTTCCACCAGCGCCCCCTAGCTGTCGGCGCCCCTGTGCGGATGCCCAGCCACACGCCATTAGAAACGCCCATGATTCTTTGGTACAAGAGGTACATAGACGACCCCAACCTAATATGGCAGGGCACAGAAAACCAGGAAGAAGATTTTGCAAATTACATTAATGGCAATACATTGAATTTAAAGTTTACCCATCATTATGAAAAAGAAACTATTTCCTTTTTGGATGTTAGTCTTACCTTTATAGAGGGCAGGATAACAACCAGTCTGTACAGGTAGCCTAATTCGGGCAATGGAGTGCTACATGCCGGAAGTAGCCATCTATGCCATGTTACCAGGAACCTCCTAATAGGACTTAAGAACTTGTCATAACTGTTCAGAGGATTAGTAATAGTTGTAAGGAGGGCACCACAAGACATAGAATGTTTAGGGTGCTATAATGCTAAAACTCACAATATACGAATGACAGAAAAAGAAAGCACTAGAACAGCACACCTACGTAATGTCACAAAAATATCTAATTTTATTGAAGCACAGAAAAACATAAAAACATTTCAAAACATACTGTCACAATACAAGCCAAAATAAGCTGCACTGATACCTCTGTCCAGAGAGTGGCAGTGGTGTACTGCCTGTATCCCTAAATAGGGGAAACAGATGAGAGACTAGTGCATATAGGTACAGGTAAATACAAGGTATGGTATTAAGTATGCATGATAAACTGCTCCCTCAACCTATATGCACAAAGTGCCCCAGTGCATGAAAATACAGAACGCCATGAGGCTGAAATATACTACCTGCACCAAGGTCTATCAAAACGGACAGATAGAAAGAACAAGCCCAACGCGTTGCGTCGCACAATGCGACTTCGTCAGGGACCAGGGAACTGTTCAGAGGATGACACGTACAACAATTCAGCTACAGAGCTTACACATAGATTTAAAAAAAAAAGAGTATAGAGAACAGGTCATTAATAGAGCTCGTCATATAGCAGAACATAATAATAGGGATAGGCAATATCATTTGCAAGACAGATTAGACACCAATAATGATAAGAAGTATGGAAAAACTAAACAGAATTCTAATCCTCTTACTTTCTCTACGAAGTACAGCCCACAATGTAATGAGATACGGAACATCATAATGAAATATATTCCTATGTTGTTCCAAAATCCGAAGTGAATAGGTTTTAATGCCTGGAGTAAGATGTGTGGCGAGGAAGGGGTAGACCTTGGGCAACATGTTATCACCGAGTATGTAAGACCAATTTTTTTTTTTTTTTTAAAGGAAAAAAAGGAAAAAAAATTAAGAGAAAAAGGAAAAAATCAAGCTAGTCCTGTGTTTTGAGACCCTTAACCCATTCCCGCATCAGTCAGTATATTTACGTCCTGATGCGGGAGGGGGGGTTCAAAGAGGGGTCGCGCGGCGCAACGGCCACTAATTATACATTTAAATGCAGCTGTATTTGAATGCATTATTTTCCCCTTTCCCTGGAGTCTAGTGGTGGGATCTCCTCCCCCCGCACAATGCGATCACGGAGGGGTGATCCATTCTGCTTACCAGGCCAGGGCTCAGTGTCACACTGACGCTGATCCCAGCTCGGCAATTCATTCATTTGGTCTGCAGCAGACCAGAGTAATACAGCAATGATCTCATCAATCATTGCTGTATTAAGTATACTGCAGTGATCTCTATGGGAGATCACTGCAGTAATACTAAAAGTCCCTCAGGGGGACTAAACGTTAAAGTGTATTGTAAAAAAAAAAAAGAAAGTGTTTTTATTATTACAAAATTACCTCCCCTAATAAAAGTTTGAATCACCCCCCCCCTTTTCCCATTTTATAAATGAATAAAAATAAATAAGTAAATAAACAAACATATTTGGTATTGCCCGAACTATTAAATTATTACATTCCTGATCTCACACGGTAAACGGCGTAAATCGCAAAAACCCGCCAAAGTGCAAAATTGTGCATTTTTTGTCACATCAAATCTATAAAGATTGTAACAAAAAGTGAACAAAAAGCTGCATATATGCAAAAAATGACAGCTCAGATAGCCCCATAGACCAAAGGCACTATAAGGGTTGGAATAGAGCTTAATTTGATTCCCGATGCCTTCCCGGTCCGTGTGGAAGGAAGAGACAGCCCGGGTACTGCCTGGAATTCCGGGATTCAGCCTAGGTAATAGGCTGAATTCCGAAATTGCAGGTGGTACCCGGGCTGTGTACTGCTTCCCCACGGACCGGAAAGGCATCGAGAAACAAATGCGGAAGGTTCGACAAGTTTCTAGTTCTATAGAACCTAAGATTTTCCGATGTTCGATCATCTCTACTTACTGGAGAGATATCTGGCTAGTCCTGTGTTTTGAGACTCTCAATTGAGGCTTCAGGTGCTCTTATGCATATTTGCAGTTTCCAGGGAGCAATGCCCCTAAGATTTCACTGTATTGAGCGCTTTAACAGGCAGCCAATAGTGTTATCTTTGGATGGTCTCCCTGAGATCAGTGATCTTTTTCCCCTTTTTTTTTTCACAGTTTTGACGCTGATTAGTAAATGCTTGTCGGGATGCAACATGCAAAGTAATTTACACCTCTATTTTTTTTATTTTTTTTGTACCTTTGACCAAACCCTCTTCCCTCAAACAAATGGATTTCTGGAGATTTCAGAACTGGGACAAAAAATAGGCAATGCTATATGCTTCTGCAACATGCTTATATTTTACCTTGTTATAATCACACCAACCAGAGGAATACAGATAAGATTTTAGTTTGACAGATGCACAATAAATCTCCCCCTCCCTCATATGGCTTCATAAATAGAAAAATATAATTTTACATGTTGAAATGCAAAAATGAATGATTTTTCATTAGTCGTTCGATCGTTGGGTGTTATTACACAGACAGTTGATCGCTCAATTTCGATCGTTATAGCGAATTTTTAAATGATAATTGCTCCGTGTATTAGGGCCTTAAGTGTAGTTGATCATAATTCGAAAGCTTGTTGGTATTTCATACTGCCATGGCTAGACCAGAATGTATCTGTTGACAGTTGCTTTTTCAGACTTTCTGTTCTCTTCTTCCATACCTGATAAAGATTTTCTAAAAAAAAAACACATGTAATCTCTCTAATCTGTGCTGAAAACTAGACTACAGATCAATAACGGAGCTTTAAGTATGAAGAAAGAATATATTCATAAGGGTGTTTTCTTTGTGAAATAGGCTTTGCTTTCCAATATGCTACCTGCAAGGAAAAGTATATCCATTTGAGGCCAAAATAGAGGGGTATTCAGTAGTTATCTCTGAAGTATATGCTGCAAGACTTTAAAAAATATCACTATTAACACATACAATAGGATACCAATCATGTCTTCAGACTTAATAGAACACTTGGCAAGTACAAGGTATGATCAGTTTTAACTTTCTATTTACTATTAAACTTACTAATTTTTTTGTAGTTGTGTTGCAAGCGGGAAAAATGGGCCAGGATCTGTGCATTAGGATCTATGCACCTTTGACATAGGAAAAATTGGGATATCTACTAGGTTAGAGCATCTTCAAAAATGGCGTCATATGGGGTGTTCTTAAGATGCAGGGGCTAGTACTGTTGTAGTAGTGGTCAAAAGACATTTAGTAGGCTGAGCTGAATGGCCATTCTAAATATTATAATTATATGAACAACATGCTACTTAAAGAGAACCAATCATGGATGAAAATAAAAAAAAATGTTTTCCCTTATTAGATCTATTTAATTATTTTATTAATATTTATAAATATATTTGATTATTTTTTTGGCCGCATTTTTAAAATATTTACTTTTTACTTTCCTGTCTCGCGCTGGCTCTTTTCAAAAAAGCTGGCGCGAGATAGGAAGCTCCCGTCATGCAGAGCGGCAAGGCCGGGCGCCGCCATCTTGATGACGTCACTTGCGTTCCACTGCTGGAACGCAAGAGACTAAATCAAGATGGCGGCGCCCGACCATTCTACAGCGGACCAGAGGATCAGGTAAAGGCAGTCCGTGTCTTCATAAATAGACAAAATGAAGATACAGACTGCCTTTGCAGTCTGTATCTTATACTTTACCTGATCCTCTTGTTCGGTGCAGGAAGGCCTTCACTTGCGCTCCAGCGGTGGAACGCAAGTAGTGTAATCAAGATGGTGGCGCCAATCTTCCTGCTCCGAACAAGAGGATCAGGTAAAGTATAAGATACAGACTGCCTTTGCAGTCTGTATCTTTATAAATAGACAAAATGAAGATACAGACTGCCTTTGCAGTCTGTATCTAATACTTTACCTGCTCCTTTGTTCCGATGCAGTAATGCAGGCCGCCGCCATCTTGTTGACGTCACGCTGGAACGCACCGCTGGAACGCATACTTTTGTATTTGCATTGTAATTGATCAATTTTCTACAATTCATTAATTTTCTTTTTTAGGTTATTGTTCTTCTTATATTGGCACATGCACTCGCACTCAGTGGCATTTAGTGATAGGGTTAGATAGTTTACATTTCTATTCAAGCACTTTACATCACTTTTATACAAAATCTTTATATTGCTGCTGTTTCTACATTATCATGTGAGGTGGATCAGTGTTTTACTGTGCCGTATTGTGGCCAGTGATAGGATTTTCCATGTTTTTAAGTGGTTTTAAATTGTTTTTCTTCTGTGTGTTTTTGATATAAATAAAGGATATTGACTACATTTTGGATGTGCAGACTCAATTTTTCCAGATCAATTTCTTTTGGTACATACTTGGTTGGTTTGGATCTGGAACGGACTGGCACTCTGGACATATTGTAGGTGGTGCCTGCCTATCTGTATACAGTTTTGGAACGCACCGCTGGAACGCACGTGACGTCATCAAGATGCCGGCGGCCGGCATTACTGCACCGGAACAAAGGAGCAGGTACAGTATAAGATACAGACTGCAAATGCAGTCTGTATCTTCATAAATAGACTTCATAAAGATACAGCTGCTGCTGGTCAGGGAGAGTGTTAGGGAGGGAATTAGCGTTCCAGTAGGCTGGGAATACTAGCGAAACAACCAAACAGCCCTTGTAAGGGCTTTGTTTTTAAAGCGTAACTGTCATTTCCAGGCCCAAATTACACCACCCCAGCCAAACAGTAGATTATGCATAGGTATAATCATACATCCAGTCATTAAGCTGAAATCATTTGGTTTAGTACCTTTTTCATCCCCTGTACATGCTGCAGCTGCCACCTCAGTAACTGTCCTGTATTTCGGCTGGTGGGCGGGATCCTCCTTTGATGATGTCTGCCCTTCCTTTCTGCCTCACGCAGCCTTCCCTCACAACCCATAATCCACCACAAGCCAGCCGGGAGCGAGCACAGAGGACAGACCAATCAGAGCACTGCAAGCTCTGACACCCCCCCTCCCATTCTCATAGCACAGCCTATGCCGAATACAGTCACACCAGAATAGCTAGAAGGTACAGCAGAGAAATAGTGGACATTATGGTTAATATAATAAAATAAGTTTGTTATACATACAGCACTTCCACAACACTAATTCTGATTATTGTTTGTCTCCAACTATAGTATCTGCAGCTGTAGCAAGACTAGCACTCCCATCATGCTTTCACTTTCATACCATGATGGGAGTGGTAGTCTTGCTGCAGCTGCAGATGTCCTGCACACTCCTATAGTAATGAAAGAAGGGCAGCAGGACCCGTTCTTTCACTCAACTACTGAAAAGTAATGCCCCCTCCTCCATCCCCCTGCACTGGAATGGTCTGGTCTGCATCAGCTCCTGGTATGGCTCCCTCTCTCCACACAAATCCACACATGTGACAGAGATGAAGATGCAGAAATCTGCACAGAGAAGCTGCAGCAGCACCACCTCCATCCCTCTGCAGTGACCCCTGCTCTCTCCTGCTGCCGTGTATGCAATCCGTGCATAGGGGAGGGGGAGGGGCTGCACAGCAGAAGAGAAAGTGGAGATGAAGACAAGATGAAGCCTTGCTGGGCTGTCGGCATTCAATCTTCACATAAGGATCTCCCTGCTCTTTGAAGCTGACAGCTCCCTCACATCCCACTGCAGTGACTAGGAGAGGACGGACTGAGAGATAAGAATGTGATGATTACATGGCGGGAGTCTGGACAGCAAGAGAGGAGGGCAGGTCAGTTAACCCCTTTCTTGCTGTCCAGACTCCCGCCATGTAATCATCACATTCTTATCTCTCAGTCCGTCCTCTCCTAGTCACTGCAGTGGGATGTGAGGGAGCTGTCAGCTTCAAAGAGCAGGGAGATCTTTTGTGAAGATTCTGATTCGGACGGCAGCACCTCTCTCTATGTAGTAGGAGCTATGACACAGCTCCTATGTCCCTGTACAGGCTGGGCATCGGCTTCTACACGGGAGCGCGCATGTAGGCTCTGAGGAAGGTGCTCAGAGAGAATCCGTCTTCACAAAGGCAGAAAATGTGAAGACGGATTTTATTGAAAAGCTGTGAAAGATTGTGCAGATAACAAAGGCTAGGGGGGAGGATAAAAGTCAAGATTAATTGGACTAGATGACAAGAAAAGCTGATAAAGTATATTAGTAATTAATCTGAAAACGCTTAATCTATGCAAGTAAAAAAAAAAAAAAAAACATGACAGTTACGCTTTAAATTGTATTACTACAGACTGCTGTCTGGGACTTGCAGTGCAGCTACCACGAATTTATCAGCACACACGTGGTGATTGGCTGCTGGCAGAAAGGGGACATTACACTGTATTCCAAATTATTAAGCAAAAAGTGTTTAGTAGTGATAAGGTAAGAATTTTTTTCTTTGTCAGTTAAACTCATTGATGGTGATGTTTGTCTGGACTCTTTATATCACTAAAAGCAATTGCAGACACCTGTGCTAATTAGTTTGGCAGGTGTGTCCAATTAAAGGCAAAACTACTTAAAAAAAAGTCCCATATTATTAAGCAGCCTACATTTTTATCCAAAATGGGAAAGAAAAGGGATCTTTCGGCTGCTGAGAAGCAACAAATTGTGGAGTGTTTAGGTCAAAGAATGACTACAATCAACATTGCCAAGACACTTCATTAAAATTAAAGGAAAAAAACTTCGATACTTGTAAACAGCGGTGTCTCCAAAAATATCCAAGGCTACACCAAGATGGTGAAAAACAAAAACATATTTATTAAGAAGCACAAAGTTTACGCGTTTCAGGAGTTACATAATCTCCCTTCATCAGAACAGTGCATAAAGTATAGTCCAGTAGTGTTGTGGTTTATAAAGGAGACAAACAACCGCCAAACACACCCGTTTCCCAAAGGGAGGGGGAGGGAGAGGAGGGGCATAAGAATCATGTAGATGTAACAGTTTTATAAAAATAATCAAACTAGAACAACAACGTTTTAGACATAATCTCATTAATCTTTAGGTGTATCATTCTTATGTAAACCGGAGCTCAACTTCAGTGCGGCTCCAGCATTGAGCTGGATCGATAGAACTAATTCTATACGCAAATTGCGTACGCTAGTTGCGTATGTCACGGGAAGCTTCAAAAGAAGAATCCCCATAGCGCCATAGCGCTGTACAAAATAGGAGGAGCCTGCCCACCGGAGCTACGAATCCCCATAGCGCCATAGCGCTGTACAAAATAGGAGGGGCCTGCCCACAGGAGCTACGAATCACCATAGCGCCATAGCGCTGTACAAACTAGGAGGAGCCGGCCCACAAGGGTTACGTATACATCTGAGGGAGGAGTCTGCACAGACTAACAACTCAGTCGCTCCAGAGGGAGACCGGATTATCAAAACAATAAAACAAACCCAACTGAAGATTACAGGAAAAGTATTACGGCCCGGACCGGACCACCGGCGGATCGCCACGGGATCAAGACGCCCAGGGGAGGCACGGACACCGGAGATGTCCAGGTAACAGAACATGTCCTCCAGTGCTGTCTTTTTGTAGCGCCCTGGAGGACATGTTCTGTTACCTGGACATCTCCGGTGTCTGTGCCTCCCCTGGGCGTCTTGATCCCGTGGCGATCCGCCGGTGGTCCGGTCCGGGCCGTAATACTTTTCCTGTAATCTTCAGTTGGGTTTGTTTTATTGTTTTGATAATCCGGTCTCCCTCTGGAGCGACTGAGTTGTTAGTCTGTGCAGACTCCTCCCTCAGATGTATACGTAACCCTTGTGGGCCGGCTCCTCCTAGTTTGTACAGCGCTATGGCGCTATGGTGATTCGTAGCTCCTGTGGGCAGGCCCCTCCTATTTTGTACAGCGCTATGGCGCTATGGGGATTCGTAGCTCCGGTGGGCAGGCTCCTCCTATTTTGTACAGCGCTATGGCGCTATGGGGATTCTTCTTTTGAAGCTTCCCGTGACATACGCAACTAGCGTACGCAATTTGCGTATAGAATTAGTTCTATCGATCCAGCTCAATGCTGGAGCCGCACTGAAGTTGAGCTCCGGTTTACATAAGAATGATACACCTAAAGATTAATGAGATTATGTCTAAAACGTTGTTGTTCTAGTTTGATTATTTTTATAAAACTGTTACATCTACATGATTCTTATGCCCCTCCTCTCCCTCCCCCTCCCTTTGGGAAACGGGTGTGTTTGGCGGTTGTTTGTCTCCTTTATAAACCACAACACTACTGGACTATACTTTATGCACTGTTCTGATGAAGGGAGATTATCTAACTCCTGAAACGCGTAAACTTTGTGCTTCTTAATAAATATGTTTTTGTTTTTCACCATCTTGGTGTAGCCTTGGATATTTTTGGAGACAGCGCTGTTTACAAGTATCGAAGTTTTTTTCCTTTAATTTTATTGTCTTCAATACGGGCCCCTGGTTGGGAGCATCCCGTTTACGATACACTTGGCTGCAGTCTTCAGCTTCCATTGCTACCTTATTCACACGGAATCCTGGATACCCCAGTGGGGTGATATGCACACAGCCCAAGGGGCTACTAGGTGAGTGCAATTGTTCACTCCTTGTCTGATCAGAGTCTGCCACAGTAAGACACGGGGCGCCGGTGCCCTTGTTTTTTTTCTGTTTTATCTTATAAAGACACTTCATTGTGATCATCGCACAATCAAGAAGTATGTAGCTGATTCACAGCACACAGGTGTGCATGCTAATAAGGGACAATGGCGGACTATTTCCGACAGGCAATTACGTCTGGGTAAAAGAGCAGCTGAAAAAATGCCTTGTCATAGCAGCAGACAAGTTTTTGAAGCTGCTGTTGCCTCCAACGTCCCGCGAACAACAAGATGCAGGGTCCTTCAGAGGTTTGCAGCTGTGCGTAAGCCATCCTGTCGACCTCCTCTATCCGCTGCACGCAAGCAGAAATGGCTCAAGTGGGCCAAACAATACATGAAAATTGTTTTGTTCACCAATGAGTGCCGTGCAACGCTCGATAGTCCAGATGGATGGAGTGGAGGATGGCTGGTTGATGGACACCCCATGCAAACACGGCTACGGCGCCAACAAGGAGGAGGTTGAGTAATGTTTTGGGCTGAAATCATGGGGAGAGAGATTGTTGGCCCCTTTAGGATCCCTGAAGGGATAAAGATGAACTCTATAAGGTATGTGGAGTTTCTCAAACAGCGCTTCTTGCTATGGTTCAAGAAGAAGAACCCTGCATTCCGCGGCAAGCTCATTTTCATGCATGATGATGCACTGTCTCATGTGGCAAATAACATATCTGCATCTCTGGCTGCTATGGGCATAAAAGGGGACAAACTTATGGTATGGCCCCCATGCTCCCCTGACCTCAACCCCATTGAAATCCCCTGGGGCATCATCAAAAGGAGTGTCTATGATGGAGGGAGGCAGTTCACATCTAAGCAACAGCTCTGGGAGGGTATTCTGTTCTCTTGCAAAACAATTGAAGCAGAAACCATCCAAAAACTGACAAATTCAATGGAAGAGAGAGTTCAGAAGCTTCTTTCAAACAAGGGGTCCTATGTGCAAGCATCACCTAGAATACATTTTTTACTTGAAAACTGTTTGATTTCAGTTTGTAATAATCTGCAAATGCTTATAATGTCACAAACATTTTCCATACAGACCCCTAAGAAGGGCTCAGTACTATTTTATTGGGACCTCTACTATATGTTCTGGTTTCTGTATTTCTTACACAAGGCATATCTAAGTTCACTACTGCTTCCACAGTGTAAAGGGGGTGTCACAGAGTGTGTATAGGTGCAGCCACCAACAGATTGTATCCCACAGCTGTTGCCCAGCATTTGGCATAATGGTACAATTAGGCAGCCTCAGAGGCATCCATACATGCTGCTCCTGCTGTCTCCTGTCCATTTCCATGGTGTTTCCATCATTGTCTGAGGTTGACAGGTTTTCACACAAGCTTCCCTCTACCGAACTTGGGTCCCCTGCAAAAATGCCTGAGTTTCCCATTGACTTCAATGGGGTTCGTTACTTGAAACGAGCACTCGAGTATCGGGAGATATTCGTCTCGAGTAACGAGCACCCAAGCATTTTAGTACTCGCTCATCACTTTTTATATCACATCTACTGCTGATTTAGAGTTTGAAAGTTAGAATGACAGTGACACTTTAAATTAGCTTTATTAATTTCCTTCTGGGCAACAGGTAAATAATTTCTGTCCACAAACTGTCTTAATAAAAAATATATCTAAATGAAAAAATTAATATTTGAAAGTCCAAGTACATGACAACTAAAATCTATAAATTATATATATATATATATATATATATATATATATATATATAAATGAAAAATAGTAATAAACTACAATTAGTAAAATTTGGTCACCTCTTTTTTTCCTGGTTATGGATAACCTTGTGACCTGCTTTTTCTACAGTACTGCAACTTTTTGTCATGTACTGTATTTCATTTAGGCTTCACCCTATAGGTTCATAATCTAAGTGCCCATTCATGCATTCATTTGTCATCAAAGGAAATTTCTTCTTCTTCTTCTTCTTCTTTATATACTGAAGATATTTGCAAAATTGAATATGAAATACAGTAGTATGGTTAGCATTGTACTTGTGAATATAGGAAATTCTCTTTGTCGTAAACTCTGTAAGTCAAAAAAGATTTGCTTCTCTTTTCGCACCTAGCAAATCAATTCTACCACTTTTATTGTGGTTGACTAAGTAGCCTATAAGGGAGTTAGACGTGGAGATAATGCACTTTGTGACAGAATTTAATAGGAGATCAAAGCAATAGCCTAGAACTCAGCATTTCTCACCTTGAACATATTCATTTTGGGGTCTAGTCCTGCTTTTGTCCTAACGTCCTGTTAGCAGGAACCATATATAGTAATTGTATTACATGTTAACATATAGAACCTTTTTTTACTATAACCTTTTTTTACTATATCAATGACCATAAATGTGCTGACTTTTTGCAGTTTCTCTTATCTCCAGTCGTTTTCTGTAGGCAAGTCACACAAGCAGCTGTTCAGAAGCACAATAATATGATTAAATTGATGCTTTAGTCAGAGAGAAAAGGGTCAATTTTTGGACTGTAAAGTCAATATGATAATTGGAATGAGTTTGGAAATTGGATTTTTTTTTTCCTTCTGTAAATGAAAAAGATAATCCTTAGCTGAGAGTGTGTTCACTTCTCCTTGATTCCGAAGATGTTTCTTACAGGTGTCAATGTTATTTACTAAGATTTAAGTCTCATGGGTTTTTACTTAATTATGGCATTTTAGAGCGCTCCAATGTAGATAGGGGAAAATTGTTTGACTGCCTGTGCTATAATCCTGGTCCAAAGTTTTAAAATGTGATATAAAACATATTACCATATGGAGTATGACACATAATGGTATTAAAGATTAGAAGAAATACTATTATTTTTTTAATGAATATTTTAACTTGCATATCGTAAAAAGCTCCAAAAATATCAACTTTATGCATGCAAAACATAGTGTTTTGTGTCAAACGCAGAGCTATACTGTAATGGAAAGGAGGAAAACAGAGAAAAAAATAAGGGGGGGGGGGGGGGGGGATCACCACTATTTAACCTTTCTATGCCCAGCAATTTTTAACAGGTTTTAAGTGTTTTTCTTACTCACATATAGTCATATCTTTCAATATTTTACTGTGACTGAAATCTAGAAATGTATACTTTGCAGGTCATGTTGTGTTTATAATAGCCCCCATCATTTTATCATACAGTGTACTGCAAATTAATAAAACAAAGCAAAACAATTCAGCTTTTTTCAGCATGTGGGTCAGTATGATTACAGTTAAACTTAAAGTTAATCAAAGAGCATTCAACTGTGAGTTTTATAATGCTTTTGCATCAAAGTTTATTGATCCATATCCAATCAAACAGCTGTGTGAGTAGTATAGGTAATGAAAGTAGCAGAAACAGCATTTTAAATTTTGTGGCATTTAAGCGGTACTCCACCTAAGAAAAATTTAACCCTGTTAGCCATTTAAGGACTGAGCCAATGCTCATTTTTATGCTTTCATTTATTCCTCCTTGTGTTTAAAAGGCCACAGCGCTCGCATATTTTCACCTACAGACCCATATTTTTTTATGCGACACCAATTATACTTTGCACCTAAACACTTAATTTTTCCATAAAATATGCTACCGACCAAGAAAAAAAATTATTTGTGCAGTAAAATTGAAAAAAGGTGCAATTCTTTTTATTTTAAGGGGTTTCGTGTTTACGCCGTTCACACTATGGTAAAACTGACATGTTATCTATGTTACTCAAGTCAGTACAATTACAACGATATGTAACTTGTATGACTTTTATATTATTTGATTTAAAAACTAAAATCTTTAAAAAATGAAACGTATTGAAAATTGCTCTATGAACATCCTTATAACGCTTTTATCCTTTGGTCTATGGAACTGTGTGGGGTGTCATTTTCTGCACCATGATTTTTTTTTTTGTTCGGTACCTTGTTTGCATATATGTGACTTTTTGATCACTTTTTATTAGATTTTTTCTGGATTTAATGTAAAAAAAAATGCGCAATATTGCACTTTATAGTATGCAAAATGTACTCAACATGCACAGCTATGTAATAATAATGGGTGCTAGATGGTAAGCATACAAATAAATGTAACTATATCAGAAAGAAAAAGCTATGCCAGGAAATACCAAAGCAGTAAGTGATCCCACAAGCTTAAAAACAATAAAAAAATAACACACATGGAGATACCTGGTGTGGTACCATCCACAATGACACCCCAAAAAAGGTATAGCACACACCCTGTACAAGTAAAGTGCAAGTGCAAGGTATAGACTACCAAAAATGAGTATAAGATCCAAATTATACACGTGACCAACAGTACCATGAAATCTGCTCACTGTAACCGGTAATGCAAACAATATTGAAGAAATATCAGACAAAAGATGAACGCTCTCTCCCTTGACACCCCATCACCACTACTTATGGTGACACCTTGTGGTTTTGATTTGACTTTCATCTTTTGTCTGATATTTTATCTTTATCTTTTGTCTTATTTATTTATTAAATGGGAAAAGGGGGGGGGTAATTTGACCTTTTATTAGGGGAGGGTTTTTTTTAATTTTTATTCTCTTAGGGCGACATGTATCATCCGGCGTACGGATGATTTTCGTCGGAAAGTGACGATTTGCATATTATTTTATTCGCAAATGGCCGATTTGCAAATAAAATATTCGCATATCGGCACTTCACGCCGACTGGTGAGGATTTTAAGTAGTGAGGGAGACTTCCTGGGTCAGAGTACAGTGCTTTAGACCACACTATGCAGACCATGCCCCTCCCCCCCCACCCAGCAAGTTACAATTTTGAAAAGCGATGAGCTCTTGCAAAACACTCTTAATCCAAGTTACTCTTAAACCAAGGTACCACTGTATCTATCATTCACATCGCCACTTTTTTGAACTTATTGTTTTCATGTTTACATTTAATCTATGGTTTACTACTGGTGATTTGTACTGAATGCTCAGTCATAGTGCATTTATTATATCATTCTTTTACTGGTCTGTGTTTACCATCGCCACCATTATGTAGAGGAGTTGCCAGAGATCTTCACACATTGTATCCTGTGTTGTCCAGGTTTCGCATGTGGAATACAGTATATTGTGATCCCCCTAAAATCGGTTGTCTCATTATGATAACTCTTTCCCTTATGCATTACTAGGGCATCTGGATGTTGAAGAGGGGGTCAGGAAACCACCTATAAGTCACCAATGGAAATCCACAGAAGCATTATCAGACAATCCTTTTAAGACCCTTACTGGTGCATTGTGCGTTATAATACAGTCATGAGTCAAGGGCATTTGGTAGGTCAAGGTAGCTTTTCATAAGCCCTATAGGTTCTGTGGTTCTTGCAATTAAAAAAAACAAACATTTCTTAGCTGTGCTGTTTTGGAAAGCATCCATGAACATCAATTTGTCTTGTTTAATTTCCATAAAGAACACCCATGATTTATGGTGAGCCTTTAGATAAAACTGGTATGTGCGTGTTTGTATAAGAAATAACAGTATTAAAGCAAATGTACCGATTCACTTAGTGGGGGGGGGAGAATTTCTGCCATCTGCATTGGTTTCTGATATGCAATTTAGCCCACTCTAGGCAGGAGGCAGACCCACAGTAGGGGATATTGAAGCAATGGGGGCGCCAGGCCTACCTCAAGTGCATAGAGCTGGCTGAATTGCATATTAGAAATTGCCACCCATAAAATGTTCACATACAAAAAACACTACTCTGCTCTTCTAACACTGTACTTCCAGACTTCCAAAGGCAACCTCTTTGAGAAGCTGAAAATCCACCTTTCTTTAAAAGGGTATTCCCCCCAAGAGCTAAAAAAAAATAAAATGCTCCCAAACCTAGCTTGTCTTACTCACCTAGTCTCCCTGAGTATTTTGAGCCATCTCCCGTCTTTCTAGCTGCTTCCGTTCCATAGTTACAAGTTTTTAAAAAAGCTGATCTATATCCAACATGGCGCCGGCCAGAAAACTACATTTCCCATCATGCAATGCTTATGTCTAACTGGTACATGATGTAGCAGAGCTAATATGCAGTAGATATATCAGAGTTGAATGAGCGGCATAGCTGAGTTGAATGAGCGGCATAGCAGAGTTGACTGAGCGGCATAGCAGAGTTGAGTAGCAGAGTTGAGCGAGCTGCATAGTAGAGCTGAATGAGCGACATAGCAGAGTTGAGTGAGTGACATAGAGTTGAGTGAGCAGCATAGCAGAGTTAAATGAGCGATATAGCAGAGTTGAATGAGCGGCATAGTAGAGTTGAGTGTGCGACCTAGCAGAGTTGAGTGTGCAATATAGCAGAGCTGAATGAGTGGCATAGCAGAGTTGAGTGAGCGGCATAGTAGAGCTGAATGAGCAGCATAGTAGAGTTGAGTGAGCGACATAGAGTTGAGTGAGCGGCATAGCAGAGTTACATAGTTACATAGTTAATACGGTTGAAAAAAGACACATTTCCATCAAGTTTAACCAAGGAGGGGATGGATACAGGGAAGGGGGAGGGGTGATAGGTTCTATACATATGCATTTATATTACTTTGGTCTAAGAACTTGTCTAGCCCTGTTTTGAAGCCCACTACTGTTGTTGCTGTGATCAGATCCTGTGGTAGACTGTTCCACAGATTCACAGTTCTCATGGTAAAGAAGGCTTGTCGCCTCCGGAGATTGAACCTTCTTTTCTCCAGGCGGAGGCAGTGCCCCCTTGTCCTTTGAAGGGGTTTTACCTGGAACATCTTTTACCCATATTTCTTGTAGGGGCCATTTATATATTTAAATAAGTTAATCATATCTCCCCTTAAACGTCTCTTCTCCAGACTAAACAAATGTAATTCTTTATACTCTCCCCATAACTAAGAGGCTCCATTCCCCTTATTAGTTTAGTTGCCCGTCTTTGTACCCTCTCCAGCTCTAGAACATCCTTTTCATGAATCGGGTTCCAAAACTGGACAGCATACTCCAGATAAGGTGTGTCATATGCAAAGATAGAAACATTGCTGTTAATTCCAGTCTCAATATCATTAATAAACAAGTTAAACAGAAGAGGGCCCAGTACTGACCCTTGGGGTACACCACTTATTACCGGGGACCATTCGGAGTAGGAATCATTGACCACCACTCTCTGGGTACGATTATTAAGCCAGTTTTCAATCCAGTTACACATTAAATTTTCCAAACCGATAGACTTTAACTTACCCATCAGACGTCCATGAGGAACTGTGTCAAACGCTTTAGCAAAATCCAGGTACACGATATCCACAGCTGCGCCCCCATCCAGGATTCTACTTCTACCTCTTCATAGAAACATATTAGGTTGGTTTGACAGCTTCTGTCCTTAGTAAAACCATGCTGGTTATCACTTATAATACTATTAGCCACTACATATTCCTGGATGTAGTCCCTTATAAGCCCCTCAAATAGTTTCCCCACAATGGACGTTAAGCTTACGGGTCTATAGTTACCTTGGAAGTCCTAGAGTTCTTTTTGAAGATTGGCACTACATTTGCCTTACGCCAGTCCCTCGGCACAATACCAGTAAGTAAAGAATCACTGAATATTTCATACAAGGGTAGAGAAATACAGAACTGAGTTCCCTAAGAACTCTGGGGTGTAATCAGGCCCTGGAGCTTTGGTAACATTGAGTTTATTTAATTTATCTTGGACCATATCTATAGTAAACCAGTTCAGTACATTACATGTGTTAGCAGCACTGGCCCCACCCACCTCAGTACTGGCCCCACCCACAACAGCTCCATCCTCTTCTTTTGTATATACAGAACTGAAATAGCCATTAAGTAACTCAGCTTTCTCCTCATCCCCAGTTATTAATTCCCCGTCGCCATTATTTAGGGGTCCTACATGCTCTGACCTTGGTTTTTTTGCATTAATATATTTGAAGAATTTTTGGGGGTTTCTTTTGCTATCTATAGCTACCTGCTTTTCATTGTGAATTTTTGCTGCTTTTATTACATTTATAAAGGTTTTGTTGACTTCTTTGTAATGTTTAAATGCTACAGCTGACCCCTCTGATTTGTATTTTTTGAATGCCCCTTTTTTCTCATTTATAGCCCTTCTAACCTCGGCTGTAAGCCATGTGGGATTGGATTTTAACCGTTTATATTTGTTACCCATAGGAATATATTTGGCAGTTCAGTTATTGAATTGAGCGACATAGCAGAGTTGAATGAGCGACATAGCAGAGTTGAATGAGCGGCATAGCAGAGTTGGGTGTGCGACCTAGCAGAGTTAAGTGAGTGGCATAGCACAGTTTAATGAGCGATATAGCAGAGTTGAGTGAGCGGCATAGTAGAGCTGAATGAGTAGCATAGAAGAGCTGAATGAGCGACATAGCAGAGTTGAGTGAGCGACATAGCAGAGTTGAATGAGCAATATAGCAGAGTTGAATGAGCGATATAGCAGAGTTGAATGAGCGATATAGCAGAGTTGAATGAGCGATATAGCAGAGTTGAGTGAACGACATAGCAGAGTTGAGTGAGCAGCATAGTAGAGCTGAATTAACAGCATAGTAGAGCTGAATGAGTGATATGCTCATCAGGTCTGTTCGGGGGGGGCGTATGGATGTCGGGTGCGCTGACCGCTGGTCAGTTCAGATTTGGGGGGGTGTCGGGTCCTGCTGGCGGCCGGTCATCAGTTCAGGTGCGTGGGGGGGGGTGTCGGGACCCGCTGGCGGCCACCGCTCATCAGTTCAGGTGCGGGGGGGGGGGGGTGTTGGGTCCTGCAGGCGGCCACTGCTCATCAGTTCAGAGCTGGGGGGGGTGCGTTCAGAGAGGGAGACAGTGATCAGCACCAGCTGTCACTGTGTCACTGTCCTCCCTCTTTTCAATGTGCTGGGTTAGAAGCGATAACCCGGCCCATTGAGGAGACTGAGAACACGTGATGCAGTCTCGGAGGGTCGGGGCCAGGAGCAGGGAGCGTGTCGGAGTGGAATGAGAGTTGATGATTCTATGCAATCGGTGGAGGAGGGGGCACCTAGATGACAGCAAAACTGTGCAGAATCCATAATAACTTTATGTTGGAAAGATGGAAAGCAACGGGTGGGCAACGTATTAATGTAAAAATAATTTTTTGGGGAATACCCCTTTAATACCTGTGTTTAGTTCATTAATGATTTCAGAATCTGTTCACACAACGTACTATTTTTTAAAAGAAGAGCCATTGTTTTCCATTAAAAAAACGGCTGTTCTTTTCATACTGCACAACAGACGTTGTTTTCACACATTGTCTTGCACAATGGCCGTTGTTCAATACAATGTGTGAAAACAACGTCCGTTGTTCCATTGACTTCAATGCATGTCATTGCAGTATGAAAAGAGCTGCCATTGTTTTAATGGAAAACAACCGTCGTTCTTTTAAAAAATAGTGTTGTGTGAACAAAATTTTTATTTCTGTATCAACAACTGAACTTAATGATATTTAACTGTGAGGGAAAAGATGTAGTATAACTTGTTGATTGAAATTCCTGCTCATTATGGGTTAAGGAGACCAGTGATCAGTGTTATCAATGATAGAATCACTCACTGGACTCCTTAGCATGGTAAGTTCAGAGATTTCTATTAATACATTACAAGTTATACTAGATTATTTCCCTAAGGCTATGTTCACACAACGTCAAAAATGTTGATGTCACGACCCGTCACACCAAACACACAGAGACAGTGAGTCCTAAGCTCAGCCCCGCCCACTGACTCTACCTACTTGCCCCCCTAGGCTAAACAATAGGGCAGCAACTGGGCGACGGTCCCTGCACTGGCTTGGTGGGACAAAAAGACAAGACAGACAGACAAAACACAATAAAGAATGGTCAGCAATTCGGGTCACAACAGTCTGGCAGCAAAGGTACAAAATCAGATCCAAAAGCGTAGTCAGAAAACAGGCAATATGGTCAGGGGCAGGCGGCAAACAAGGGAGGTCAAAAATACTAAGCAGGAGTCAGGAGAAACCAGAAAACAGAACACACAAGCAGGCAGAGACTAAGTCAATAACCAGCAATGATATCCAAGACTGAGGTAGTTATATAGGAGGCCAGGGTTCTCATCCAGAACATAATTGGACCATCCTCCTGATCTCCAAGCACAGACAGCTGAGAACAAAACAGATCCACTGGCAGGAAGACCTGTCAGTCACAGCAGAACCAAAACACAGATTAACCCTGACATGGCCAGACAGAACTCAGCAGGTGAAGTCGGGTGTGTCTCCCAACCCAGGTGAGCAATAAACCAGAGTTCACACACAGCAAAACAAAACACAGAAACAGGATACAAGAAAATCAGTGCCTTCTCGGCCGAACAGCACGAGCCGAGGGGCGCATAATGCTCTGCAGAGATACCATCCTGACAGTACCCCCCCCTTTTACAAGGGGCCTCAGGACCCTCACAGGACTCAACTTCACTTAGAAGATTGCCATCTGACTCCCATTCATCAGAAGAAGAGTCCATGGCATGGAGAACAGGCTTACTGACAGGACGAGCAGAAGAACATGATAAATTCGCATTATATACAGGCAAATCAGTTACAGTAGAACTAGCAATGTTTATTTCGCCGGAGGGTACCTGTGCGCCCAAGTGACCTTCCTGGGAGTCACCTGAACGCTGATGATCTGGGTGCAGGTTTTCTTGCCGCTTGGGACGCTTGTGGCAGAAACTGATGAAGTGGCTACTGTCACCACAGTAATAACACAGACCGTTGTGTCTACGATGTTCTCGCTTGGTCCTGGCGTCCAATAGTCCCAGCTGCATGGGCTCGTCCTCATGAATATCAGGGATAACAACAGAGTGTTTGACAGAGCAGGGGACAGAGGTCTTAGAAGGGTCAGAGCCTACTTTTTCCCTATGTCTGTCACGGAGTCTACGGTCTATGCGAATAGCCAAATTCATGGCCTGCTTAAGGGTGGAAGGATCTGGGTGTCCTGTCCAGGCATCTTTAATGTCATCAGATAACCCCTGCTTAAATTTGCATCTAAGCGCTGGATCATTCCATCCGGATGGAACGCACCACTGGCGGAACTCTGCACAATACTCCTCCACCGGTCGCTTGCCCTGTCTCAAAACTGTCAACTGCCTCTCAGCTGCTGCTGCCCTGTCAGGGTCATCATAGAGTAACTCCAATGCAGAGAAAAACTGATCTACAGAAGACAATTCAGTGGCATCTGGAGGCAAAGAAAAGGCCCACTCCTGCGGAGGTCCTTGTAAGAGTGACATAATAATGCCCACTCTCTGGCTCTCATCCCCAGAGGACCGAGGACAAAGTCTGAAAAACAACTAACATCCCTCTCTGAAGATTCAAAAGGCCCTTCTCTCGCCTTTGAACCTATCAGGAAGCTGCACTGGAGGTTCTTGCGTACCCGTTGCGTAAGGTCCAGAACAAGCTGGTTGAGACTTTGCATTTGCTCAACCAGAGCTTTCATGGGGTCCATAGCAAGGTGGAGAGAAAAAAAAAAAAGTATGGCTGGTTATTCTGTTACGACCCGTCACACCAAACACACAGAGACAGTGAGCCCTAAGCTCAGCCCCGCCCACTGACTCTACCTACTTGCCCCCCTAGGCTAAACCCTAGGGCAGCAACTGGGCGATGGTCCCTGCACTGGCTTGGTGGGACAAAAAGACAAGACAGACAGACAAAACACAATAAAGAATGGTCAGCAATCCGGGTCACAACAGTCTGGCAGCAAAGGTACAAAATCAGATCCAAAAGCGTAGTCAGAAAACAGGCAATATGGTCAGGGGCAGGCGGCAAACAAGAGAGGTCAAAAATACTAAGCAGGAGTCAGGAGAAACCAGAAAACAGAACACACAAGCAGGCAGAGACTAAGTCAATAACCAGCAATGATATCCAAGACTGAGGTTTGTTATATAGGAGGCCAGGGTTCTCATCCAGAACATAATTGGACCATCCCCCTGATCTCCAAGCACAGACACCTGAGAACAAAACAGATCCACTGGCAGGAAGACCTGTCAGTCACAGCAGAACCAAAACACAGATTAACCATGACATGGCCAGACAGAACTCAGCAGGTGAAGTCGGGTGTGTCTCCCAACCCAGGTGAGCAATAAACCAGTGTTCACACACAGCAAAACAAAACACAGAAACAGGATACAAGAAAATCAGTGCCTTCTCGGCCGAACAGCACGAGCCGAGGGACGCATAATGCTCTGCAGAGATACCATCCTGACAGTTGAAATTTGAAATAACTTTCTTTATTGCTGCGATTTAACCGACTGCTATGGCAATGCATTGAAGTAAATGGAAAGACGGACGTCCTATGCACACAATGTATTGAATAACAGACGATTTACTGTGGACATCAAAATAATGAACATGATCATAATTTTCGGACGTCTTTTACAAACAGCGAAATCCAAGAAAAAGGAGATCCTGTCCACGCGCAGATCATATGTAGAATAGCTAATTTATTGGTACATATATATCCATAGGTAACGCGTTTCGAGAGTACATTGCTCTCTTTATCAAACCTCCAGGATAGTTAAACTATTCTGGAGGTTTGATAAAGAGAGCAATGTACTCTCGAAACGCGTTACCTATGGATATATATGTACCAATAAATTAGCTATTCTACATATGGTCTGCGCGTGGACAGGATCTCCTTTTTCTTGGATTTTGCAATTTGTAACGCACACCTCAGAGTCTGCGGTTGAGAGTCCCCTGCAGCGACCATTCTACCTTTTCCATTGATGTGCTTCATAGTGGTTGTGGCTTATCACAACCACACCAGGTGAGCTTAAACCTATATGCTCTTGTTTTGGCCTGATTGCCATCTATACACACAGTGTCATGCTATGAGGCGCTCTGCCTTGCGTTTTTTCTGTTTTCCTATTTCCTTTTACAAACAGCGGGCGTTTTTTATTAGTTGTTCACACACAGGTTTTTTTTTGTCACAGTTTTTTCTCAATTTTTGCTATTAAATTCAATGGACTTTTCAATAAAGCCACACCCGAAGGGCAATTAGTAACCAAACTAGAATAATGTACCAACAGCCGTCATTGCACTAAGGGGAGGCCAGACAGCTAAATGACGTCCGTTATTTTAGACTCAAAATGACGGATGTAATTTTAAACTGAGCTGAAAAAATGTGTGAACATAGCTATAAGGAGATATATCAATCCCCTCAGCTCCTTCTGCTCTATAGCATAAAGCTGATAGCTTAGGTAGCATTTTCCTGCTGACAGGTTCCTTTTAACTGAATAATTGTTACCTTTAAGAATATGGGTCAGTCCAGGCTAGTATATCAGTTCACTGATTTTCACCAACCATTATTGAAGAGTGCTAACAATTATTTGTGTGTATTGAACTGTTTCCTATTATATTGATTATATTACCGTTCTTAATCATAGGATTTTAGACCTTTTAACCCAAAGTGAAAAGACATAAACCAGTATGTAAACAGCGGGGCTATGTCAAGTGGTAAATCAATTCTAAATGATGAATATAATGCTCCCTGGCTAGGACAGATATGTCTGGATTTACGCTTGAGGTGTCAGACGCCAACATCAAGAAATTGTTTGTGTCCATTCCTTGAGTGATGCCAGCTGAACATCACAACAATGCTCATGGAGAGGAATGGTTGTGGCTGCATAATCCCCGGATTGCGGGATTGGCGTTCTCTGTGTAATAGAGTGCATTGCTGATATGGTTTTACTAAGCTTGTTCTGTTTACTTTTGATGCATATATACAGTCAGAAAAGCAATATCCATATTTACAAAAGCATACACTGGTAAAGCTGGTTTAAATGAATGCATCCATCAATGGATTTATTCTATAGCGCTAAAGAAAAGGTTTTTATTTTTCAGCTTACAAACCAGTTTACACATTGAATGATAAACAACAGATGGACACGTGAACTGTTTCTTAACCCCTTACCGTTGCCAGAGCCTTATTTTGTAAATCTGACATAAGTAATGTTATGTGGCAATATCTTTCGGCATCCACTTATCTAAGGGCCCTATTTTATCAAGCTAATATCTGCCGTATTTGGCCAATTACCGGCCTAAACTGCCGATCATTTGGTGTAATAGTGCCATGGCCCGGGTTGCTGGAACCGATGTTGGGCCTGCTGGTGGTTTATGGTGTTTTGAAGGCTACTTGTCATGGTGGCAAGGAGTGGTAACCCCCACCCCCGGACACCCTGCAACCGGACCTTGGTTTGGACTAAGGAGAGGTGCGAGGTGTAGGTGCAAGTCCGGCGGTAGAGATGACAGAGTTCCACATTAAACAACTTTCAAACTTTACTTAAAAAAGGTTTCTTGGTGCAAAAAAGTTACAAACAGTGCTCAGGTACTTAGTGCAGAAATAATCAGCAATAATACTTCAACAGGTAGATTGATAGAAGAATAGGTGAATTGATAGAAGAAATAGTAAGGTAATGGGTGTCAGGGAACAGATAGGAGGGCCCCTTGCCTAGTGTACTATGTACTCTGCCGGAATGTGGTGAAGTGTATCTTTAGTCCCAGTTATCTTACTTACTACTTCCCTACAGTGTCAGGCTTCTGTCCTACTGGGGAAGTAAGAGTCCCAGGTCTCTGCTTTGGGTGGAGCTGGTTTGTAGAATCCTTCCTACAAAGCTGAGTGTCTTGTCAGTAGAGAGTGGCTTTCTTGCACTGTGCTCTACTGCAGGTCCAGTCTTGAAATAATAATAATCCGTCCCTTTTCTCTAAGGTGGTCGACTGTCCTGTTTTAGCAGTAAAATCAACATAATAGGCAAGGAACAACTATATACATGTCCTGTCTGGCCTGTAGCCAGGCACTAACTAACTAACTAACTAACTAGCTACACCTAGTGTTTGCTTTGAGAGTGTGATATCTAGTGGCTGGAGTAAGGAACAGCGGCATCCTGTACTAGCCTGTAACACTAGAGTGAAAAACTTTTACCAAGGTGTAAGGAGAAAAGAAAAAGCGTAGTGAGACACTACAATAGATCATGTTAAAAGGCAACAATCAGCTGACATGCACGATGTTGGCTGATCGTTACCTTTCAACATGTTAAATCACAATAGTCATGACAGTGACGGTCTGCTGCCTGTCACTTTGTGTAATAGCAGAGGCAGCAACAGACCACTGCTCTCTTCAATGGGCCACCTAAATGATTTAAGGATTGTTCAGACAGCCCCTCCCACAGCTCCCCAAACTCCTCCCCACTCGCTGTCTATGCATATAACAGCACAGACAGTGAGCTGGAAAGCTTTTTTTTTATTAGTGACACATTGTACTTCATATTAGTAGCAAATTTTGGTCAATACCTTTGGCATTTTCGTGGAAACATTTAATGAAAAACTTGAAAAATAGAAAAGTGTCTGTAAAAAATATTTTTCTTTTTACAATGTGTGCACAGACTGACATTTTTCAATAAAGTTGAATGAAGTGTGTAATTAGATTTGAAACATGGCCACATTTTATAGTTAATAGCAAATAGCTATTTTACTGTTACATTTTGCTTTTATTTTAATGGGAAACTATCAGCAGGCTAGTAAAATCTAACCTGCTGATATGTCCCTCTTGTGCATAGGACGCTAAGGATGAAAGCAAGTTTCTTACCTTCATCCTTGGCACCATTTCCATGTAGTTAATTATCCTAAGGATTAAACTAGGATATAACTACAATCTACACAGAAACTATACAGAGGATGAAGAGAAGAAACTCACCTTCATATTCAGCATCCCTTGCACAAAAGAGACATATCTGCAGGTTTGATTAATCCAACCTGAAGAAATGGTCCCTTTTGAGAAAGTACTCAGGGCCGGGACAAGGAGTTTTGGTGCCCTAGACAGAGAGGGCAAATGGTGCCCCCCCCCAACACACACACACAAAAATATATATATATCTGCATAAAAAAGACATATATACACATTTTTAAATACAATAAGTTCAGGTTCATACAAACCTAAAATCTCGCTATTTGGATGCTGATGGTTGGAGAAGATGGATGCATAGGCTGCTGCATCCATCTTCTCCAGCAACTAGGATTGTATTGTAGCATTAATTATGCAACTCTATGCCCCATATAGTAGTTAGGCCAACCCCTGTAGTATAGCCCCCCCAGAGTATAGCCCCCACAAAGTTTAAAGTCACTGTACCACCAGGCCCAGGCTAAAGTACTGGAGGCGGGCCAACCCACCCTTAGTGGGAAGAAACTCCAGCCCCTCCATGACTCAATTAGAATCAATAGAATCCTATCATAGAGGGGCTAGGGTTTCCTCCCACTAAGGGTGAGTCGGCCCGCCTTCAGTGCTTCAGCCTGGACCTGGTGGTACAGTCACTTTAAAGTCCCAACATAGTATAGCCCCCACATAGTGTATAATCCGCACACAGTATAGCCCCCACATAGTTTATAGTCCCAACATAGTATAGCCCCCACATAGTATATAGTGTCCACATAGTATAGACCCCACACAGTGAATAGCCAATCTATAATTTGAGTTTCCCAGTAACAATGACAGAAAGGGTTAAAATACAGTAAATGAATGGGTCATGGGAGCTGCCAGGGTGTAAACTGTGACCAGCACAGCCGAGGGGATCTGTTCTTTCTATTTCACAGTGAAGTCACTGTGACCTTTCTGACCCCATCGCTTACCAGAGCAGAGCCTCAGGATCCAGGACCAGCCCTGAGGAGAGGACATAAGGAGAGGACGGCAGCAGTGTGGTCAGTAAGTGGGGGAGGGGACACCAGCACTCTGCTCTGCAAACAACACACCGACCCATCAGGACATGGCAGGCAGGGCTGAGAGGCAGCCCAAGAGCTGCTGCATTGCATTTAATAAAAAAAAAAAAACACAGACTTATTACTGAGCAGCTGCCCCACTGTGTGCACTAAGGAGCAGCCCACCGGGATTGCCACTACTTACCTGATGTGTACCTGCAGCAACTGCCTGGCTTTAGGATTTAGTACTGCACTGGGGGAGATGATGTTCCAGGCAGCTCAGGCTCCCCATTTTCTGCCACCAATCAGGTACAGAACCCTTGTAACTCAGCACAGGGGTGTGTATGACATGGAGAGAGGAGGACACATGAACACTACTGGATTCCTGAGGCGAAGTCCTCACTTCCACTCATTGCAGGAGCGGCCCTGCTGGTGGGCGGGGGATGGTGCGTGGCTGCAGGGACATGCCTTTGGGAAAGGAGCGTTCTTGCTGTGTCTGAGCAAGGCTGCTGCGCAGAGGCAGGGGCCAGATGGATGAACTGCATCCCCTGTAATTAACCACCAGATGGCGCCCTAGGCCATCGCCTACCCCTGCCTACCCTTCGTCCCGGCCCTGAAAGTACTAACAGGTTTTGCACATGGAAAGTAAAGAAGCAATGGCTTCTTACAAGCCCTCAAAAAACTATTCTAGTTTGAGGAATAGCAAACAGAAATGGCAACCTTGAAAGTTAAAAAGCAATTTAGAAAAACAGGCTGTGGTAACACTAAACATATCACAAAACAAACAAAAAATGGAAAATGTAAATATAATACAAAACTAATCACTGTTCTTCTAGAAATCTTCTCCTAACACCCACTATTTCAAAAAATGACCTCTGATGTTATGTACAGAAGCTGTAATAATGGCTCTGACACCACCCATATATTGTCTTCTAATTGACTAAAAGTGCTTACAAGACACTATGGGCTACCCTGAGGTCATGTTTAAGCTGGAATACAGGCAAAAAGACAAATTTGGTCAGCTCTCCTACAACACCATTCACACTAGGCTGGGGCTCGCTGCTATGGCCAAAATTGCAAACACACAAGAACACAAACAAAATGCTGTTAGTGGTGAGCTGTGGGGCTGTTTTAGTGATTTTTAAAAAAAAATCTGTATTGGGTCTGTATCTTGCCATTAGCCGTAAGCTGTTGCATTTTTTTCCGTGTTTGCAATTTAGGCCATAGCATCGTGCTCCTGCCTAGTGTGAATGGTGTTGTAGGAGAGCTGACCAAATTTTTCTTTTTGCCTGTATTCTAGATGGGGGAGTGACTGCCTCTACTTGGTTCTGCACTCCATCCATCCCACCCAGGTGGTTATTATTTTTGTCAGTCAGTATTAGTTGGATCCTGCATGCCCAGAGTATAGTCTTATTATATGCCATGGAAAGGCCAAAGTACAGTGAAGGGTCCATCCAGAGCATGAGGCCACCTTATCGTGGTGGGATGGTTTACACTGTTTGCAAACGGTAACCAGGAGCCTCATTATTTTTATGGAGATTTTTTTAGCAGTTGAGGGGCTGCTTTTAGCGATTTTCATATCTCTATTGGGTCTTTATCTTGCCATTAGTGGTTAGATGTAGCACCTTTTTTGTGTTTTTGCACGTTGTAGCTGGTTTTGCAAAAACAAACTGTCCAAGGTTCCAGTTTGTGCCAAAACAATCTTATATTCAAGTTTAGACCAAACTTGGTTTGACAGGTTTGGGTCGCTCATCTCTTATGATAACCAAAAAAAAGGAAAATTTATCAAGACCAAGGTAGCCATATACAAGTCTTAAATAAAGCCCCACCCCCATGCATCCCACCAAATTTGCAAATAAACACAGACCTCTTAGTAAGTCTAGAGGAGCTGCACCTGCTGCATGGCAGGCTCAGAAATTTACATCTGCTCCGGAGCAGGTGTACATTTTTACTAAAATTATGGGGTAGATCATAATAAATCAGGTGTTGGAGGAGGTCACACCTCCTCACCAAATTGCCACTCTCCCCTGTGTGTCCATTCGGGAAGTGAAGTGGACACCGTGGAAAAAGTGCAGATTTTTGGCGAACCAGGTGGTGTGCTTTTTCCCTGTTGCATGCTGGGGGGTAAACGATAAATTCCCCCCAAAAGTGTCAGAAGAAAAAAAGTCATAAAAGATTTGTAAAAACAGAATGTGTACCTTGGACACAGCAGACATACTATCATGGCACGGTTCATTACTGGCAGGCGACATGCATAGTGATTATTGTAGAGTGGTCAATCAGTTTTTCACATTATCCAGGAAATTAAGCTTTTCATGCGATGTTTAACACTGTGCGACATTTGCACTAATTGTCTACAGGTGGACAGAACAAACAAAAGCTTAACATCATGCCAACTCTATAATGGCTATTGTCAGTGGATGTCTTTTAATATTTTCTTTTGCCTTTCATATGATAGATTAGTCCGTAAGTATAACAAAAGTATAACATTTGCTGTAAAACAATAATCTTTTTGCCCAAGGCACAGACATTTAAAGTGATTTATGTTGTTAGAATTCTGGATGAATTTTTTTAGTCTGGAAAAACAACGTCTGGATTTCAAAAACTGTCACATTTGTTTGGCTTTAATTGTATGGCTGTCTGCTGCGCATTTCTATAATTCCATTTGTCTATATTTTATCGAGCTTCTGAAGGCTTGTTAGACATAGCTGAATATAATAACAATATCTTACATAAAGGTAGGCTTCTTAGCTATCACGAACTCTGTTGCTGCGTTGCAAAAAATAAAAAATAAAAAAATAACAATATAAAATGAACATAAAGGATTATCCAGAATTCCTAGCAGCTGAATAAAATAGTTTCAATTGTGTTATCACATTTTTCTCATAGTCTGCTCCTCTAACACACCTGGGATCTATACATTTTATGTACAATTTACCCAACACCTGGTAAAAATTTTAGTAAATCCTTTTGGACATTTGATGCCCTGACTAGGTACGGTCCGAACCTGCTTCGGTTCGGGTTCGTACGAACCCGAACTCTCGGAAATAATTCCCGCTGTCTGCCCGCTCCGTAGAGAGGGCGGATACAGTGGGAAGACCGCCTGGAAAACTGGGATACAGCCATAACCATAGGCTGTATACCAGTTTTCCAGGTGGTCCTCCCACTGTATCCACCCGCTGAAGGGGGTGGATACAGTGGGGGCAGCTCCTGTCATTTACCGATCAGGACCCGATCGTTTTAACGGACCGCCGGAGATCTCTTACCTTCCTCCGTGCGTTCCGATCGCCACTTAATTGCTTGAGTCTGCCACAGGCAGGCTCAATCAGCAGAGCGCCTATTAAACTGATCAATGCACAAATATGGTATTAATAAAAACTAGGTGAAAAACTAAAATCGTTATAAGCGTCACAATAGGCCCATTTTATTAATAATTATTTGCAAAATTAAGGATTTCATAAAAAAAAAAAAAATAACATTAGAGAATTTGTGTAAACCTGCATATGGTTGTGTTCAGACTGACCTATAGAATAATGGTATCATGTCTCTTTTACCATATAGTACATTATGTAGACACAGGAATCCCCCATAAATTACCATATTGCATTCTTTATTATGATATCACCAATTTATATTTTCATTAATGATATTTTTGGGGTTCCATCATACATGTTATGATAAAATGAAAGACGCCATTACAAAGTACACCTATTCCTGAAAAAAACAAGCGCTTACATGGCCCTGTAGATAGAAAGATGAAAGTGCTAGAGCTCTTAGAAGGGGAGGAGGAGAAAACAAAAATGCAAAAATGAAAATTTGTGCGGTCTACTGGGTCATTTTGGGCCTGTTCCTCAAACGGTTAAGAGATATTACATCATAATAACATTCTTATATGTTGCTTGTAGGCTATTAAAAAAAACAATTCAATATTTGCTTACTTCGGTCCCCTGCAGCAACTTCTGGTCCCCGTTTGTCAACTGTCCCAGCCTGCTCAGCCAATCACTGACCAGAGTGGGACACCGCTGCAGCTAATCATCAGGAAGGGTTCAGCCGGGAGGTCCTCCTAACACTGCTTGTCTCGGAAGTAGGACAAAGTAGTGACCACAAAGTGTGCCGCCATTGGTATTCTGCCACTCCTGTCCTCACCATACAGATGCCTCTGGGTTCAGATGTTGTGATTTAATAGACAGGAGCCCTAAAATACCGATGGCAGTGTGGGAACCAGGGAAGTAAGTGTAGGTTGTTCATTTTTATTTTATCCATCCCCTCTCCTAGTATATATATATATATATATATATATATATATATATATATATATATATAATTTACCTGCCTGGACAGTCTCTTTAACATCCTCGCTATCCCTGAGCTTTGTTTCTTAGTCTTCTGGCTTACCCCTTCTTAGCTGAACCTAGACCTTCCCACTGCTTACTCTCAGAGTGTCATGTGCTTCACCGCACATACAATTACTCATGCGCCAAGTACTATGTTTAAGGGTAACTTAAACACATAATATATCTGCATCAGATTTCTCGCTGTGGCGGGGCAGCGCACTGATTAGCTTACTACAGGAAGACGCCAGGAGGCCCCGAAACAAGCTGGAGCAGGGACCCAATACAGTATGTTCCTGGGCCACGGGGGTTAATGGCACCGAGTTTGACATACTTGCATCGGGAGGACAATCCCGCTGTGAGTATGTCAGCCCATTGAAGTGAATGGGCAAGAATCCGCAGAAATCCCCTGCAGATACATGAATCAAGCTTTATAGAAATGCCTCTATCCTCTACCTGTTGTTGTTGTGGCAGATCATCTTAGCACAATGATTCCCACTATCATGTCAGCATTGGGCTTTAGTGGAATGGCCTCCGCCATAGGGGGGCAAGATATAAATGAAGAGCCACATGTGACAACACAGGAATACTCCACCCTGTCCGACCATCCAAGCATAGTAAGAGGGTCATGGAAATAGACTGGCTTTATCAATCGCCAAGGTAGGCGGAGACCCGACAGTTTTTGGTAAATAATTCCTGTCTATGCGAATTCATAGGCTAATTGTAAGATTTGATCAGGACACAGCTAGTAAAAACATGCAAGGAGAATATATAACATTTCGGATGACAATAAAGTGTTACCAGAGCAAAATAAAAGTTCCAGTGTGTGCAGATTCTTCTATCTACAGCTTTCTATACCCTACGGGTGGGTAAAGCTCATTTTTCTTACATAGAATGCATAGAAAACAGATTTCTATTGAAGTTGTATAACTCTTCTTGTGCCTCCTACTAGCAAATCCCTGTCATTTACTTCAACATAATAAGCTTCAATATATGTGAAAGAATCAAATATAAGGAAAAAAAAAAAAACAGTTAGTTACTGGTTTAGAAATTCATGAAATATATGCAATTCTCCTTTCTTGTCATGAATTTTTCACAAGCCGTTGCCTATTGAATGGAAGTGGAAAAGGCATAGAGGAACATCATAAATATGTGTAGGCTATTTTATACTTCTGTCACATGGAAAATGAATGTAAAACCTTGCTGGTCCTGTCAGGCATGTTCACCTGCTAAAAATAGATCTACATGGAGTCATGGAGTAAGAACGCGTGTTGATGCAAAGGATTAAATGAATCGGTCAATAGTGCATGAAACATTATAAAACTGTTCTTTAAAATATACTTATCATTTCAAGAAGAAAAACTCAGGCTCTGCACATGACACTGATGTAAGTCTGTGCCAAGACTAGTTACTCTGGGAGGACTTATAGTCCACTACATCAAGTTAAAGGGGTACTCCGGTGAAAATCTTTTTCTTTCAAATCAAGTTATATAGATTTGTATATCACTTTCAATTTAAAAATCACAAGTATTCCAGTACTTATCAGTTGCTCTATGTCCTGCAGGAAGTGGTGTGTTCATTCCAGCATGACACAGTGCTGTCTGCTGCCACCTCTGTCCATGTCAGGAACTGTCCAGAGCAGTAGCAAATCCCCATAGAAAACCTCATCTGCTCTGGACAGTCCCTGACATGTCAGCAGAGAGCACTGTGTCAGACTGGAAAGAATACACTACTTCCTGCAGGACATACAGCAGCTGATAATTACTGAAAGTCTGGAGATTTACAGATCTATATACATTTCTAAAACCAGTTGATTGGAAAGAAAAAAAAAATCGCTGGAGCTCCCCTTTAACGCTATAGCTGGTATGTATGGGAGAAAGAACATGGCACTGTTATTGCTTATTGCTATCCACAGTCTCCCCTGGGTGACCCAGTGTCATTTTGGATAGACGGCAAAGCGATATTGTATTATAGGTGACATTAAGGAGACACGTTGCAATGATTTGTTATTGCTCAGTAACATACATTGTCTCCCATGAGTCCTACATACAGTATAGCCTCTGTACTGTTCATTACTCTAACACTGTAGACAGAATCCAAAGAAAACAGCACTTGCCATTGTCATTGCTTATAATATCACCTTGATAGATGGCATAATAGCATAAATAATAAAGTGTAGGATGGGCTCAGGGAATAAAGCACATTTCCCTGTTCTTTCTCAGTGATGTGCACTTCCCCATGTGCCACCTACAGTATACCCCTCTTTATGGTCCATAACAATTATACTGTAGGGTGCACACAGGAGAGGCCATGGATGGCATTTACCAGTAACAGCACCATTTCTTTCCTAGTTATCTGCTACAATGTCACCTTTAGCTATGTTCACACTACGTATATTTGAGGCTGTATGTTTGAGGCTGTATAGCAACCAAAACAAGGAGTGGATTGAAAACACAGAAAGGATCTGTTCACATAATGTTGTAATTGAGTGGATGGCCGTCATTTAATGGCAAATATGTGCTGTTATTTTAAAACAACGGCTGTTATATTGAAATAATGGCAGTTATTTACCGTTATATGGCGGCCATCCACTCAATTTCACCATTGTGTCGACAGAGCCTTTCTGTGTCTTCAATCCACTCCTGGTTTTGGTTGCTATGAGGACCTGACATGAGGACCAAATACAGCCTCAAATATACATAGTGTGAACCCAGCCTTGGGGTACGTTCACACTTACCGAATCCGCAGCGTATTTTCTGCTGCGGATCCGCAGCAGATCCGCAGCAGATTTCATTTAAATAACTGAACACAGCAACAAATCTGCACCATCAAATCTGCTGCGGATCTGCTGCAGATCTGCTGCGGATCCTGTAGGTGTGAACGCACCCTTAGGCTATGTTCACACAACGTCATAGTTTAGTAAAGAACGGATGCTGATTGCAATTGCCTCAGCGTCCGTTCTTTACTGCATGGGCGGCATTGCATTGAAGCCAATGCAATGCCGCCCGCTGTGTTCAGACACTGTTCTTCTAACGCCCGATCTTTAGAACGGGCGTTAGAATAATTTGCTTGTACATTATTTCCGGACACTGTTCACTGAACAGCGGCCGGAAACATCAGCTGTTCACACAACGCAATGTGCAGCACGGCCGCACATTGCGTTGGAGTGAATGGCTAATTGATTTGTGGGCACATCGGCCATGCCCGCAAATCAATTGGGAAAAAAGAACATTCCTGCAGCCGATACGGAAGTATCGGCTGCAGGAAAGGACTGAGTGCAGCCCGGCGGCCGGCTGTTTAACAGCGTCCGTTGCTATGCAACGGACGCTGTTAAACGTTGTGTGAACATAGCCTTACAGTGTGTATGGTATAAAGGGTGCACATAAGTGGCTTTCTTGGGACATAGCCATTTTTGGGGGGTAATTGCCATAAGAGTGAAGAGAAAAGCTGATAGGGACAGCGCTAAGCTGAGAGCTCCTTCCATTTTATTTCAGCAAATGTTACAGGTCTCAGCACTTAGACCTCAGTTATTAAAACTTCTGACATATCACAATGACAGGATTATAATTATTGTACTCAATAGATATCCAAGAGCAAAGAGAAGAAATTGGCTCGGTTACACACATCCAACCTATTACTGAACTGTCTGTAATTCCACAGTTTAGCTTTAGTTTAGAATAAAAGAATAACATACTAGTGCAAAAGTTAGACCCAGGGGCCAGGAGATTAAAGGGGCTGGTCATTTTATAGTAAAATAGTTCAGTGTACAGTATTAGTAGGTGTACTCACTGTATATACTGACAGCAGCTGATAGAGCTAAAATCAGACTAGTCTTCTCCAGGCTGTGCTGTCCTGCTCTGTGGTGACTCTGTCCATAAGATGGCCGAACATGGAGGAGCATGTGATCATGCCCCACCCTAAGTGTCCAACACTGAGCCTGTATATGCCAATGGAGGACACCAGAGGCGGGGTGGACAGACTCACCACAGAGCAGGACCGCCCAGCCTGGAGGAGGGGAGTCTGGTTTTAGCTCTATGGGTACACAGGGAACTTCTGTCAGTTAGTGCTGTAAGTAAACTTACTAATACTATACACAGAGCACTTTTACTATAAAGTGGCCACCTCCTTTATTAACTGGCACAAAAGCCCAGTTATAGGTCCGGAAATGTGATTACAGAAACATTACTTTTTTCTTTCTTTCTTTACATAAAAGCCATATAACCCTATCCATATAGCCATATTTACACTATTCTTAAGTTTACTGCATGGAAAACAGAATGAAGTAAAAAATTTGCAGTTTGTAATTAATTCGGTCCAAAATGGCAGCCACACAAGCTTTTGTACAACTGAATCATGGCTCAATGCTGCAATTAAAAAAAAAAAAAAATCTAAATTAGGCTGGACCTCAATGAATAGAATAGCACGGGCTCAGCTCCTGACAGCTGACACCTGTCTGCAATTACCAATATTGATTGCAGCATGCACAGAGGGCCCTGACAGGTACTGGACCTCTCAGAGCTCTGATCAGTACCCCTACCGCAAAGCACGGTGGTCCCAATCGGTTGCTAGGGCTGCCGAAGGGTAATACTTCCCATAACTCAAAAAATAACACCAAACGCAAAAATTGCTGTTTTTTTTGTGATATCATCTATTAGATAAAATGGAATAAAAAGCAATTAAATATACCAGATATGATTTCTTGAATGGGAGGAGTTACAAATTTGACAAAACCCTCTTATGGGGAAAAGGTTAAAACATCATATTTTTTATATTTGGTCACTTTTTTTAACACTTTTTTGCTTGTTCATTTGTTTACTTTTAGAAAACTGAATTAGAAAGGGTTAAGGCAAAGTACTATATCAGTATTTTAAATGGTTATCTCAGGGGTCTTTCTTACAGGCAGATTTTAAAGCCTTAATGACCCCGATCAATGATGTAGGAAGTCGATTGGCACCTGTTTACTTATATTTAACAGGTCAATTATCAGGACGGAAATAAATGAATGATCAGTCATTCAAACCACTCTGCCCATAGATATACACTGTTTATTGGCAGAAAACCCTCTTTACATAGGAAGTTGAGAAAGTATGATTTTAAACTCTCTATAAAAAAAAAGTATTTGCATATTTATCGACTGACCATAGGCCAGTTTGTTGACAAACATGTTTACTTTGGACAGTGATCTGAAATGAGTGATCATATAAAAACAAAACATTGGGGGAGATTTATCAAACTGGTGTAAAGTAGAAATGTCTTAGTTGCCCCCCGGCAACCAATCAAATTCAATCTTTCATTTTCCAAAGAATCTGTGAGGAATGAAAAGTGAAATCTAATTGGTTGCTAAGACAATTCTACTTTACAAAAGTTTGCTAAATCTCCCCCATTTGGTTGTCTTCTGCATCGTTTATTTGTGTCTGTTGTGTCTTGACTCTCCTCGGGAATGTATGCAAATATAAAGCCAGCACAGGGTACCTCTGACCGCATGTAACAACACCAGGCCCGGACTGGTAATCTGGCAAGCCGGGCAAATGCCCGCTGGGCTGGCCAGATTACCAGTCCGTGGGCCGCCCGGGCTGCATAAAAAAAAAAAATCACCGCCGCGGCCCGTTTCTCTTCCCCGTCCGCTTCTGTCCGCTCCGGTCACCGCAGTCCGCTCGGTCCGCCTCCTGTCACCGGATCACAGCCTCTGCCCCCTCCGGTTACTGCAGCCCGCTCGGCCCGCCCCTGACGTGCGCCGCTAATCCAATCAACGTGGGGCCGCTGCGGCCGGCCGTGGAACGCGTGTTACGTGCACCGCAGCGGCCCCACGCTGCTCTACGTTGATTGGATTAGCGGCGCACGTCAGGGGCGGGCCGAGCGGGCTGCGGTGACCGGAGCGGGCAGAGGCGGGCTCCGGTGACAGGATGCGGACCGAGCGGGCTGCGGTGACCGAGGTGGGCTCCGGTGACAGGAGGCGGACCGAGCGGGCTGTGGTGATAGGAGGTAACAGGAGCGGGCTGCAGAGACCGGGGGCCATCTATAAAGGAGGGGGGAGAAGAGAGAGGGGGCCATCTATAAAGTAGTGGGGAGAAGAGAGAGGGGGGCCATCTATAAAGGAGGGGGGAGAAGAGAGAGGGGGCCATCTATAAAGGAGGGGGGAGAAGAGAGAGGGGGGCCATCTATAAAGGAGGGGGGAGAAGAGAGAGGGGGCCATCTATAAAGTAGTGGGGAGAAGAGAGAGGGGGCCATCTATAAAGGAGGGGGGAGAAGAGAGAGGGGGCCATCTATAAAGTAGGGGGGAGAAGAGAGAGGGGGGCCATCTATAAAGGAGGGGGGAGAAGAGAGAGGGGGCCATCTATAAAGTAGGGGGGAGAAGAGAGAGGGGGCCATCTATAAAGGAGGGGGGAGAAGAGAGAGGGGGCCATCTATAAAGGAGGGGGGAGAAGAGAGAGGGGGCCATCTATAAAGGAGGGGGGAGAAGAGAGAGGGGGGCATCTATAACAGAGGGGGGAGAAGAGAGAGGGGGGCATCTATAACAGAGGGGGGCATCTATAAGGGAGGGGGAGAAGAGAGAGGGGGCCATCTATAAAGGAGGGGGGAGAAGAGAGAGGGGCCATCTATAAAGGAGGGGGGAGAAGAGAGAGGGGGCCATCTATAAAGGAGGGGGGAGAAGAGAGAGGGGGCCATCTATAAGAGAGGGGGGATAAGAGAGGGGGCCATCTATAAGGGGGCTACATAGAGGGATGCATATACAATAAGGGGGTCACATAAAGTCAGCCTACCCACTAAATGAGGGTGTAAAGGGGACAGTACAGATGTGCAGTTAGTATAGAGATGAGGATGGTGTCAGAGTGAGGAGCCTAATATGTCTGTCTGCGGTGACATTAGTCAGTATGCGGTGGGATTAGTCAGTATGCGGTGGTATTAGTCAGTGTGTGGTGGTATTAGTATGTGGAGGTGTCAGTCAGTATGCTGTGATATTAGTTAGTATGTGGTGGTATTAGTTAGTATGCGGTGACATTAGTCAGTATGCGGTGGTATTAGTCAGTATGCAGTGGTATTAGTCAGTATGTGGTGGTATTAGTTAGTATGTGGTTGTATTAGTCAGTATGCGGTTGCATTAGTCAGTATGCGGTGGTATTTATCAGTATGTGGTGGTATTAGTCAGTGTGTGGTGGTATTAGTCAGTATGTGGTGGTGGTGTTAAACTGAGCACAGTGACCGGGCCAGAAGCAGTCTGTCTCTGTACACTGTGTAGTGGTGATGACCTGTAACTGCAACTCAGCTACACAGTACAGAGACAGAAGCTTCTGACCCCATTTACTGTGTTATTATCTGTAATTCCAGTCATGGCCGTGATGATACATGTAGCCGTGCTGCACTCACAACATCCTCTCATAACTTATCAACGCACGGTGAGTGGGCCTGTGTGCTCGGAAATGCCAGGGCTGATTTTTAGTCCCAGTCCGGCCCTGAACAACACACAGGATTCTGCCAATCAAAGGATCATGCATGATATCAAGTGTGCTTCATGTGACTATGTTCACACATAGTGTCTTTTGGTCAGTCTATTTTTTTTCTCCAACCAAAATCAGGAGTGGAACTGACAGGGGAAAAATATAATAGATTTGCACAGCTTTTGTGTTTTCAATCCACTCCTGGTTTTGGTTGAAAAAAGACTGACCAAAAGACTAAACAGAAATACTATGTGTGAACATAGCCTAAAGGTGGTTTTACCTGCTGAAACATTATCTGTATGATGATGAAATAAATAAGAAGAGGTAGACAACATGCATTGTTGACTCTTCTCAGGGATGCAATAAGAGAGGTTTATGAATCAACTGACTTTATAATTGTCTCTAAAATGCTATGCTTAATTTTTCAACATAGCCAAGCAGTCAAGCAAAGCAAAGTATAATGGTTGAGGTACCATAAGCTATGAACTCATTTCAAATAATACAATTATTTAATAATTTAGACATCCTATGTGTAAGTATGAGAAGTTATAATTTTTCATTTTTTTTTTAATTATTGTTACTATCCACAAACACTATAATAATCCCCCCCAAAAGATGTCTGCAGATAGATGTTTTTCTTTTGGAGAGATTTTTTGCTTGACATATATTCCTAGTCAGTGTTCTAAGGCTCCTAGTTGGAGTAAAACATTGACATTGACAGGGAAAGCCGCCATCCCAAGGTGGTGTGAGAGAGATACTTTGCATGTAATTTCTTCCCAGAATATTTTCTGTGGCTTGGATGTTGGACACTACACTACAGGCTACACTGTGCTGATTTTGTAGGTAGCTGCCATTTATTGGTCACCTAATCTGCATGTGTCTCTATCTATAGGACTTTCCATTGAGAGTTTTTCCGTTGGCTTTATATTGACCGGAATTTAGGTGTTTTTTTTTTATGGATATCCATGGCTATCAGATACAAGTTGTATGACTCAAGTAAAATAGTAAACGTGATTTAATGCCTCATAGATTATCCTAACAGATCATTCCTTATGTTTCTGCAACTGCATTCTTTCACAATTGTTTGCACCCTAAGGCTATGTTCACACTACGTAAAACTACGGCCTTAGTTCTCACCGCAGAACTACGGCCGTAGTTTTGAGGGGTGGAACATAGCCTTATTTTCAATGGGATCCCGGCCGGAGCGTACACACATCGTATGCGCTCCGGCCGGGATCCCATGTGGCATCGGAAAAAACTGACATGTCAGTTTTCTGCGGCCGGAATTCAGTGAATTCCGGCCGCAGAAAGACCTTTCAGTTCACACAGTGAACCAAGCGGCTCCAGCCGCTTGCTTCACTGTGGGCAATGGGAAGCTCTGATGCGGGCGCGCTGATGCTCCCGCATCAGAGCTCCAAGGGTGGAATGATCACCCGGCCGGTACTTAAGTATCGGCCGGGATGATCCGGGCTGAGCCCGGCCGTTCTCAGAACGGTCTCTAAAAACGGTCTCTGTGAACGGCCGGGTGTTCACGTTGTGTCAACATAGCCTAATACAATTGTGACAAACAGTTAGGTTAATGCCAATATTACATCATATTGCCTCACTTGTGCCTGAGAGGTGGGGAGGGGGTGGAACTTCAGGTGCAGCCAGATGCAAAGGTGGAGCCGCTACTGCGTGCCCCACATTTAAAAATTTTTCCCCAGAAAAATATTAGTGAAATCTATGCCAGCTCTGAGCTCACTGCGCACACACAGGATTTATGTTCAGGTATTCCACCGCTACATAAATCCTATGAGCCTCTGCACTGCTGGGACATTTTTAAGACTGAGGCAGAAAAATAACGGACTTATGAAAACTCCCCCTTTATGTTGACTTTTTTATGGAGAAAATAAACTTTTTCAGACCCAGACAAGGTGTTCGTGAACCAGTTTGCTCACCAGCAACATATATCATTTTTGCCCTGTTCATCCACGGAACTATACATACAATACTTTGCAATGAGTCCAGGTTTATCACATTGACCATTGACAGCTAAAAGGCCAGTTTTTCCTGCAGTAATTGAACCTTCCCAATTTCTTATTTTCAACTGAATTGTTGCATGGAGATATTGATTTTGTTGATGGAAGTATGTTGCAGTTGCAATAAAATAGAATGGCAGCAAGGTGAAGAAGCTGCTTTACACTAATGTATGGCTTTCTGCTGGCTAATGTTGAAGCTCATAAAAATATTTCCATTTATTTATTTTTTTTACAAATTCTTTGCTGGCCTTCAAATTCAGGCCGGTAATGATTGTATGGTCACTCTTCATAAACTGATATAAATATTCTAATCTTTACATATTCCATTTTTCTAACGTCTTTATCAGCATTCAAGATTGTCCCTGGACTTCCATCATACCTGTATTAAGCTTGAGAAAACAAGGTTTCTTTACCCTCTGTGATAGGATTAGTTCTGTTTCATCGCTCTACTACTCTCCTCATTTGTAAAGTAATCTGGATTCATGATATTGCTGGAATGGGATTGGAGATATTGGACGATTCATCAGATTTTCTACCCGCTTGTTAGGGATATATACAAACATTAATCCTTCAGGCAAGGCCATTTTAATAGTCTTAGTAGGTTGATATCACCTTACTCTAATTCATCTTTATCTGTTATAAATTCTGTGAAAAATATTGTAGATCGTAGAGTTTTCTCTTGGAGACTTTGTGATTTCTTCTTTCATTAGTCTCCATGCCAAAGTAGTGGTAAACGACTATTTTCTCCTAAAACAAACTGGATTCCATTGTTCTTCATTTTAGGCTTTTATAACCTGTTTTTATAATTTCTTTTAAATTAACATCACAATATTGAATCTGTAGATCATAGAGTTTTCTCTTGCAGATTTCCCAATTTGTACTTTTATTAGTTTCCATGCCAAAGTAGCAGTTAACAACCATTTTCTCCTAAAACATACCGTATTTCATTGTTCTTCATTTTAGGCTTGTGTAATTTGTTTTATAATTTTTTTTTATTGACATCCCCATATTGAATCTGTTTCTGCTGCTTTGTGTTTCTTGTCACAATCCAGACCAATATTGATTCAGTACCAATTCTTGCTTTGTATATTAACAATGATTTGCCTGCGCAGAAACAATCAGTCATTGACGGGTCTTGTAATTTCTTAGATTGGTAGTCTCTCCCTTTTGTGCAGTTAGTATCCTCCTCCACTCCAAGGCGGGTAAAAACAGGCACAGGTTGAATAAATGATATAAAATATCATAATATTTATTAAAAGAATCACCACTCCTTACATCATCATGGGGATGATCAAAGAAGAGTTAACCCTTAACATCCAAAATAAATATAGGGTTAACTCTTCTTTGATCCTCCCCATGATGATGTAAGGAATAGTGGTTCCACCCTTATCTATATATTTGTTTCTCTCTATATATGTGCCTTTGAATTATTATGGTATTAGACATTTGATAAAGAGACCGGACCATTCTCGAAATCCGTTGTGTCGCTGGCATAATTCTTTTAATAAATGTTATATTTTATATCACTATTACCCCTTGGACCTGCGCCTGTTTTTACCCGTTTTGGAGTGGAAGAGGATACGACTAATCCCTGTGGGGATTAGTCTGGAGTGGCTGCGGTTCATTCACATGCTATCAGTAAGGGCCCTATTCCATGGGACGATTATTGTTCAGATTATCGTTAAGTCGTTTGAACCTAAACAATAATCGTTAATTTGAATAGCAGTTAACGATTAACGACTGAACGAGAAATCGTTGATCGTTTAATAAGACCTGGACCTATTTTTATCGTTGCTCGTTCACAAATCGTTCACATTGAATAAGATGTCGTTCAGTCGTTCGAAGTATTGATGAATGCAATAACGACGACAAGATGACCGCAAGAACGATCATAAGTATCATTCCATGTAAATGGGTGAACGATTTTAGGTCTTTCGAAATAGCGGTCGTTTGGATTGTTTATCGTTAACGATTATGCGAACGATAATCACCCTGTGGAATAGGGCCCTAAGAGTTGTGCCTTACACCAGCACAACTTACTCAGGTGAGGTTCTATGTGTTTTTTTTCACCACTTCAGCCGTTTTTGAATTACACTATGGGGCGATGTCTTATATTTTGTTTCTTTTGTGCAGTGTTAGTACTCTTTGTTCTCTCAGAACTGTTCTTTCCAACAGTGGTAAGAAAATGCACAATAGGAGACATTGAATATGGGGAACAGAGAGTATGTGGGCGAAGTACAAAGGGAGGAGGGAGGTATAAAGTATGGGGACTACTTGCAAAGGGGGGTGTATATAGTATGGTAGAACAACTATAGAGAGGGGAGGGATATATATCAGAAAAAAATAATAATAAAGAACAGTCAAAACGTCCCATCTACAGGAATATGGCACCAATAAAAACTAGAGATTGTAACACAAAAAAGACCCCAAACAGCCCTGGGTTGAAAAATAAAAGTGCTATGGCTCTTAGAAATAAAAAAAATGCAAAAATGAAAATTGGCCTGTTCCTTAAGGATTCTGTTTCCTTAAGGGGTTAATATTGCAAAAAAAAAATAAAAAAAAAAGTAAACAATACATTGAATGTTAATGGCAGACATGTGCAACACCATCATGTGAAGTAAAAAATGAAACAGTAACTGAATGGTCATAAACGTAGTGTGAAAGCCCTCCATATCACCTATTTAAGAAAGTAATTGCCCTTTAAAACCTAATAACCATCTGTACAACATTTAGCTGAAGTAATTGAAGCCAGATGCTTCCCAAGACAAATGCAGAAATTACAGTGTTGTACAATAACACTTTGCTACTGTCAAAGGAAATTATAGAATAAATCAAAGATAAGCTATTACATAAAAAAAGTCGGTAAAATATACCTACCTATCATCCATAACTGTATTCTGTAACATGTTATATAAAAGGCTCTGACCCATTGAGACATGAAGACCTCTTAAGGAGTTCTGTGGTATGGAGCACCTAGAAATTAGAAGATCCTTTAAGTCCTGTAATTTGGAAGGTTGGGCCTCCATTAAATGGACTTGTTTTCACAGGACGTCACATTGGTCTTTAGATTGAGAAGTTAGAGACCAAGCTAACACAACTTGTTGTCCTTACACTGTGCTCAGTCCTAACTCATAGAAGGATTCACTGATAGAAGCACTCATTGGTTGACGAGAGAGAGCAGAGTCTATATAGAACTTTGATGCTAGTGGATGTTGCGGATGCCCGGGGCACACTTCTAACTAAACAATGCTTACCTAACCAGGAGAAGGTAGTTGGAGGACCCAATGTGTGAGCAGGACTTTCACACAAACCTTCCAGAGCCCCAACACAGAGATAAACCATCTGGATGCCAGGCAGGTAATGACAACAGCCACTTAGGTCACATTTAAATGCCTCCCTGTAGAATTATTGGCATAGTGCCAATAACATAGTATATTCACTTAAGAAAATAGTTGTTTGGTCACTCCTATATGTGTCAGCTTTTATTCGTCATTCATAGACATTTCTTAAAGATTTTATTGGATTTACCATTGGTATATGGCTTTTATTGCAAATCCTAATAGTGGAGTAAGACTTTACTATATTTACCCTGGATGCATTGGAAATATTTATTTCTAATTGAGAAGCATGGGATACTAGTATTTGGTAAGCCAATAGATGTTCCATTTACAATAAAACACTTGTTTCTTTATGTGTAAATAATATATTCATCAGAACAAAAAAGTGAATTCATTATAATTTATCATAGTTTCGGTAATTGGTGCTGGACTTTCTCTAGTGCCAGGCCCTTCACTGGAAGGCTACGGTGGAGGTACATTGTTTGATTCACTAAATGATGAAACATAATCGGACTACCTATGCATTAAACATACTGGAGATTTTAGGACACCCCATTTTAAATCAGCAGGCATTAATATGGATTTGCCCTTTACGTCAGATGGGGTTTGGCCCTTAAGGGTGCCTTCACACCTACCGTATCGCAGTAGAATATCCGCTGCGGATCCGCAGCAGATCCGCAGCGGATTTGACTAAATGAATGAACACAGCACTAAATCCGCACTTACAAATCTGCTGCGGATCCGCAGCGGATTTGACAGTGCGTATTTAATGCTGTGTTCATTCATTTAGTTAAATCTGCTGCGGATCCGCAGCGGATTTTCTACTGCGATACGGTAGGTGTGAAGGCACCCTAACAGAGAATTACTAAGTTAACAGAACATTAGTCATTATTTTTAAAGAAGGCATTTGATTGTTATGCATATTTGAGATAGGTTATACATTTTCTGATTATTTTATTTGTGGAAAGGATCGTTGTAAAGAATTTTTAAACTGAGTGACTTCTTCCTGAATAGTCATAACTTTTTTCTATCATACTGTACCTTTTATCATATAAGAACCCCTTTAAATGGATTCCATGGATTGTATCTAACAGCGTTGAGATTATTTTTCAATGTCCATGGTGAAAGGAAATGCTGATACACTCCCTTGGAATGTGTGGAGTGGCAATGGCTCTATTTTATTGCGTAGGTTAAAGTTTGATTCTGAATATTATCACATCCTGAGTAATTACAGCTATGTAGTACAGCAATTACTGCATTAAAAATCCATTGGCTCTGTTCAGTAACCATTTATAGTATACATCTAGAAAGACTGTTGATAAATACATACCAAGTCTTAGTCTAAGTACTGTACCACACTATTTAGAACCACCCATTCTTTCATACATGTTTGTAAAGGTGTGATAACCGCGGGTTGCTAGATGGAACCTGCAATGGCAAGTGTTGCGGTACCGCTGCAGCACTTGTCGTAGTGGCCAGAAGTGGCATATGCCCACCCCTGAATATACCAACACAATGTACATAGAACAGTTGTAGGTCTAATGTACGAGAAACAAATCCAGCAGTGAACTTCACCAGTGTAAACTTTACTGAAGGTGTAGTACAGAAATAATGGTCTTTTAGTAGTAAGGTACAAATACACAGATAATACTTAACCCTTTGGGCTGAGTACTTGAGGTAGTACTTCAATATACTGGAGGCAATAAACTTGAATAGATCACAACTTCTTGCTGGTGGAATATACATACTGATCACAGCCTCTTGCTGGAGTAATAGTCTCTGAATACTTGCGTAGTTAAGTTAAAAGAAATGTAAAGAAGTTAGGGGGCTACCAGGGGAACCTGTTTATGCAGTGAAGAACTCTGTGAGGGTGACCTTATACTTGATACTTGATAGAAGAATCACATACTCACAGTTTAGAAAATACTGCCTCATGTCGGAAGAGACCACAGAGTGCCATATTATGAAGCATGGGCTTGAACAACTGTACTTAGCTGGCCTCTCAAAATACCGAGCAAATATCAGTGGGGTACTTCAGCTTTATCTCCTCTTAATCAACACTCTGGGGATAGTCTGGACATCTGAAGGACCCCAAAGAGCTGTTCCAGTTAATGGTATTGATGATAAATTTCTAGAATATACCATCATGTTCTGCAAGCTGCACTAATCACAAGAAGGAAGGATTCAGATGTAGCAGATTTATTTTTGTAAAAAATATTCAGAAGGAGCCTTTAAGTCTACCGATAGTGTAAATGGTTAGACCCACTGATTAGCAAGTGGCTCAATATCCTAGTTCCTAGAGAGAGAAAGTAGCTTCTCAGATTTTAATGTAGGTCTACTTTGAGAACATGATGAAGAAACCCAATGAAACGTCATAACAGCTAAGCTGTAATACTACAAGAACCTTTTTTTTTTTACAGTTTTTTTTTAGAAGAAATTATTTTATTTTCTGCAGGGTCTTCATTCTAAATTTTAAAGCTGACAGACTTCTTCAAAGAAAACATAGAAATCTAATCTTTTATAGAGCATGGTGAATAGTCCTTACTTTTTTCTATTATTTCCCCCTTTTCTATTACTTCCCTCTTTAAGACACCCTTCAAAAGAATTACATGCATTGTTCACTTTTAACCTTTTTTCCCCAAGGAGACTCTTCTAAATGTAATAACTTCATAAGGTAAGCTTTTAACAGTACTGAGATATTTTTCCTATGGCCATGATGAAAGGAAATGCTGATTCAGTCCATTGGAATGTACTGCATATATATATATATATATATATATATATATGTTCAAAAATGCGGCAGCACTCCGGCAACTCCAAGTCAATGTAAATTTATTAACACTCCATGCAAATACAGCGACGTTTCTGACTGCACACCGCAGTCTTTTTTCACGCGGTGTGCAGTCAGAAACGTTGCTGTATTTGCATGGAGTGTTAATAAATTCACTTTGACTTGGAGTTGCCGGAGTGCTACCGCATTTTTGAACTTATATTGAAGTACACCTGGATCAGTGTACGCGGTGTGCACCCACCTTACATTGATTTTTCACGAGTATTGTTTCATCAGTAGAATTAGTGTATACCTGTAGTGCATAGTTGGAGGGGTTCTGTATACCTACAGTGTATAGTTTTTAGGGGTCCCGCATATCTGAAGTGCATAGTTGGGGGGGGTGGGGGGGCTGTATACCTATAGTGTATAGTTGGGGGAGTCCTGTATACCTGTAGTGTGTATTTGGGGGGGGCTGTATACCTGTAGTGTATAGTTAAGGGAAGTCCTGTATACCAGTAGTATAAAGTTGGGGGGGTCTGTATACCTGTACTGTATAGTTGGTGAAGGTCCTGTATACCTCTACTGTATAGTTCGTGGGTCCTGTATACCTGTAGTAAATAGTTAGTGCTGTATACCTGTAATGTATAGTTGGTGGAGGTTTTGTATACCTGTGGTTTATAGTTTGAGGGTCCTGGATACCTGTAGTGTATAGTTGGTGGAGGTCATGTATACCTGTGGTATATAGTTCGAGGGTCCTGTATACCTGTAGTGTATAGTTTGAGGGTCCTGTATACCTGTAGTATGTAGTTGGTGGAGGTCCTGTATACCTATAGTGTAAAGTTTGGGGATCCTGTATACCTGTAGTATAGGGTTGGTAAAGGTGCTGTATACTTGTAGTATAGAGTTGGTGGAGGTCCTGTATACCTGTAGTGTAAAGTTTGGGGTCCTATATACCTGTAGTATATAGTTGGTGGAGTTCCTGTATACCTGTAGTGTATAGTTTTGGGATCCTGTATACCTGTAGTGTATAGTTTGGGGTCCTGTATACCTGTAGTATAGAGTTGGTGAGGGGTTTTGTATACCTGTATTGTAGAGTTGGTGAAGGTCCTGTATACCTGTAGTGTATATTTTGGGGTTTCTGTAAACCCGTAGTGTATAGTTTGGGGTCCTGTATACCTGTAGTATATAGTTGATAGAGGTCCGGAATACCTGTAGTGTAAAGTTTGGGGGTCCTGTATACCTGTAGTATAGAGTTGGTGAAGGTGCTGTATACCTGTAGTATAGAGTTGGTGGAGGTCCTGTATACCTGTAGTGTATATTTTGGGGTTTCTGTAAACCCGTAGTGTATATTTTGGGGTCCTATATACCTGTAGTATATAGTTGGTGGAGTTCCTGTATACTTGTAGTGTATAGTTTTGGGGTCCTGTATACCTGTAGTGTATAGTTTGGGGTCCTGTATACCTGTAGTATATAGTTGGTGGAGGTCCCGTGCACCTGTAGTGTATAGTTTTGGGGTCCTGTATACCTGTAGTGTCCTGTATACCTGCAGGGTCGTATTTACCATTAGGCACCCATGGTCTGGTGCCTAGGGTAGCACCTTGCAGAGAGGCAGTACCCTCCCATTCAAAAATTCTGGTGTCTTTTCGAGGGGGGTATGGCAGTATTGGTCAGGTCTGGTATAGCGGTGTTATCCAGTCACAGTATGGCGCTATTGGTCAGGTCTGGTGTGGCGGTGTTATCCAGTCATAGTATAGCGGTATTGGTCAGGTCTGGTGTGGCGGTGTTATCTAGTTACAGTAAGGCGGTATTGGTCAGGTCTGGTATGGCAGTGTTATCCAGTCACATTATGGCAGTATTGGTCAGGTCTGGTGTGGCGGTGTCAAATGTGACGTCTGTAGCTATTACCTACCAATCCTGATGCTAATTGGTGAGTGAGGATGGGGCGTCTTCAGGTTTAGTGCTTAGGGCAGCAGCAGCTGGTACTACTGCCCTGTCAGCAGCTGGTACTACTGAGGTCCTGTATACATGTACTGTGTAGATGGAGTAGGGGGCCCTGTATACATGTACTGTATAGATGGAGTAGGGGGTCTACCAGTTATTTCTGTGGATCTGTTGTGAGGCAGCTGCCCTAGCAACCATTCACATTCCAGCTCCCTGTGAAAGTAGTAATCCTATTGGTTGCTAAGGCTCCCAACTGCCAACTGCTGGGCAGCTGCAGCTAATTATATCACCTGTGTTTGCAGTGTGGAGTTTTTCCCATTCATCTCTATGGGGCGCCGCTCTTCCCCCTCCCACTCCTCTCCTGTACATCTGGCGGGGACGGGATCTTCGCAATAACCTTCCCGGGCACCCAATGTATCTGTGTGCCAAATTTTGGGTCAAAGGTTCAGGCGTTTGGAAGTCTATTTGGGACAGACAGACAGACTTTCATTTATATATATATACTAGAAAATGTACCCGGCGCTGCCCGGGTATGAAGTGTCAGTGTGTTAATTAGATTTGTTCTAAGGTGCCCAGGAGGCCAAGCTAAAGGTATTGTTTCATCTGAGTTAATCAGTGGAATTAGTGTATACCTGTTGTGCATAGTTGGAAGGGTTCTGTATACCCACAATGTATAGTTTTTAGGGGTCTCGCATATCTGTAGTGCATAGTTGGGGGGGCTGTATACCTATAGTGTATAGTTGGGGGGGTCCTGTATACCTGTAGTGTGTATTTGGGGGGGGGGCTGTATACCGTAAGTGTATAGTTGAGGGAGGTCCTGTATACCTGCAGTGTACAGTTGGTGAAGGTCATGTATACCTGTACTGTATAGTTCGGGGGTCCTCTATACCTGTAGTATATAGTTGGTGCTGTATACCTGTAATGTATAGTTGGTGGAGGTCTTGTATACCTGTAGTTTATAGTTTGAGGGTCCTGGATACCTGTAGTGTATAATTGGTGGAGGTCTTGTATACCTGTAGTATATAGTTCGGGGGTCCTGTATACCTGTAGTAAATAGTTTGAGGGTCCTGTATAACTATAGTATAGAGTTGGTGGAGGTCCTGTATACCTGTAGTGTATACTTTAGGGTCCTATATACCTGTAGTATATAGCTGGTGGAGTTCCTGTATACCTGTAGTATATTTGGGGTTCTGTATACTTGCAGTATAGAGTTGGTGAAGATGCTGTATACCTGTATTATAGAGTTGGTGTAGGTCCTGTATACCTGTAGTGTATAGTTTTGAGGTCCTGTATACCTGTAGTGTATAGTTTGGGGTCCTATATACCTGTAGTATATAGTTGGTGGAGTTCCTGTATACCTGTAGTGTATAGTTTTGAGGTCCTGTATACCTGTAGTATATAGTTTGGGGTCCTGTATACCTGTAGTATATAGTTGGTGGAGGTCCTGTATACCTGAAGTTTATAGTTGGTGGAGGTCCTGTATACCTGAAGTATATAGTTTTGGGGTCCTGTATACCTGTAGTGTAAAGTTTGGGGTCCTGTATACCTGTAGTATATAGTTTTGTGGAGGTCCCGTGCACCTGTAGTGTATAGTTTTGGGGTCCTGTATACCTGTAGTGTCCTGTATACCTGCAGGGTTGTATTTACCCGTATGGCAGTGTTATTCAGTCACAGTGTGTCGGTATTGGTCATGTCTGGTATGGGGGTGTTATCCAGTCACAGTATGGCGGTATTGGTCAGGTCTGGTGTGGTGGTGTTATCCAGTCCCGGTATGGTGGTATTGGTCAGGCCTGGTATAGCAGTGTTATCCAGTCACAGTATGGCAGAATTGGTCAGGTCTGATATGATGGTGTTATCCAGTCACAGTATGGCGGTATTGGTCAGGTCTGGTATGACAGTGTTATCCAGTCACAGTATGGCGGTATTGGTCAGGTCTGGTATGACAGTGTTATCCAGCACAGTATAGCGGTATTGGTCAGGTCTGTTGTGGCGGTGTTATCCATTCACAGTATCGCGGTATTGGTCAGGTCTTATATGACAGTGTTATCCAGTCACAGTATGGCGGTATTGGTCAGGTCTGGTGTGGCAGTGTTATCCAGTCACAGTATGGTGGTATTGGTCAGGTCTGGTGTGGCAGTGTTATCCAGTCACAGTATGGCGGTATTGGTCAGGTCTGGTGTGGCAGTGTTTTCCAGTCACAGTATAGCGTTATTGGTCAGGTCTGGTATGGAGGTGTTATCCAGTCACAGTATGGCGGTATTGGTCAGGTCTGGTGTGGCGGTGTTATCCAGTCACAGTATGGCGGTATTGGTCAGGTCTGGTGTGGCAGTGTTACCCAGTCAGTTTGGTATGCCTGTTGTGCCCTGTATATACATGTCCTGTATAGATGGAGTCGGGGGTCCTGTATATACATGTACTGTATAGATGGAGTAGGTGGCCCTGTATATACATGTACTGTATAGATGGAGTAGGGGCTCCTGTAAACATGTACTGTATAGATGGAGTAGGGGGCCCTGTATATACATGTACTGTATAGATGGAGTAGGGGGTCCTGTATAGATGGAGTAGGGGGCCCTGTATATACATATACTGTATAGATGGAGTAGGGGCTCCTGTATACATGTACTGTATAGATGGAGTAGGGGGCCCTGTATATACATGTACTGTATAGATGGAGTAAGGGGTCCTGTATATACATGTACTGTATAGATGGAGTAGGGGGTCCTGTATATACATGTACTGTATAGATGGAGTAGGGGCTCCTGTATATACATGTACTGTATATATGGAGTAGGGGGTCCTGTATATACATGTACTGTATAGATGGAGTAGGGGGCCCTGTATACATGTACTGTATAGATGGAGTAGGGGGCCCTGTAAATACATGTACTGTATAGATGGAGTAAGGGGTCCTGTATATACATGTACTGTATAGATGGAGTAGGGGGTCCTGTATATACATGTACTGTATAGATGGAGTAGGGGGCCCTGTATATACATGTACTGTATAGATGGAGTAGGGGGTCCTGTATATACATGTACTGTATAGATGGAGTAGGGGGTCCTGTATACATGTACTGTATAGATGGAGTAGGGGCCCTGTATATACATGTACTGTATAGATGGAGTAGGGGGTCCTGTATATACATGTACTGTATAGATGGAGTAGGGGGTCCTGTATATACATGTACTGTACAGATGGAGTAGGGGGTCTACCAGTTATTACTGTGGATGTTGTGAGGCAGCTTCCCTAGCAACCATTGCTCCCTGTGAAAATGAAAGCAGTAATCCTATTGGTTGCTAAGGCTCCAACTGCCGTGTCTGCTGCAGCTAATTATATCACCTGTGTTTGCAGTGAGGAGATTTTCCCATTCATCTCTATGGGGCGCCTCTCTTTCCCCTCCCCCTCCTCTCCTGTACATCTGGCGGGGACGGGACCTTCGCAATAACCTTCCCGGGCACCCAATGTATCTGTGTACCAAATTTGGGGTCAAACGGTTCAGGCGTTTGGAAGTCTATAGAGGACAGACAGACAGAAGGACAGACAGACAGACTTTGATTTTTATTATATATATATATATATATATATATATATATATATTCCTACTGCACATGGCCCGTGCAGTAGGAACCTGTATATATATGTTCCTAGACTGAAGGGGCTTTAAATGTGTATGGGACCACTCAAATTAAGGCAGTCCTGCACACATCAGTGGGGCCAGCTCCACAGGTGAATAAACAAAGTATACTGGACAGTCCTTGTGCCTCTGTAGTCTTGTGCTGTCAGGTCTCGCTAACAGCCGTCCGATCTTACCGGATTTTCCAGGTTCAACTTCACATACTCATCTAAGTGACTGCCCGCTCAGCCAGTCAGTTACTGGGGTCAAAGATTGGCTGAGCTGGCAATCACCTCTACATAAATCCTACAAAGGGCTCTGTGCTATGGTGACAGAAAAAGAAAGCCAAAAAAAAAAAAGAATGGATTAATCTAAGTTTACAAATAGCATGGGGACCACTTACAGCTTTGCTTAATCACTTGTTGTTTCTGACAAAGTACAACTGTCCAAGCGATGTGACTAGCATCCACACCTCAACGTGTTACTCAGTACCTTAAGTGCATGCTCACATCACCACCAATGGGGGAGAGAGCAGGTCAGCACACAGTGTGGACACCACCACCTGCCAAAAAGACATAATTAGTAAATTTAGAGCATTAACGGAGAGGAGCAGATCATTGTTCAGCAAACGCCTACAAGCATATTAGATCAGTGACAAACAATAAGCCCTTGTATAGTAAATTTACTATTTATAACTGTGCAAAGGTAAGTATATAGAAGAAATCCACATGACTATGATGTTCTATCCATCATATGTATACATGTATGTATGTATACATCATATGTGTACATGTAGCACCAGGACCAACCTGATATAAACTAAACTATCAAATGTGCAATATGCATAGGGCAGTATCCAAGCATACCTCATCACTACCCCAATACTACTACTACTATTATTATTATTATTATTATTATTATTATAATACCACAGTAAGCTAAGTTTAAAATGTCACTGTCTTTTATTTTTTTTTTAGTCCAGGTGATTTTAAGACACTTTTTAATTTGGTTTATTAGGTAAATATACCATTATCTGCATTTAAAAAGACTTTCCCAAGGTATTCAGAAGTCAGAGAGGTCAGTGCTGACTTCAGAGGAGATAGCCCAGTGATGTAGATGTAAATTAACTCTTTGTTATCCTGCTTTGGTGCCTCATCCCCCTCCACCCCATCCCTCTCCATAGAGACCAATAAAGACAGGGGGAGGGCTTCAAACTGCTTTTTCATGATAAAAATGCATTTTTCAGCTATTAAAGGGGTACTCCAGCGGGGGGGGGGGGGGGGGGGGGCACTTTTTTGCTGGGACCGGGGAGGAGGTGGCTGAGGGAAAAGACGTCCACTCTCCTCCCCGGTTCCAGCGGCGGGTCCCGCATCGCGACGCTCCGGTGCCAGGTTCCCTGAGACTCTGTAACAGGTTTTATTAGGCAAAAAAGAGCCTCTTTCTGTGCTGTGTTTCACAGCCTCCCCCCTCACTTATTATCTGTTCATTATCAGGCAAAGTTGTCTTCATTACAGTAGAGAAAAGTAAACACCGGTTTGCTGAGTCCATTATAACGTATAAGGTGAAACGGGATGAGGTTAGGGTTGTATTAACAGCTGCTGCTGCCCGAGGCACTGAACCTGCAGACGCCTGATCTTCATTCACCACTTAACATCATGATCAGTCTCAGGACGGGTTCCCACATTTACTGTACGTCACCACATGCAGCCGAAACCAGATCCTCATGCGGTAACCAATAGGCGTATGGCCAACAATCCAGCACATGACTACTGGGGAAGAAGTGGGAGCCTGGTTTCGGCCACATGCATTTCACCATAATGTAAAAACATTGTCTGAATCACATTTTTCACGGTTTTTAACTGCTTAAAACAAAAACACATGTTCACATTGAATCAATGATTAGAGCAGTTTGCATATTGTCTGAATGAATTCTCATCACAGGATTGGAAGGTAATAGCTCCAGGTGTCACACTTACCACTGCCACACCCGACCTGCTCAATACCGCCATGCTGTCACTGGATAACACCACCATACCAGATGTGACCAATACCATCATACTATGACTGGATAACACCGCCATACTAGACTTACCAATATCATCATACTGTGACTGGATAACACCACCATACTAGATCTAACCAATACCATCATACTGTGACTGGATAACACCGCCATACTAGACCTGAACAATACCCCCCCTCGAAAAGACATCTGATTTACTGGCAAATCAGAAAAAAAAGTAGTTTCCTTCCCCCTGCTCCCTAGAGCTGACCCCCCCCCCCCCCTACAAGTTACTGCCCTAGGCACTGGAACACGGGTGCCTAGTGGTAAATACGGCCCTGGCTGAGAGAGATGAGTGAGCAGGAAGAGGATAGAACCAGCCCTGCAGTTTGGAGACTGCCTGGGCATATAAAATGCTGGATTCACAGGTCAGAAAGGTCAGTGTTGCTCTGTGAACTTGGTGAGGTAAGATTGCAGGATGGCGTGCTTTGCAGGGCTGCCTTTTTTCCTCTGTATGTTCACTTATCCCTCTTGGCCTCTAATCCCTCCATAGACCATAATGGGCACAGAAATCCTGCTTCTTCTGAATGCAAAACAGCATTTTAAGTACAAAAGGAAACTTTTGCTTAATAAAACCTGTTACAGAGTTAGGCCATGTTCTCACAACGTATATTTTATTAAAAGTACGGCCGTTGTTGCCGATTGCAGCAATGGCCGTGATTAATACGAAAATATACATTACCTTGCCGTCTATGGAAGCATACGCTCCGGCCGGGATCTCTAGCGGCACCGTAGAAAACTGGCATGTGCGGCTCCATAGTGTGCAGTAGGGAGTTCTGATGCAGGCGCACACGGATGCGCCCGCATTAGAACTCTGCGGCGCTAAAGATCATCCGGTCGGTACTGCAATGATCTTTATTGAGATCGTCCGGTCTCATAGAGCGTCTGAACATAGCTTTAATCTTAAAATCGCCTGTACTTGATACTTGCTGATTTCCGAAAAATGACTTTTAGATGACAGCTACACTTTAAGTTATGTTGTTTCTGTTTGTCATTTGCACAAAGTATTACAGGCACACCTGCATCCCCAGGGTCCTAAACCATAGCACCATGTACAGACGCCCATTGTGGACAGGGTCTTGCCATGCCCTCAAAGCTACTGTGACACCATAGATTCTGTTAAATGAACATCTACTGCACTACTCCTTGTAGGCACTGCAAATCAACATACAGTACAAGATTTTACTTAGATTATTTATGCGGGAGTGACATCCACAGTTAGTCTTGGATGAAAGCAAACCTATTTCTGCAGAATCAGCAATGTCTATGCACAAGACTTTGTTTTTCTACATGAGAAACTGAAGTGATCTAATTCTAAGGTGTAGTCTCTTTTATATTTAACAAAATCTATAACCCATGAACAAAAGAAACTACCACGTTGGCTGAGCCGACAATAGTCTCCTGGAATGAAGCCTGCTGCGTCAATGGAGCTTCACAAAATCTGACAAGAAGTGGAAAAGCCCTGCTGTCATCTGTATCACGGAGGCAACTTTATCTCATTATCCAGTAATCTAGAAACAAAGCTGGAAAGTGAAGAAATCTCGTAGGGGATTTCTTATAGTTTGATTTATATATGGAAGAGATAAATCTGCCTCTAATTTTCCTCCATTTTTCAGTTTATGGTCCTGTGACTAATGCGTTTTCAGCGCTTCTGCAGGAAAAAAAAGATTATAATACATTTTTTTTAACAAGAAAATGTTATCGGAAATAAAAGACAGAAAAGCTTATTGTCTGCATCGGAAGCTCAGCTATAAAACAAACAAAAAAAATTATATTGGGAAACTTTTGGGGCTGATTTACTAATAATCTGTCCATTTTAAGGCGTTATGCTGTCAGTTGTGTCAGGCTTTTTCGGGCCAAATTCGGGCCAAATTAGTAAATCTGGAAGGTTTTTCATATCCTGCTACGAGTATGTGAAAGGCAGCCCCCTTAAACCCCCACGGCGTGTTACATACATTACCGGTATGTGCTCTGGTTTGCTTCAGGGGTTCCCGGCGTCTGCATGTCCCGGCAGTGCACTGATTGGCTCAGCGGGATATCCAGATGCCGGGAACCCCCGAAGCAAGCTTGTGCGCAGACCAATATTGTATGTACCAGGCCATGAGGGGTTAAGGGGGCTGCCTTTCACATACTCGCATCGGGATCATTAAAAGTGACAGTGAAGAGATTTGCAGCATATTTCTCTGTGAACTTGCAGATATGCTGCAGATACGTTGTGTGTGAAACCACCCTTAAAAAAATTAATAAACGAATAAAACTATTAGCATAAAATCTGTTTATTAAACAATAAATAAAGTAGTCTAGATCATCTTATTTTACAATTGCCCAGGAAAACCTAGGCTGCATACAGCATAGTTGGTTTACTGTAGTTGTGCCATGGAATTCTAAAGATTAGGCACACTGTGCTCAACCTTGGGGAACTACTGACAGTAAGCTAGGGATGCATTGAGGTAGCTTACAGCTTACAGTCCCTGCTGTAGATTCCAAAACACACCTTACATTAATAGAATCTGATGGCGGAGGTGGCAGGTGTTGACAATTTTTTTTTTCTCTTGGAAAATTTATTTTTATCTTGCCTACTGTAGAAGCTGCCTAATGGTCAGGTGACTATGTTTGTTCACCAACTAAAGCCCCTATTACATGGGGCAATTCAGAGGAGCAAACGAGTGCCGACCTGTCAGGTCAGCGCTCGCTTGCTTCTTGTTCCCCATACGCTGCCTGCACTAATACAGGTCTCAGCAGTGAGCAAGTAAGAGCAGGGGGATGTGGGGAGCTGTGGGGGGAAGGCCGCCGGGGTCATCGCTAGATTGTCCTGGCAGCCCATAGAAGATAGCAACGGTCTGCTGCCACTACTCCTATTACACGGAGCAACGGCAGCATATCGCTGCTATTATGGTCGTTCAGCTTTTAACATGTTCATGTCGACTGATCATTGTCCTCTATGATACAACATGATTATCGCCTGTAACAGTGATATCGGCCAAAAATGGCCTATAATCGTTTTGTGTATTAGGGCCTTAACACTTTGGGAAAATTTACCTGTTTAGGAGCCATGTCATAGATCTGAGTGATGACAGAATTTAGATACTGTACTAGAGCAACCTACACATTGAGTAGAATAGAATATAGCCAGATGACGTAGACAAACACTATGTGATGATAGCTGATTTTATTTTTTATATTTGATAAGCTTTTCTCTGTCTGCCTTATTAAAAGTAGAATCTTTTTGTGCCGATATCTTTTATGTCTAGTAAAGTAAACAGGATTACTGTATACACAGAACAAAGCTTGTCTGTCCTTTCAGGTAGCTTTGTAATAGCAGCTTGAACATATGGTTCACTCATACCATGCAAAGAAATCAATACATGAAAAAACTGAAAATAAGCTAAAAGGAAGCTCAGCGGCTGACATATTGCATAGAATTCGAGAACACATATGGTAGCAGTGAGTACAAAGCCTGTGACTTCTCAGGTTAAATCAAATCGAAAAGAATATTGAGTGCTAATCATTATTTCAGTTTAGGAATCTATAGGTAGCGGGAGCTGATAGTAGAGGATCTTGGCATGCAACTGTTTACAGAGATAGAACCCCTGCCATTATTCATCCTCTCCAGGGTGAAAATGTTTAGGGAAATAGCATTGCCATGCTGACATGGATTAATGGTACCAATTTGTGCTCGCATTCAACCTGTAGCTGCCCTATTCATTGCTACTGCTAAATGTAATCTGCTCCAGAGATACAGCAGTAGTGAAAGACAGAAGATCAAAGACGGGAATACAGAGGAACAGTTGGAAAATCAATGCGATGTCTCTGCACTGCCAGCCCTATGAAACATACAGTGTGGGGTAAAACGGTATAGCAATGCTGGATTGCTCCCTTTTCATTTATTAAGAGCTCACCCATTTATCTATACTACACCTGTCTTTGTCAAAAAGCCTCCCCCCCCCATTGTATAAATGTAGGAAACACAGGTGTAGTATGAAGTTCCTAACAGCAATATCAAAGTTGGAAATAACCCCAAAAAAGATCAGGGTTTATGGTAGATCTTAAATACAAATGTCATGAATGTGTTTGTGCAGAACTCCGTTCGCCCCTTGGCTCGTGCTGTGCGGCCAAGATGGGGCTGATATTCAGTGTTTTTGTATGTTTTGTGTGGTGTCCTGAACCCTGTCTGAACACTGGTCTATTTCTTGGTGGGTTTGGTCAGCCACACCCGCTTTGCCTCATGCGTTGCGTTTACACGGAACGATTATTGTGCGAATTTGCACGATAACGATCAAATTCAAACGATAATTGTACGTGTAAATGCAGCAAATGATCAAAAGATGAGCGAGAAATCGCTCATTTTGATCTTTCAAGTTCTCAAATCGTCGTTGATCGTTTGCAAAAAATTTGCAGATTATTCTTTGTGAACAGTCGTTCGCCGATTTAACCAATGTGTGAGATAGGCTTAAGCGATCGCAAAACGAATTTCCGTACGATATATCGTACCGTCTAAACGCTGATCGTTATGAAAAAAAAAAACGTTAATTGTACGATTGGGTGAATTATCGTTTCGTGTAAATGTAGCATGAGATGCTCCTATCTACTTTGGAGTTAACACTGCTTCTGCTTAGCTAGTCTGACTGACTGTTCTCCCTGCCAGTCAGATTTCTTTTGTCCCACGCGTTCTGAGGGAATTAGGGGTCTGGTCCAATCAGCTTTCGGACTTGACCTCTGGTCTCCTATACAGTGTGTTTCAGCCTACCTCTCACTGTTGGTTATTGAGCTGGTTTCTGCCTGCTTACACTTTTGCTGTCCTCTGTGTTTATCCTGATCTTTTGCCTGGTATTTCTGACCATCCCTGTTTGCTGCTGGCCCCAACCTTATTGCCTGACTTTGACTTTGCTTTTGGATCTTGATTTTGTACTGAGCTGCCCAATTGTTGTGATCCGGACAGTCAACTCATCTTTATTGTGTTTGTTTGTCTTGTCTTGTTTTGTGTTCCACCTAGCCAGTGCAGGGGCTGTCGCTCAGTTGCTCACTGCCACCTAGGGCAGATTGTGGCAAGTAGGCAGAGACAGTGTGCAGGATTCAGCGTAGGGTCCACTGATAAAGAGTGACACTTGATAAAGAGACCGGAACGGTCTCGAAACGCGTTGTGTCGCTGGCATAATTCTTTAATAAATTTTATGATATTTTATATCTCTGTTATCTCTTGGACCTGCGCCTGTTTTACCCGCCTTGGAGTGGAGGAGGATACTGACTGTCTTTAAACCCTTTGTGGATTAGTCGGGAGTGGCTTCGGTTTATTCACATGCTATAAGTAACAGTTTTGCCTTACATCAGCACAACCTACTCAGATGAGAGTTCTATGTGCTTACTTTCACCACTTCAGCCCTGTCTGAATTACGCTCTGGAGCGCTGTCTTATATTTTGTTTGTAGCACCATCTTGTCTGTCTGAGTGACCAGTCCTTACAATAAATTTCTAGTATATTTAGTTGGGACATTACTTAGGTGCAGTAACGAAATTTAGTGGGAGTGGTGGTGGGGCGCTTCCAGGCTCACTCTGGCAGGAGAGCCACCGAGGTCTCCAGCTGCAGCCTGAGGCCTCTCATGGCTGCCGGAGTTAGCTATTGATTCAGCCTGCTTCTGGCAGACAGTACCACTAGAGCACAAAGATAGGATTAATGTAGTACCTAAGCTCATCAGCATAGCTAATACATAGCCCATACATTGTGCAGATTGTCAGTAATGAGGCCGACAAAATTCTCACCAGACTATGCAGAAGGACTAATTGTGAGGCTTCCAGCATTGCACACAGTAACACTGAACTGTCTGCACAGTACACACTGTCTGTACATAAACTGTTAAGGACCAGCTGAGGCTGGTGCTGACTATTGGGGTCCCTCTGGTCTGGTGAATCATGATTCTGTAGGGAGATGTAGAGATGCTGGGAAAAGGAGGCCAGGCAGGTGAGCACCTCTACAACTGTAACCTCAGCTGTGGATCCAGTTTACATCCTGGTAGACAGTCTCTTAAACCTAGCCACCCTGTTCTAATACTGTTTCAAAACTAGCATCCCCATCATGCTCGTATAGCCTCAAGCTGTCAGATCAAGATATAAGTTTTAGTTCCAGATGCCAGATCAGGATAGGAGTTATAGTTGCAGCTGTCAGATCAGGATGGAAGTTGTAGTTCTAAATGTCAGGTCAGGATTAGAATTGTAGTACTAGCTGTCAAGTTATGCCAATGGTGGCATTGTGGGCAGGGCTAAGTGGTGCTAATGCCGCAAGGCCCCGCCCACTTAACATAATCTGCAGTTGATAAAAGATGACTTTTTACTTGAACAAGCACCATGACGTATGATATACAATAAGGTATGAAAACCGCTAAATTTACCCATTACACCTGTGTAAAGATGTCAAAATGCACAAAAGGGGGTGACAGTGTCACTTTAAGCCTCTGATACAGAGCAGCACTCTGCGATGGGGGGCATTTGGGATACACAGAGAAGCAAATGCAATGGAGCTTTGTGAGTGATTATATATTACTGATGTCAGAAAGTTATATAGATTTGTAATTTACTTCTATTAAAAAATCTCAAGTCTTCCAATACTTATTAGCTACTGTATGTCATGCAGGAAGTGTTGTTTTATTTTCAGTCTGACACAGTGCTCTCTGCTGACATTTCTGTCTCGTCTACAGATGTCAGCAGAGAGCAGTGTGTCAGAATGAATTACAAATCTATATAACTTACTGATACCAGTTTATTTGAAAGAAAAAGTTCTTCACTGGACAACCCCTTTAAAATGTTTTGACTCAATTAGGCTAAGATTTAAAAAACAACAACAACTGTGTAAGTAGCAGAGCAAGACAGCTTATGCAACTCCATTTGATTTTCACAAATTCTGTAAGGGTCCATTTCCACAAAAAAATATCTGACAGATTATCTAAGAAAGATTTGAAGCCAAAGCCAGAAAAAGACTATAAACAGAGAAAAGATCATAAAGGAAAGCCTGAGATTTCTCCTCTTCCAAATCCATTCCTCGCTTTGGCTTCAAATCTTTGATAGATTTGGCAGAAGGTGTGTATTTTACATGAGATGATTATTGGCCGGGAGCGTTGCTAGAAATGCTCCTTCGGCCGATAATCAGTCCTTGTAAAAGTGACAGCGATTAGCCAAGTAGTGGGAAAATGCCGGATCTTCAGCTGATTGCATCTTTTTAAGTAGTTTTAGCTGGGTTCACACTACGTATGTTTCAGTATTGTGGTCCTCATATTGCAACCAAAACCAGGAGTGGATTAAAAACACAGAAAGGATCTGTTCACACAATGTTGAAATTGAGTGGATGGCCGCCATTTAATGGCAAATATTTACTGTTATTTTAAGACGGCTGTTATATTGAAATAATGGCCGTTATTCACTGTTATATGGCAGCCATCCACTCAATTTCACCATTGTATGGATAGAGCCTTTCTGTGTATTTAATCCACTCCTGGTTTTGGTTGCAATATGAGGACCACAATACTGACTGAAATATACGTAGTGTGAACCCAGCCTCAAAAGTTATCAGCTACACATATCCCTGTGTAAAAAGGAGGTGTGCGGCCGATAGTTCAGGGAAACTGACAGCACAGGTATACATATATCCATGCTGTTAGTTTCCAGACCACACAAGCAGTGCATACATACTTTCTGCACTGCTGTGTGATCCGGCATCCTGCTCTCCAGTCACCACAGTATCTTCAGGCCACCACCTTCTCCAGAATGATTGACAGCTGGAGGAGGCAGGGAGGTAGATACAGCAGCGACCAAAGAGCAGGATCACACAGCAGCACAGAAGGTATGTATGCAGGGCCCATGTACATTTATGTGTTAAAGGGCCCTTAGATTACACACAGGGTGACTTCATTTCACTATGCATGTCACTCCCCCCCCCCCCCCCAATTTATTTTTATTTCATCAACTTTTGTTTATTTTGTGCAGATGCATAACAAACAATTTATATTAATAGACTTAAACTCAGATTGTAATGTAACAGAATAGGTAAAAATTAGAGAGGAGCAAACTGGGTTCGGGTTCGAGTCCATCCGAACCCGAACAATCGGCATTTGATTAACAGGGGCTGCTGAAGTTGCATAAAGCTCTAAGGTTGTGATCGACCTTAGAGCTCACCTGTGACCGACCATCTGCCTCTGCTCACCGGCAGGGCAGTAACAACCACCAAACGGGCGGCCACCGGGGCATGCCTTGGAGGGGGGAGGAGCCATGTAGCAGCATGTGCTAGCTGCTGCTCTCACAGGCTCCCGGCTCCATGACATCCAGGGACCCACCTGACTGATTCTCCCCAGGCGTGCTTCCACGTGACCAGGCAGATCCGCGAGTGCTGGACGCGGCAGGTTATAGTGGAGGATGGTAGGTCTCTGTAGTAGGCTCGGAGCTGCTGGACTCTGCGGCGGCAAGGCACTCTGTGGTATCCCTCCGCTGCCTGCTCTTAAACCCTCCTCCTCCTATTCTTCTTTCTTCGGTCGGCGTTGGATGAGATTGGCGGGGCACGCCGGAGTGGTGGTGGTCTGCGACGCAGCGTTGAATGCTTTGGTCACTTGCGGAGGCTGAAGGTATGGAAGGAACGTGTGGGCTCTTGATTTTATGCTCCAGTGACTTTAAGTTCCCTTGGTGGCGTGGGCTGTGGGTCACAATGTAGACTCCTCAAGGTCCCTCTTCCAGGCAGTTAGCTACCTCTCAGGACTCAGATGCAGGCAAAATCACGCACGAAGCGCAGGCTATGGGCTATGGACACCTGTAACATATCCTACATGGAAGCTACTGCACCTAACAGTCTGAATCACCTGATGTTACTTTTTACACTTACCTGCAATATAAGGTGGAATAAGAGGGTTATTAAAAGCCTGATGCAAGTGCTATGAACTATTATAACTTGCGTACTTTGAGTATGACATCTTATTATTGATTATTTTCAGCTCTGGCTCCAGTGCATTGAATAACCAAGCTGGGCTGCATTCGGTGACTGTTATTTCTCCCCTGTTCAGGTAGCTGCTGTGGTCGGTATGAGCTCTGGTTAGTTTATGCACTGTGTACTTCTGACCTGGAATTAGGGGTAACCCTCTCCCTGTTTTGGTTTCAGATTCTGGCTGTGGCCACTGCTTTTATTACCCAACAACTGTATTGCCAGCTCTGGAGGTCACAGCGAACCTTATCAGTGTCCTGTTTGCTTTTATTAATGCCACCTAAACCATCCTCAAGGAAGTCTGGGGGTGCAGAAGATCTTTTGCAAGTCTCTAAGATAGAGAAATTTCTGAATTCACCCATGGCAGCTAATAAATCAAAAACAAATAAGAGCCCTGCGCAGAGTAAAACCAAGGAGCGCACAAAAGCCTCTAAACAGACTGTGCAGGACACAGAGGAGGAGGAGGGGGAAGAGACATTCAGCTGGACTCTATGGTGCGTTTACACAGACAGATTTATCTGACAGATCTTTGAAGCCCAAACCAGGAACAGACTATAAACAGGGATCAGGTCATAAAGGAAAGACTGGGATCCATCCTCTTTTCAAATCCATTCCTGGCTTTGGCTTCCAAAATCTGTCAGATAAATCTGTCTGTGTAAACGCACCCTTATGCTACGTTTACACGAAACGATTATCGGGCGAATTTTCACGATAATGACCGAATTCGAACGATAATCGAACGTGCAAAAGCGGCGAACGATCGAAAAATCGTTTATTTTGATCTTTTAACATGTTCATAAATCGTCGTTCGCCGATCGCAAAAAATTCGCTGATCGTTCCGTGTAAACAGTCGTCGCGCGATAGTCCGGCCGCTGGCCTCATCCGCAGCCCCGCCCACCGCCCGGCCTCATCCGCAGACCCCTGCGCCGGCTCGATCGCCACCCCTGCCGCCGCCGCTCTGATTGACACCCCCGCCGCCCCGATCACCTCCCCCGCCGCCGCCCCGATCGCCTCCCCCGCCGCCGCTTCGATCGCCACCCCCGCCGCCCCGATCGCCACCCCCGCCGCCGCTCCGATCGCCCCCCCCCCCCCGCCGCCGCTCCGATAAATATGGATAAAGATCAAATGTATCCAATCATGTTTTGTCAAATAAACTAAAAACTGCATTAAAATCAATGCAGAACAGCCGGAAAAAAAATTGGTTTATATTATGAAATAATTACATCCTTAAAGTGACACTATCACCCCCTTTGTGCATTCTGACATCTCTACACAGGTGTAAAGGGTAAATTTAGCGTTTTTCATACCTTATTTCATATCATACGTCATGTTGTTTGTTCAAGTAAAAAGTGTCCTTTTATCAACTGCAGATTATATTAAGTGGGCGCGGCCTCACGGCATTAGTGCCACTTAGCCCCGCCCATAACGGCACTGTTGGTACCGCCCCCGAGACGCCGACGTAAAGGGGGTGGGGTCTAGACCTTTCGGCCAGCCTGTTCCAATGGCCGGCAAGGGGGCGGGGCCAACTGTGGCATTGTGGGCGGGGCTAAGTGGCGCTAATACCGCGAGGCCCCACCCACTTAACACAATCTGCAGTTGATAAAAGATTACTTTTTACTTGAACAACATGACGTATGATATAAAATAAGTTATGAGAAACCCTAAATTTACCCTTTACACCTGTGTAGAGATGTCAGAATGCAAAATGGATGTGACAGTGTCACTTTAAGGTCATGTTCACACACTGTATTTTATCATTAAACAACAGCCATTGTTGCAGGTTGCAGTAGTGGCCATTGTTTAATGACAGCGGCTGATTACATTGCAGCCTATGAAACCACGCCAGTAGTGTATACACACTCTATACACTACGGCCAGGGTTCTCTAATTGACAGTTCTAATTCATGCAGCCGCTATTCATTGAACAGCGGACGCACAAAATAGCCTGTGATCACAGTGTAAAGTACGGCTCCCATCCGTACTCTTCACTGTGGTCTATGGTAAAAATGAAGCGCAAGCACACTCGAATGTGCCCGCATTCCAATTCAAATAAAGTGATGTAGTCATGCAGTCGGTACTGCAGTGTCAGCCCGGTGAACATATCAGACATTGGCCGTTGTTTAACCCGGCTGTGTGAAAGTCAATGTTCTTATTTTGTGTGAACATGGCCTAAAGCAGGAAAACTACAATGGATTGTCTGGTCTTGATCATTGGAAGGTGCAATGAATTTTACCAAACAGGTTCAAGAATGCAGCTATTTCTTCTGGCTTCAGGTCGGGGTCCTTCCTCCTCTTCTATGATGTAGTTCATTAATCTGTGATATAAGAAATAGATTTTACTGTCGGAAGACACAATACAAAATAGCATAGGTATACAATATAAAGTGAACAATTAATTAAAAAATAAAAAAGATCCATTGCAAGGTAAGGACAATACATAACCTGTCTTTGGCTAAGAGTAAGTAATAGTAATAAAATAGATAAGCTTTGTCTTGTGAATAGTATATGAGATGATATGTAATGCAGTAAGTGTGGATTTGCAGCAATATACAATCTTGCACCTACGTCTCCTCTTCATAAAGGTCTGTCAGCTATCTCTTCCTCTTCTTCACCATCTCTTAAAATGAAAGGAATATTATTATGAATATGTGGGAACATGGATTCTGAAGGAAATATTACATGTGTTATATTGGCATAAGTTTGCACTATGAGCGCTATACTGGCATTATAACAGGGTATAGCTTTAGGCTCACACCCTGGCCATGGTCCCTGAGGGGGCCCAGAAGCCTCCCAATACATAAGGAAACACAGGTATTATAAACACATGATATATTTAAGGGCCATGTTACATATTTATTTATTTTTTTTGGGGGGGGGGGGGGCTCAAGAGCACCAAGTTTCAGATCTGTTTAATTGATTTTTAGACTCCATGGGGACAGAGTTTCTGGCCCTGAGAGTGTAAAAAATGCAGTAAGTATCAGGACATTGCACACTACTCCTTACTGCAGGAGTGGGAAATCCCTCTATAATGAATGAAACCCCAGCTCTAAACAGGGTTTCCAATCCAAGAGCAGAAATTTTTAGCTCGTAGGGGGCCCTGACTGTACTGCTGCTGAGGGGGCTTAATTTGTTAGCCAGGCTGGGGTTAAGTGTTAATGTTGTGCACAACACCATAACTTAACCCCCTAGGGCACTGTTTCTCAACTCTAATCCTCAAAAAGCACCAACAGGCCATGCTTTGAGGATATCCCAAACAAAGAACAGTATTGGTGATATCAGATGCACAGAATATAATTATATCACCTGTGAAATAATAATTTATCTGCATTGCAGGCTCTAGCGATGATCATGTGACTGTCACTAAATGTGCAATACACATAAATACACAGGCAGGAGTCAGGAATGGTACGTGACATCCCCAAGAAGGAGCAGATCTATCATTTTACTGTTCTGCTTATCCTAGGTGGTTAAAGGACAAGTGCCATGAAAAACTTTTTCCCAGTAATTGAAGCACATTACAAAGTTATATAACTGTGTAATATGCTTCAATCACCTATCTGCCTCCCTTCCCTGTCTTTTCCCCCTCCACCCCCCACCAGGAAGTGTCCTGACTCACACAGACCTGATTACTGTTGTCACCGTCACCAGGCAGCTCCTTCTTGTGAGGATGAGTCATCAGCAGGAGGGCTGCTCTAGGTCCTGTTACACCAGCCTCCCCCTCCCCTCCTTGTCAGGTGACTCTGCTTGCTCAGCTTATCTTCTCTAGTAACATGACTCCTTCACTGAGTCCACGGCAGCAGGAGAGAGGGTATTAGGGGAGGGGGGAGCTGCCTATGTGCCCGAGTCAGTCAGAGGGAAGATAAGCAAGTGAGATGTGACAAGTGATGGCTTGCAGTTGTTCAGCCAATCGGAGGTAAGCAAGCCTGTCACCTGACAAGGCAGGGGAGGCTAGTGTAACAGGAGGAGGAGCTGAGAGAAGAGCTTGGTGACGGTGACGACAGTAATCAGGTCTGTGTGAGTCAGGACACTTCCTGGTGGGGGGTGGAGGGGGGAAAAGACAGGGAAGGGAGGCAGATAGGTGATTGAAGCATATTACACAGTTATATAACTTTGTAATGTGCTTCAATTACTGGGAAAAAGTTTTTCATGGCACTTGTCCTTTAAATGGTGATGCTCTGCACAGAATTACCACTAAACCTCTAACTGGATAGCAAAATGAGCCAGCTCAGCAGCAGTTTCTTTTCTTAACTGGAAAACCCTGTTAAGAGCTGGGATTAACTTTATTATGAGGGGATTCTCTACTCCAGTAAGTACTGCTGCTGAGTGGGATGCATACCTTGTATGCATGCCACCTGCTCAGTTTGCCAGCCATGCAGGGGTTAAGTGATGATGCTGTACATCCCCACTTAACCCCTGCCTGGTTGGTAAACTGAGCAGGAGGCATGCATACAAGATATGAATCCCGCTCAGCAGCCGTACAAATAAGACCAACTTAAGAGAAAAAGCTTTCTGCTCTTGAGTGGGAAAAACTGTGATGAATCACTATCTTAAGTAGGTGCCGTTGGCGAAGGACTCAATTCTGGTCCTTTCTTTAGACAAGCAAGCAGAGACTCTACAACACCACAGAAAGTAGTGAAGATCAAGATCATCTCCAAATCTGAGCCTTTCTCAAGCATAAGATGTTGGTACTCAAACGTTGCACATTGCTGTATACCTTTATGAAATAAAGAAGTTCTAGAAGAAATGTTCTTAGTTTATATTCTGTGTAATGTGTGATATGATATGGACCATAAGCTGCCTGTGCTGGAAGTTCAAACCTTTTATGCGCATACTTAGAGTAGACAATCTTGAAATGCCCCAGGAATCTGTCACATATGAAGACTGTCTACTCTAAATGTGGAGAAAATTCCCATGTGCCAATTATGTTAGTACATCTGGGCCATTGTGTGTGTTGTCCATCACTTACTACAATAGATTTAAGATTAATAAATAGATACCCACATGATTTCATACCATACCATACTGTGAATTTTAAGAAATACTGTAATTTGACAAAACTTTTGATATGATAGAGAGACATCAAATGAAGTACAAGGTCCAGCAGCATTTAGTAGATGAAAATCAGTTTGGAGTCTTTATTACATCATTGGGTACAGTGCAATTTTTCGGCCAACGCAGGGCCTTTGTCTAGCATACAAATGCCCATCATTTAAAGGAGAAGTCCAGAAATAATTTTTATTAAAGAATTGTATTTCCCCCCCAAAAGTTATATTAATCCCCAATATACACTTATTATGGGAAATGCTTATAAAGTGCTTTTTTTCCCTGCACTTACTACTGCATCAAGACTTCACTTCCTGGATAAAAAGGTGATGTCACGACCCGACTCCCAGAGCTGTGCGGGCTGTGGCTGCTGGAGAGGATGATGGAGGGGGAAAGTGAGGGACACAGGGCACTGGAGGGACACTGAGCATCCCTCTGCCATCATACTTTCCAGCAGCCACAGCCCGCACAGCTCTGGGAGTCGGGTCGTGACATCACCATATTATCCAGGAAGTAAAGTCTTGATGCAGTAGTAAGTGCAGGGAAAAAAGCACTTTATAAGCATTTCCTGTAATAAATCTATATTGGTGATTTGTATAACGTCTGGGGGGCAATACAATAATTTAATAAAAGATTTCGCCGGACTTCTCTAATGTATACAATGTATGGCATGGATCCTATATTCTAAAGTGAGCTGAATGGACTAATGACTTTGGTGCTGTTGGACTTATCACATTGTTTGGCATGATACAGAGGCATGTTAAAAGATTTGATGTGTCGGGGTAAGGGTTCTCAGATCCACGCTGATCACTAGAACAGATCCTTGGTTCAACACTTGTCTCTCTGGCTCGCTTCTCTCCCTGTCTTGCTGTAGGAGATGAGCTCCATAAACCTACTATAGAATCCTTGCACTGCAGCAAGATAAGGAACACAATAAACCAGGGAGAGAAGCACTCAACCACAATCTTCTCTCAGCTTGGTGTATGTCTGGACACCCAGATCTTGATCAGCTCAAATTTTTTACTAATTTCTCTACGACATATCAAAGGTCTTGTTAAATGACAGTACATTTTTAGAGCTGCATCATTATTACCTACATTTTATAGCTAAGAAACAACCTATTACATGTTAGCTAAATGTGCATTAGAAGAACAGATATATACAGCAAATGCAACTTGAGACTCCAAATGGATTACAGCTAATATATAAATATTGATGTTGTCCGTGTTAGACCTGCCTGGAGGGAATGTTATCTAGGAAAAGTGTGGGTTACAAAGTCATAGAGAAGGTTATTGGCATCAAATGAGGGATTGTGTCACTTTGACTCGTTTCAGATTATGTGACTTAGAAATGAAAAAAGTTTCGAACTACATTTAAACCAAACAATAAACATTCTTGGACAAATAATCCACTACAGAGTAATTGACTGAGACTTTTATTTAGGGGCATTAGGGTGACAGAGGGATGTATAACCCTGGTTCACAAAATGTAAGCTCTTACTGATATACAGTATAGTTTCAATTATAAAAAATATTTTTTTTTTACAATTTAAAAAAAAAAAGCTTAAGCAAATTAGAAGTTTCACTTGATAGACACTTTTAGACTCTTTGTAATTGTTGATTTTGAAACATTTAAAACCCATGACACGTGACATTCATTGTATATGCATATCAGTAATATTAAGTCTGTAATATAATTCTGTATATCTGTACAATTACTCACTAGGACTAATGTATTATGGAAAATTAAATATATTGAAGTACAAGGCTTTCCAATGGTCCGTTTACATGGAGCGATTATTGTTCAGATAAGCACGATAACGATCACATTTGGGCGATTATAAAAACCAAATCGTTGCTTCACATTCGTTAAACAATAGATTTATTGCGTCGTGTAAAAGGACTATAGGGCTATGTTCTCACTTTTGGAAAATGCAGGCAAAGGCAGACATATTGTTAAATAGGCAGCCACTAACAATGATCATGATCATTATTAGCGGCCGTCTATGTTACAAGGTGCTGCCTTCCCCAATATTTCCTGAAGTAGGGACATAGCCTACTGTTTAAGATATAAGTTTGAGATGAGTGTATAGTGAAATATTTGAAAGTTTTGACTACTTGGTCTTTGCACCACCTATTGTCCACCAGTGTGGGGGGACCCATCCAAGAGGGTGACAAAAGCCCCAGACCTTGTTACCTGGGATGAGCAGAGTGGTCAGAATTTTCTGGTTACACCTGCACTGCGAGATGGGCTGGGCTGGGATGATCCCTGACTTGTCCTCTCTATGAGCGCTTAGCACTGCATAGTGTGTATAAGTGTTACTTTCAAGAAACGAGTGTCTGTTTCCATTTGTGTCTGTTCTGTACCACACCTAAGACTACAGTGGACACTGACTAGTTGTGTACACGCCTCTTTCTGTACCCATGTGACAACTTCCTACAGCATATGTAACAAGTGCTGTGAGTGGGTGAGAAGAGTGCAAGAAAAGAAAGGAGATAGGCAGAGAAGAGAAAGAGCTCTCTGGTGCACAAATCACAGAAACAATAACCCTTTAGTTACCTGAAGCTGTGCAATACTTAAGCATACAATATACATCCTAGCGACATCTAGTGGTAAAACTTAGGTACTACTTCATTACCACTACTAATTTGAAGTGCAGGTTTTTGCGAGGGGTGTAAAGACAAGTAACACCCTTGGTGAAACACCACACCTGGGTGAATCTAACACGCCAAAATCGCAGCATTACACCACTATCACAGCCTCTCAACTATACAGTTCAAATACTCTCAGCATACAGCCGTACTGTAAACCCTATGTATTTTCTTTTAGAAATTCCTTCAGGCACCAGGCGTTCCAATGGTTAATGTTATGTACAAAACGCAAAACGGTAGTACCAAATCTGAACACAATGATGTGCTGCTAGCCGGTTTAACAGTTGTATTTATGTGTGATCAATCTCTGCTTTCTATAATTTTAGCCCTAACATGGGCTTTTAGGGGTCCATCCTGCCTAAAATCACCTAATGCCTAACTGTCCCTGCTATACAATGTCTCTATATCCAGCTCCAAGTGGCATCTGAAACCAAATCTGAAAGCCACTATTCTTGTACTTTAAAGGTCACATGGTTTAGTCAGCCAATGAATGTACAGTAGATGCATTTTTCACTGCCTGTTTGCTCCTAGTGCCTGTCCCACACAACTGCATAGTTATTGATTTAAAAAAAAAGGCACCAGGGAAGATGGAAGAGGAATCAAATTATTTTTGGTCAAATACTCGATCGAAAATGAGTATTTTGAATAGTGTACTATTTGATGGAATACTTACCCGATTGAGCAGTACTCGCTCACCTCTAGTACTTAACTAATAAACAAAACAAACAAATGCCTGCATTGTTTTGATAACCTGCTGAGCCTGCAAGCAAGGGGAGTTGTGGGAATGTTGTCCGCACTGTTGCATGCCGATTGTAGGGTCACAATTTAGAGAGAAAACAAAGGGTAAATCAATCCATGGTGGAAAAAAAACAGTACAGAGTTGTATTTTACTGTGCTACAAACAGCACATTAACATGTACTCCTTTATGTATGTGTATGTGGTACACATACATAAATGAATAAATTAATTTATTCCAGAATGGCCATTGTGCACCCTGTCAAGCAGAGGTTCACGACAAGGCAGTATGGCTAAGAAATTGCACATTACAAATAGTAAAGGTAGAGAACAGTACAGTACAGTTGGTAAGTATAACAGTCAGCGAGTGTGGATCCGCTATGCTACTCAACTGATTTGTCTTTGGGCCATACTAGGTAGCGGAGTCCCTCTAGGCTCCAGGATGTGGAAGTTGGATGTTTGCTCCACAAATGTGGTCCCGGAGTAAGCAGCAGCTGTTCCCAAGAACAGAGTCACAGGGGCACAGACTAAGTATACATGATCAGCAAGCTGGGTCGTCAGCAGAAGAGTCAATGCAGTACCAGGGATGACAGGGTGAGGGTCAGGGCAGGTGGCTTTCGGAGGCTGGTCAGACAATCAGAGTCGTCAACAGAAGAGGAACACGGTACATACATTGAGAATAAGCAGAATGACGGAATGCACCTTCACTTGGTATGCAGCGATTCAACAATACTCAGGCAGGGAGGGCAGGTCGAGCTACTTTAAATATGGCCAGAAGGCTCTGGATTGGCAGACGGCAGTAGCAATTGGATACAAGCTGCATCTATAACTCCAAAGCAGTTGGCCGCTAAGAAAGCAGTACAGTGTTAGTAGTATAGTCAGAGCACAGCACATTACATGTAGTATGGACACTGAGCAGTATGACATGTAATACTGGTAGAATGTAGTACAGTTATAAAGTACTGGCATAAAGCAGCATAGTACATATAGTACAGCTAGGGAAGGTACATTACATATGATACAGTTAATTAGCAGCATATTTGTATATATAGACAAACAAAGCACTATTGTACATGCCATAAAATACATGTAATGACATTCTATCACACTGTATAGATATACCATACTAAGAATTCAGAATACAGTACTCAGTAAGTATATCGTAATTGTATGTAAAAAATCAATTGAAAGGGTTTATCAAGCTCTGCATGGGAGATATGCTAACATAAGAACATGATAAATGCCTAATAAGACATCATGTAATTCCTGAAATCGCTGCACGTGGCATATTGTGAAATTATGTACATTACAATGTTCTTATTACAAGCCTTATAGTGATGAAGCTTATTCTTTATCTATAATGTCTCTTTAAAAGACATAAAAGTTAAGCTGGCAAAATTTCTCACTGCTTATGCTTTTTCATGCTGGTTGCTAAAATGAAAGCAATGCAATTTGTAGCCATTTAATATTTAAAAGAGCATTCTATACCAGGCTCCCATTAACACACATCCTGCAGATCGAGAGTCGGCAATTTTGTTTACCTAGAACAAATGCCATTTGCGAGGAACGTATTGCAGATATAAAATGAGATTGCGCATGTTTAATCCATAAATTGCGGCTAATTTATAATTTAACGTGATGCATTGTATGGTACATAAGGGGATGAAAAGAGAACCTGAAGGAGGAGATTAGTGTTAATCAGCAGTTTCTAAGCCAACCTCTGAGAACATACTAAATACAACTCTTTACTAAATGGGGTTTAATCTTTTTGGGTTAAACAGTACTCTCCATATTAGATACAATAGAGACTTGAACAGAACAGGACAATTTCTGTTGAATTGCTGTTAAACAACAATTTACAATTTATATATTTTTTTAAAATGTTTTCCTAAATTGTGTTCCTGGCTCCAAAGAGAATCTGTCAAGAATATAATACACCCTAGTATGGAGCCCTATGGCTTGCATGTGGACAAGGACCCTAATAAATGGCCTAATAAGCCCTGTAAATGAGCACCAATGTCATAGATCGGTGCTCATATGAAGAGCCTGTTACAAGGCTTATTGCTTGGAGAGGGCTGCACAGAAGATCAATAACTTATTTATACAGCCCTTTGCTTCCATCATTCATTGGCTCCACATCCCAAAAGGAGATGTGCTGAAGATGAACAATGAGTTTTTAGCAATTCAGAAAAGCATCTAGATATTGCTGGCTTAATTACACAGGTAAGTCCACTTGGCCAAGCATACATATGCTGTTGTAAAGCTCTATCAAATGCTCTATGTATACAGCTGTTCTCCCCAAGTTCAAGCTTTTAGAATATAATTCGTATGTACATGCAGCATCTGACAAAAAATGAGAGTGGTGGCATATGGAAGTACATGGAAGGCTAACTTTTCTATTATTATGCCTCTAATGAATCAACAGGAAATCAAGAAGGTGGAGGATTGTCTGCCTGTTCCTGCCTCTATAGCCCTGGAGATCACAAACCGTTATCTCCCGCTTCCTAGGCCGATGGACCACCAGGTACTGTATTTCAGTAGCTCTTACTTGTGTGGCTAGCCACCACTATTTGTTTTGTGGATTATAAACCCCACAGTGTATATAGTCTCCTCAGCATTCCTTGTTATTAGAAATAAGCGAAGCAGATGGAAATTTGTTTTGCTAGCTTCGCGAACTTCTGGTCAAACTCATTAGGATTTGTAAATCGAATCTTAAATTTATTTAAAACAGCCAAAACTATAGTAACTACAATACTGGGACTATTACAGAAGGGTGAACCAGCCAATCAATCATCCAACTTCCGCCATTCCTCTCCTCTCTCTCTCCTAATATTGCTCTGTTAGTCTCTCTATGCTCTGCTCTAACTGCCTGCTGCCATCCTGCTCTCTCCACAGCAGACTGGCCACCTCCGTTATATAAAAGTTGAGGGGGAGGGGCTGACATCACAGAGGGACCTGCAGCTGATTGGACAGGCGCTAGGGATTATATTTAATCCCTTTCTCCCACACATTGATGCTCCAGATGGCATGTGCGGCCACCATGTTCTTGTTTTTTTTATTTTTACAAATTTCCTTAAATTGGTAGGAATTCGCTACACAGAATGTAGCGAATTTGCAGCACAATTTGCAGTCAATCTTTATTCATCAGATTTGCTTTGCTTATCTCTACTTGATGATTGTTCTTCTTGTTGCTTGCTAGAAGTAAATTTAACTTCCACTGTGTGTCCATCACAACTGAAGTCTGGAAGTGAAAGGCTAAATGTGGCCATAAGTACATCCAAGTAATAAGTACATCAAATTCTGATCAAATTACATAACGTGAATTCTGATCAAATTACATAATGTATTTTCCGGCTTATAAGACGACCCCTGACTTTTAAGAAGATTTACAGGGGTTTGTCTTATACATCGGAAAATGTTAACCCCTGCCTGAGCGGAGCAGAGTTTACTAGCTGGAGCCCTGCTGCGGTCAGGGAGGGAATAACTGAAGCTGAAGATAAAAAAACAACAACAATCAACTCACCTGTCATCTCATCGGAGAAGCTCGGAGACACTCGGCTGCCGGAAGAGCTTCAGGAGGATGACAGAGGCTTCGGGGACTTCTCCCGAAGCTCTCCCAGTAGACGAGCGTCTCCGAGTTTCTCCAATGAGATGCCCGTCTGGCGGGAGAGCTTCAGGGACCTACGGCACAGGCAGTGTCTCTGCATCACACTGCCTGCACCGGAAACATGACGGAAGACATGCAGTTGTGGGGAACGGGTTGAATTGTTGGTTTAAATCTGTGTGCCAGTGTTGCCTATTTAGTATACACTTTTTCTTGCTGTGTGGTGTTGTTAGAACAATAGCCATCTGGTTTTGGGTAAAATGTATATTCCCAGAAACAGCACAATGCCTCCCCATGTAAAACTGTTGTCATCAATGGATAGAGGTAATATCTTAGAACATGATGAGTATCATCCTGATTTGTTATCTAATAATGATAAGATTAGTGAGGCTGATTTTCACTGTCATTAAACTTATACTAGACAGTCTACAAATGTACCAGATTCATCACAGTGGCTAATGGGATTTGAAAAATTTGACTGAATTTTAGACTGTCTAGTGTAAGTTTAGACCATCTATTAAAGGAGAGGTCAGTTTATTTTCAAAAAATTCCTGCTGGCAGCCAAATGTAATACGGAGTCCTAACTTACATTTCTCTGTGCCTGTGGTGAGCGGTGGGACCGGCCTCAGGACCTCCACTGGAAGGCATTTTACCCCTAGTTGTGATGACATCACAACTCGGGGAAGAAGACCTGTCCCGGCTGATGGACAGCCTACTCAGCCAATCAGTGACTGGAGCGGCGTCCCGCCCAGTCACTGACTGTGTGAGCGGACATTCCATCAGCTGGGTCATGACATGTGAAGCGCCAGAGATTCCGGAGCTCAGTGGGGTCCCAATTCTGTGATCAGGGGCTGACCAGACACAGGGAGAGGTGAGTTAATACTCTTTGTTACTTTCCCCATGCCCCAGCCTTTTTTTAACCCCCCCTGGAGGCCATACTTCCTTTAATTGGCTTACTTTATGCCAAATACTATATATGTGCCAAAATCTATCTGCTTTAAGTTCAACTCAAGCCGCACCACTTGTTAAGTTTGCTGCAAAAAGTGTTTAAATAGATAAATATTAGTGATGAGCAAGTACTAAAATGCTCGGGTGCTCGTTACTCGAGACGAGTAGGCTATCATCCAGAACCTAAGTCACGGCCATCGTGACAAATTTGTCACGATCCCCGTGACTTAGGTTCTGGATGATAGCCTACAGGGTCACACTGGACCCCCCTCCGTCATCTGCCAACCAGAACCTCCTCAAATCTTGTCGCTGCCACCACACATCATACACATCAAGGCTGACGTGACACCTCACCTTAAACCTACTTAACACAATTACAACAGACTATACGCTATAGCCTTAACAGATTAACAACTCACCCTTGGTAACGTTCTTCCTAGGGTCATAGGATCGTTAGAACACAAGAAGACTCTTATTAAATTGAAATTTAATATCATAAAAGAAGACAGTGCGTACAACAAAAGGTTATTTAAGAAACATACAAGATAAAATACAAAGACATAAAAGGGAGAAAAAAAAGAACTTAATACGTTACGCTATGTTTTAGTCCAGTTGCCTGGGAAAGCAGAATATAGGCCAGTCCATTTAACAAGGGATCCCCAAAGAATGACGATTTTTGATAAGCCATTTCTTTCTTAAAAGGACTGTGAGAGACCCTCTCCACACCCTCCTTTCTCTGATGTCAGTGGAGGCCAGGGAATATGGTAATGGCCTTTTAAAACCCTGGGTTTATGACACCCATGGTATTGTACCACTTGCCTCAAGGTGTTCATATTCCAATATTTCTGCAGGTGTTCATCCTAACAACGTTTCAGTTATACCATTCCCTCATTCCCTCTGTCATCACCTCCCGCATGTGTACATACCAAACATGGCGACGGTCGGCGCAATACAGTGGGAGTTACCCAAAATCTTCTTCTTCCCATGGGACGATAATTTCACTTTTGATACTGTGGGTTTGTATCAGTGTCCTGTGTACGTCTGCAGAAACGTATCTCTAGAATATGTATGAATTCCATATTTCTGGAGGGGTCAGATGCCATAAAGGTGTTCTATAGGTGCCCTTCGGTGTCCCTTACCTTACCTCTCTGGGTCTCTGGTTTGTGACAGACCAGGATGTGGATTGTTTCTGTAAACAAGTTTTATGGGTCCTGGTGTTTATGACCCACTTAGTTCCTGGTCTCAGGTCTGGACACTAGATAATCATCACCTTAGGAATCAGAAATGCTAGAGGGGCTGGGTGAGTGACCTCTGTTCATAATGTTGAGCCTGCAGGGGATATTGATCACCACAGTAGCCAACATGGAGGCAAGGGCAGGCACACCAGTAGTCAAAATGGATGCCAGTAAAGGCCCAGTAGTAGTCAACATGGATGCCAGTGAAGGCCCAGCAATAGCCAACATGGAGGCAAGGGCAGCCACAGCAGTAGTCAACATGGATGTCCATTACTGCTGTGGTCAATCCTGCCTTATAAACGGCTACAACATTGAAAAAAGGTAGAAGGTACTGGTGAAAGAATGGCATAGGACACCCGTAACATAAGATGACATCCAAAGATAATATGGATTGAAATGGACAAGACAAGGAAGGTAAGGGTAGGCACAGCAGTAGTCAACATAGATATCCATTACTGCTGTGGTCAATCCTGCCTTAAAAACGGCTACAACATTGAAAAAAGGTAGAAGGTACTGGTGAAAAATGGCATAGGACACCCGTAAAATAAGATGACATCCAAAGATAATATGGTTTGAAATGGACAAGACAAGGAAGATAAGGGCAGGCACAGCAGTAGTCAACATGGATGCCAATGAAGGCCCAGCAGTAACTAACATGTAAGCAAAGGTAGGCAAACCAGTAGTCAACATGGATGCCAGTTAAGGCCCAGAAATAGGGATGAGCGAACTTTTGAAAAGTTTGGTTCGGTTTGATCTGGCGAACTTTTGTGAAGTTCGGATTGATCCGAACCGAACCGAAAACAAACCTTGCTCTAACGGCTGAATAATTGCAGCTACAATAGTGGGAGTGTGATAGGGTATAGTTTCGTTTAGTTGCAGTTGATATTACAATGAAAAAAGTTTGGGGAAAAAAAGTGCAAAAATAATGGGAGAAAAAAAAATTATAGAAATAATAATAAAATATAGTAAATAAAAGAGCGAAAAAGCCAGTATTATCGAGGAGAGGCTACTTGAGGAGGAGGCAGCAGTTGATTGTTTCAAAGCCCGTATTGTCGAGGAGAGGCTACTTGAGGAGGAGGCAGCAGTTGATCAATTCAAGGCCAGTATTATCGAGGAGAGGCTACTTGAGGAGGAGGAGGCAGCAGTTGATCGATTCTAGGCCAGTATTATGGAGGAGAGGCTAATTGAGGATGATGAGGCAGCAGTGGATCGATTCCAGGCCCGTATAATTAAAAACAGGCTACTTGAGGAGGAGGCAGCAGTTGATTGTTTCAAGGCCCGTATTATCGAGGAGAGGCTACTTGAGGAGGAGGCAGCAGATGATCAATTCAAGGCCAGTATTATCGAGGAGAGGCTACTTGAGGAGGAGGCAGCAGTTGATTGATTCAAGGCCAGTATTATCGAGGAGAGGCTACTTGAGGAGGAGGCAGCAGTTGATTGATTAAAGGCCAGCATTATCGAGGAGAGGCTACTTGAGGAGGAGGCAGCAGTTGATCGATTCAAGGCCAGTATTATCGGGGAGAGGCTACTTGAGGAGGAGGCAGCAGTTGATCGATTCAAGGCCAGTATTATCGAGGAGAGGCTACTTGAGGAGGAGGCAGCAGTTGATCGATTCAAGGCCAGTATTATCGAGGAGAGGCTACTTGAGGAGGGACAGCAGTTGATCGATTCAAGGCCAGTATTATCGGGGAGAGGCTACTTGAGGAGGAGGCAGCAGTTGATCGATTCAAGGCCAGTATTATCGAGGAGACGCTACTTGAGGAGAAGGAAAAGGCAGCAGTTGATTGATCCCAGGCCAGTATTATTGAGGAGACGCTACTTGAGGAGAAGGAAAAGGCAGCAGTTGATTGATTCACTGTCAGTATTATTAAAAACAGAGCAGTTGAGGAGCAGAAGAAGGCAGCAGTTGATGGCTCTCAGGCCAGTATTGTTTAAAACAGACAAGTTGAGATGGCAGCTTCCGCAGCTCTTGATTCCACCCAGTATGTTTCCAAATAGACAATTGACGGTGGGGGCATTAGTAGGAGTAGTATTCTTTTGGACCCAGAAGGACCTAGTACAGACAACTGAAGTTTGAAGCTAAGGATATGCACGTTTGTAAAAATCATTCTTTAAACATGACAACATGACAGTCAATGTTAAAAAAAAAAACACCTTCTAACATTACACCTAGTCTAGCAGGATACGAATACGGTAAAATAGAGAGAGAACCTCACCCACAGAATCCATGAGGTGAAGAAAGGGCATTTAAAAAGGCACAGATTCAAGAAGGCTTTACCCCAGTTCCATTATCCAAAAATACGTGTCCAATTTTCATTAAATTGACACCTCACTGGCACTTGCTTTACAAATTGACGCAACTACTCTGGTGTCAAACCTGTTGAATCTGGGCCTATGGCTGTTGGCGATACACACACACACACACACACACACACACACACACACACACACATATATATATATATATACATATATTTTTTTTTTCTTTTGATGACCTAACCGAGTGTAGCGTCCAATCCAATGGATGTATGCTTTTGTGTTTTTTAAGTGCTGTCACCAGCTGGCTTAAAGGATAAGTCCGGTCAATTTATAAGTTTCTGGGTCAAGTAAGGGTACAGAAAGTTATTGACTGCCTGGACTTATCTTTTAAAGTGGGTAGGGGAAAAACCCCTGATGGGGTATGGGAGTGACCTCCCACCCTCGCTTTTGTCACTCCCAAAAAACCTCACCCTATGGGTACCTTCACATGTGGCTGCAGGTCTGCTGAGTAAAATCCACAGGGCATCTTTGTACCGTTGACCAAATGGCATTCAGTACTAGGGTGCCGTCCGGACATACGCAGTTCTGCGATGAACTGGATATTTGCGCCCAGCCCCGTAGTACTGAAGGTGGCATAAAATCAGCCAACGATGCGCTGTGGATTTTAGCCAGCAGGGAACCACAAAAAAGCCTCCCATTGTAAAGGCACCCGTAAATAAGGCAAGTTAACCTGCCTTTCAGCAACTGTTTGTTGCTGTAACTAACTGTGGTAGTTTTTTATATCACAGTTGAAGGACAGCAGCCTCTGTGATATATACCCCATAGACAGCTTTATTCCACGCGTGACTGCATGAGAGGCTTGAAATCATTTGCACACAGAAGAACCCCATCGAGATTTGCGGTGCAAGATTTCACTACTCTCATGATATCCACAAAATACCTCAAGAACAAGTTAGTATCCACTCACAAAACGGCGAGTAGTGTTCCTTGGCACGGGTGCCAGGGAAAGAACCCCACGGCTATAGTTCACAAAAGGTGAAATCCAAACTTTTTGAAGCATAGTCGTGGGGGTTATTTTAGGGTTGCTACTGTTCTTGGGGTATGGGTTGGACGGTGCACTGGTGTGAGGCATTAATCTGGTGTGGAGATGTTAAATGGCCAACACACCATGGGCATCAAATTTGGAAATGGGGATTTGTTTTTTCAAATGTATCCGAATTAAGTTGGGAATTTTTAAGGTGATTTTTTTTAAAAAAAATTGGGGTCTAAGGGGGAACGTTACTTAATAAGTTAAATTAAGGATTTTTACGTTGGACACATATTTAAGATATTAACATCAATTTCTTGGACACATGGATTGCCATGCAAGACGGGTGACTGATGACTTTGTCATTCACATCAGGCAGGGGGGTGGTATAATTCGATGTAATCCAGGCACGATTCATCTTCACAAACATCAGCATCAAGAGAGCCTCGTTCTTTGCGGTGTTACAATGTTACCCGCCGCACTAAATACCCTCTCTGACGCCACACTACTGGCTGGGCAGGACAGCAGAGCCAAGGCAAACTCTGCCAGTTGAGGCCATATTCAAGTTTTTCTGCCCAGTACTGCACGGGGTCGGTGACACTTTGGGGCAGGGTGGAATCAAGGTAGGCAGTGACCTGGTGGCTGAGCTCATGCTGGTCCACGCCATGAGTCCGGTGCTGTGTCCTTTCTTCACCAGCTGGTTGCATGAAATCGCTCATGAGGGCTTGCAGGCTGTAGCGACTTCTGACGCCTCCACTAGAGGTGGTGGAAGTGGAGCGCGCTGGTTCCCCCCCAGAGGATGTTGTCTGGAAACCTGGCTGGTCTCGCAGGTAAATTGAGACCAACTGACTGGTGAGCATGTCCCTGTAGTACACCAGTTTAGCCTCCCTCTGTGATGGCGGGAAGAATTCTGCCATTTTGCAGCGGAAGCGAGGGTCCAACAGGGTGGCCAGCCAGTATTGGTCCCTCTGGCGGATGTCCACAATCCGGCTATCATTCCGCAGACACTCCCGCAGACACCTTGCATCTGCACAAAGGACAATGACCGCCTCTCCTCTCCACTGTCCTCGGTATAGTTCCAGGGTCTGCTGGGGTCTTCCTGCTCTTCCTCTACCACCTCATCCTCCATCTCCTCCTGTGATGGAGAGGCAGAGAAGCCAGGTGGTGGTGTGCGGAATGGCTGGGCGTATACATCTTCCTCCTCCTCAACCTCCATCTGCACTTCATCCAGCTCTGGGCTCAAGGCGATGTTCTGCCTTGGAGTTGTGGCCTGGTAATCCTCGCTGATGATATTGGTCAGCGCACTTTCCAGAACATGGAGGAGTGGGATGATGTCGTTGATCCTATAGACCTGCCTGCTCACAAAGAGAGTCGCGTCCTCAAAAGGGATCAACAATTGGCAGACTTCCTGCATTAACTGTCAGTGTGTTACTGGGAAGTCGCAGTGTGGCGTGAAGCTGCCTGATTGCCCCATGAGGTAGTCTGTTACGGCTGACCTTTGCTCGTACAGGCGGTCGAGCATATGGAGGGCAGAATTCCAGCGGGTTGGCACGTCACAGCCGATGTTGGGGCATACCGCGCTGTCTCTGGATTCTGAGCAGGGTGTTCCTTGCAGGACTGTAGGAGCGTAGGAGTGGCTGAAATGTTTGCACACTCTACGTGACATCCTCAGAAGGTCATGTAGTGCATGAAATGATCGGAGAAACCTGTGCACTATGAGGTTGATCACATGTGCCATACAAGGTATATGAGTGAGCCCTCCCCGCTGAACTGCAGAGACAATATTCCTCCCATTGTCCACTACGACACTTCCCATCGTTAGTCGACGTGGGGTCAGCCATTCAGCTATCTCCTCCCTGATGGTCCGGAGGAGCTCCTGCCCACTGTGGCTTCGTTCACCCAGGCTAACCAAATGGAGGACAGCCTGAGAGCGGCGAGCCTGACATTGGTGGTAAGACACTGGGTAAGGTTGGACTGCAGTGGTGGTGGAGGCAGAACTTGTGCTACCCGCTGCTGGCCCCCTAAAGCACCGTGGAGATGAAAGTGGCAAGAATGGGCCGACTTCATGATGGTCTCCTGGGAGGATGTTGACCCAATGGGCAGTAACGGACATGTACTGCCCTTGCCCATAATTAGAGGACAAGACATCAGCACTCAGGTGCACGGTCTTGGACACCGAGAGTCCCAATGAGTCGCCAACTTTTCTCTTCACATAACTGTGCAGTGATGGGACAGCTTTGCCAGAGAAGTAGTTGTGGCTGGGGACTCGCCATCTGGGGTGCACACACGCCACAAAATCCATGAAAGGCTGGGAGTCCACAAAATTAAAAGGCAGGGACTGAAGCACCAGCAGTTTAACCAGGTGTCGGGTCAGTTTCTGTGCCATGGGATGGCTGCTGGAGTACACCTGACGTTTGGCCATGGACTCAGTCAGGGATTGCTGCCTCATTAGGCATGTAGATTGCAGGGAGACTGTGCTGCTGCTGGCAACTGAGGCTGACGAGGCCTGAGTTGCAGTGACAGGATGCTGCATGATGGGATCTGCAGTGTATGGTGCATCCTGACAGGAGGTGGTATTGGGGTCACGTTTTTTCCAGGCCTGTTGGTGTTGCCTTTCCATGTGCTTCCTCATGGATGTTGTCCCAAGATTATCACCCCTGCCACGACTGACCCTCTCATTGCACAGCAGGCACAGAGCGATGTGCTTATCTGTCCCCAGCCGAAAGGACGTGGTTTGCTGCCAGCCACGGGGGGTCTTGCTGGTTGTTCACTGCCACCGCTGCCTGAGGGTCCCCTCTCAGGACCAAGGCTTGGAGATAATGGACTCTGCCTGGTAGATTGTCTTCTACCCCTCCCTCTTGTGCCTCGCTTCCTTGCACCAGTGGGATGTTGCTGTCTCGAAAGCACCTCAATTTCCTCCCCTGATGACGCTGAGGATAATGGTGCTTGGGGGCACCACGTCCGATCAGCAACATCATCATCACCACCACTGCTACTGTCCTCCAGTGGCTGGGACAGGATCTCAGGTGTGGCACTGGATGCCCCTCCCTATCTTACAGCCAACCCCTCCTCTGCAGTCTCTGCACGTTCAACCTGCTGCCTTTGGGGGACTACCTCCTCCTCCTCATCACTAAAAAGTGATGGCAGATCAAGATTTTCCAACAGTTCCCTGGCAGAAGGTGCCCCAGAGGTGACTGGCATAGTAATACACAGGGGACGGAGCAGAGGACTCTCGCTCACCGTCCCATGTAAGGGTGGTGTCGGATGATCCAGCCGACCTCGTTTGGGAGCTTTGGGTGGTGGAAGTGGAGGATTGGGTAAGCCAATCTAGAACAGCTGGCTGTGTGGTTCTTACAGAACCACTGGGTGTCTGGGGTAGCTGAACCCTGCTGCCACGCCTGTTGCCCCAGCTGCCACCGGGCCTAGTGCTGCCACTTCTCCTAGCCTCACCGCCTCTTGCAGTCCCTGCCTGTGAAGTGCTGGATGTAGGACACTTGGACATGGCTCTTTTGTTGGGGGAAAATCAAAGAAAATCAAAGGCCACAAAGCCGCAAGGCACAAACTTTCAATGACAATCTTAAGGGTTGGCGGCACCCAGCAAAGTAGCAATGTACAGGTAATCACAAAACACTTTTACTTTTTTGTGTTTTTTGTACTTTTTTAAAACTTTTTTTAATGAACTTTTTTAAGAACTTTTGGGGTTTCAGCCAGCTATACGGGGTTGACAGCACCAAACAAAGCAGCAATTTACAGGTTATCACAAACGAACAAACAAACATTTTTTTTTTTTTTAGTTTTTTTTTTAACAACTTTGTGGGTTGCAGCTATACGGGGTTGACAGCACCCAACAAAGCAGCAATGTACAGGTTATCACAAACGAACAAACAAAAAACCTTTTTCTTTTAGTATTTTAGGGTTTTTTTAACAACTTTGTGGGTTGCAGCTATACGGGGTTGACAGCACCCAACAAAGCAGCAATGTACAGGTTATCACAAACGAACAAACAAACAACCTTTTTTTTTTAGTATTTTAGGTTTTTTTTAACAACTTTGTGGGTTGCAGCTATACGGGGTTGACAGCACCCAACAAAGCAGCAATGTACAGGTTATCACAAACGAACAAACACACAACCTTTTTTTTTTAGTTTTTTAGTTTTTTTTTTTACAATTTTGTGGGTTGCAGCTATACAGGGTTGACAGCACCCAACAAAGCAGCAATGTACAGGGTATCACAAACAAAAAACTTTTTTTTTTTTTTTAGTTTTTTTTTTAATGAAGTTTTTTGGTTGCAGCTATACAGAGGTTTGACGGCACCCACCACCACAGCAGCAACAACTAGCGTCTCCTCTCAGTCACAGAACGGTAGCTGTTTCTGACTCTTCTCACTTTTCTCTGTCTTTTTTTTTTATCTCCTTATCTCTGCCTGGATATCACAAGTTTTTTACTTCCTATCTCTGCCTATCTCTCCCTCTCTCTACCTCCCTGTAGCTATCTACTTGTTTGCCTATCTATCTATGTGCTTTCCCTCCCTAACTAGCACAGAGCTCCTCTCTCTCGCACTTCCTGTTCCTGTAGTGACATCACACACCTTGATATTCACATAAGAACAGGATAAAAGGGATTATAGGAGTAATAATTCCTTATATCCCCTTCCATTCTGTGAAAACAATACATTTTTGCGATGCCGTTGCGGTTTTAACGAACTTCGTAACAAATTGTTTGAAAGTTTGGTTCGTTACCGAACCAAACTTTTTACAAAATTCGTAACGAATCTGGTTCGTAACAGTTCGGTTCGCTCATCCCTACCCAGAGACAAGGAGGCAAGGCAGGCACACCAGTAGTCAACATGGATGCCAGTTAAGGCCCAGCAACAAGGAGGCAAGGGCAGGCACACCAGTAGTCAACATGGATGCCAGTAAAGGCCCAGCAGTAGTCAACATGGATGCCAGTAAAGGTCCAGCAGTAGTCAACATGGATGCCAGTTAAGGCCCAGCAACAAGGAGGCAAGGGCAGGCACAAAAGTAGTTAACATGGATGCCAGTTAAGGCCCAGCAGTAGTCAACATGGATGCCAGTTAAGGCCCAGCAACAAGGAGGCAAGGGCAGGCACACCAGTAGTCAACATGGATGCCAATAAAGGCCCAGCAGTAGTCAACATGGATGCCAGTTAAGGCCCAGCAACAAGGAGGCAAGGGCAGGCACATCAGTAGTCAACATGGATGCAAGTTAAGGCCCAGCAACAAGGAGGCAAGGGCAGGCACATCAGTAGTCAACATGGATGCCAGTAAAGGCCCAGCAGTAGTTAACATGGATGCCAATAAAGGCCCAGCAGTAGTCAACATGGAGGTCAGTAAAGGCCCAGCAGTAGTCAACATGGATATCAGTTAAGGCCCAGTAACATGAAGGCGAGGGCAGGCACAGCAGTATTCAACATGGATGCCAGTAAAGGCCCAGCAGTAGTTAACATGGATGCCAATAAAGGCCCAGCAGTAGTCAACATGGAGGCCAGTAAAGGCACAGCAGTATTCAACATGGATGCCAGTAAAGGCCCAGCAGTAGTCAACATGGATGCCAGTTAAGGGCCAGCAGTAGCCAACATGGAGGCAATGGCAGGCACAGCAGTAGTCAGCAGTAGTCAACATGGATGCCAGTTAATGCCCAGCAGTAGACACCTTGCTGGAGGGTGTGGAGCATAGTGGAGGTGAAGGGGTGCATGTAGGGCGGGAGGCCCTCGTGCCTGGGGCCTGGGCGGGGGAACTGAAAGAGCCAGCATGTGACACAGGGGAAGGAGCAGGTGTGCGACTTGCAGTCACTGAACGGCCTTGGTTCCACTGAGTGGGGTGTTTAGCACTCATATGCCTGCGCATGCTGGTAGTGGTTAGGCTGGTACTGGTGGCTCCCCTGCTTATCCTGGCGTGGCACACGTTGCACACTACAGTCTGTTGGTCATTCGCAATTTCTTTAAAAAACATCCAGACTTGGCAACATCTAGCCTTGGCCACGGGAGTTTGACTCTGTGAAAGAGTTGTTGATCTACTCGCTCTGCCCCTGCTTCTTCCTCTGCCCACCCCTCTTCCTCTTACAACCGATCCTGCAAGTGAACTTGCCTCCCCCTCAGAAGCACGGTCTTCACTAGGCTTATCCACCCAGCTCGGGTCAGTCACCTCGTCCTCATCCACCAGCTCTTCCTTCTTTTCCTCCCTTTCCTCCTCACTTTGAGTTACATCCATGACAATAACCTCACTGTTTGACAACCGGGTCTCATCGTCATCATCAGACACCTCTTCCAACCCCGTTTTCAAGTCCCCACTCTCATCACCCACTGACTGTTTGGGCATCGGGACAGATCGACTGCTCCAGTTGCTCTGACTCAGGGAAGGGTCCAGAAAAGAGTTCCTGGGAGCATGGTGGTGGATCTGAATCCCTTCTTTCCCTGGAGGGGCCAGGCTGTGGTGAAGGAGGCTGAGCTAATGGAGCAAGGGTTCCACTCCCTTGGGTAGCGTGGCTGGACTGCGTGGAAGAATGGGTGGTGGATAAGTTACTGGACACATTATCCGCTATCCACGTGATCACCTGTTCACACTGCTGTGGTCTCAATATCGGTCTACCATGAGACCCCGTAAGTTGGGCAAAGATGCTAGGGAGTGGACGTCTGCGGTGTGCCACTGCTACCTCCTCAACAGGTGCTGTTATGTCAGCCTGCCCTGAACCACGGCCTCTGGCAACGGCATGACTTGGAACCCAATGCCCACTCCCTTGTCTTCATCCTCGACCCTTACCCCTGGGGTTCACCATTTTATGGACACTGCACAGTGTGGAACTTAGATAGGCCTTGCGTATGAAATACAGAAATCAGGAAAAATACTTGTAGTACTCACTGGTTTTGTGGGGCTGTACGGTACAATATGGTACTGGCTGGACCTAGATACACACTGTGATACCCCCCTTACAATGAGCAGTGAATTTTTATAAAGGTGTACTACAAATCCCAGCAATACAGTGTAGTATACACTAGTTTAGGGGGGGCTGTATGGTACTTTCTAGTACTGGCTGGGCCTAGATACACGCTGTGATATCCCCTTCCAATGAGCAGTGAAGTTTTATAAAGGTGTACTACAAATCTCAGCAATACAGTGTAGTACCCACTAGTTTAGGGAGGGCTGTACGGTACTATCTGGTACTGGCTGGACCTAGATACACGCTGTGATACCCCCTTACAATGACCAGTGAAGTTTTATAAAAGTGTACTACAAATCCCAGCAATACAGTGTAGTACCCACTAGTTTAGGGGGGGGGGGGGAGCTGTACAGTACTATCCGGTAGTGGCTGGACCTAGATACATGCTGTGATACCCCCTTACAATGAGCAGTGAAGTTTTATAAAGGTGTACTACAAATCCCAGCAATACAGTGTAATACCCACTAGTTTAGGGAGGGCTGTACAGTACTATCTGGTACTAGCTGGACCTAGATACACGCTATAATACTCCCTTACAATGAGCAGTGAAGTTTTATAAAGGTGTACTACAAATCCCAGCAATACAGTGTAGTACCCACTAGTTTAGGGGGGGCTGTACGGTACTATCTAGTAGTGGCTGGACCTAGATACACGCTGTGATACCCCCCGTCCAATGAGCAGTGAAGTTATATGCAGGTGTACTACAAATCCCAGCAATACAATGTAGTACACACTTGTTTTGGGGGGCTGTGCGATACAATATGGTACTGGCTGGACCTAGATACACGCTGTGATACCCCCTTACAATGAGCAGTGAAGTTTTATAAAGGTGTACTACAAATCCCAGCAATACAGTGTAGTACCCACTAGTTTAGGGGGGGCTGTACGGTACTATCTAGTAGTGGCTGGACCTAGATACACGCTGTGATACCCCCGTCCAATGAGCAGTGAAGTTCTATGCAGGTGTACTACAAAGCCCTGCAGTACAATGTAGTACAGCAGGACCACCAGCCCCAAAATCAAAAAAGAGTACACTGAGCACTTCTTAGGGGTGTGTATGCAACACCAAATGTCTCCTTTCTGCCAGCAGCCGGTCATCACAGCGTGCTGCTGAAATCGCGGTAGCAGCACAGCAAGTCCCAGCCAGTAGTCTGTAGTAATACTATTAAAAAAACATTTGAAGCCATGAAAAGGGCTGTTTGTTTGTATTGCTAGTATTCCCTGCCTACTGGAACGCTAAATCCTACACTGACACTCTCCCTGAGAAGCAGCAGCTCTGTCCCTAATCTCTCACAGCATGCGTCTGAAGCGAGTACTACCGGCTGCGCGTTTTATATGGCAGGGTTATCTGATCTGGCCAACTAATCGGAGGATGTACCATAGAGTCTCCTGCATGTTTATTGGCTGAGAAATATCGCCCAAACTTACAGGAAACGGATGATGAGATTTTCTCGAGTATCTTGAGATGCTCGTCCGAGTAACGAGTACCATCGAGTACCCTAATACTTGGTCAAGTACCAAGCTCGGATGAGCATGCTCGCTCTCTTTACTAATGAATACTCAATGCATATATGTAAAGCCCGTAGAAATAAATCATAGCTCAGCTTACATTTTACATGAATTATGATTGGATGTTGTGGATATTTTCTACCAGTGTCTATTTTTTTTTACACTATGGGAAAGATGGACCAATGTGTTTCCTGACTTTGCTCCATACAAAGACAAAAAAGCAAAAAACAAGGTCATGGGTGGTCAATATACAAGTAGGAAAGCAGATAAATATGTTTTCCCGCTAGACCAGTTGCAAATAGTAAGATTTTTTTCTTTGAAGATTCAAAAGAGGCCTCCAGATGGCTTGATTAACACTAGATGCAATTGCCGTGTTAATTATTAAGATGTTTATATCACTGCTAATGTATAATTCATATTCATTTTTATCCCCTTATAGCTAGCTAACATGTTGCAGGAGGTATAGATAGATTTAAAAGAAAGTATAAAGATAGAAAGATAGAGTGATTGATAGATAAAGCAGATAGATAAAATCAAATCTAATATAAAAGCCTAGTCCCATAGTCAGTGAAAGACTGGGGTATCTGGAGTCCACCAGAGGAAATGATCCCGGGTACCTAACAATGAAGAACCAGTGAGAAACAACATGTCAGTCAGTGTTTGTGCAGGTTCTAAAGCTGGAGGCCACCGGAGGATCTTCCGGTCCTCTGGTGGACCAGTCTGACACTGCCCATAGTCCTATGGTGTCGTGACTTGACATGGTGGAACATAGTGGAAAAGGAAATAGATTTTGGAAAGTGGGAAAGAGCAGTAAGGCCTCATTCACACCTCACGCTATTCAAATCTCACGCTATTTTTTTCTCTGTGATCCATGGAAAATGATCTGTATTTGCATCTGTAATTGCATTCATTTCAGTGTCCGTTTCCATTACATGTGAATAGTACTAGTTTTCATAGATTTGATGAGTGTTCTTTGCAAACGTCATGAATGTGACATCTGTGATGTCCGTAAAAAAATACAGATCCGATAGACTTCTATTGGTAATCTGTACCGCAATCACAATCCTCACTAGGGTCATGTCCTTTTTTTTTACAGAGCGGATAACGGATCAAAATTAACACGGACTGTGTGAATAGCCCAATATAAATCAACATGCTCTAAGTTGATTACAGATCCACAATTACGGGCAACTTTATGGAACGTGTGAATAAGGCCTAAGGGTACATGCTGGTGACCTGCCCAGGACAACAGTAATAGGTTCACACAACGTCAAAAACAGAGAAAAGGCGGCCGATTTTGTAATTTAAAATAACGTCTGTTTTTGCCGCATTTCAACTGGCTGCAATGGCAATGCACTGAAGTCAACGAAAAGACAGACGTCCAATGCACACAATGTATTGAATAATGGACGTTTTTACCGCGGACTTTAAAAAAATGATCACAATCATTATTTTTGGGCGTTTTTATTAGTTGTTCACACACAGTTTTTCTTTTACCATCGTTCTTCATTTTTACTAAATAAATTCAATTGACTTTTCAATTGAGCGAAAACCAAAGGCCAATTAGTAACCCCAAACTAGAATAATGTACCAGCAGCCGTCATTGCACTAAAGGAAGGCTTTGTGTTAACATAGCCATAATGTGCACAGAAATAAAAGGCAACTATTTATATTGGATTTCTTATATATTATAATATGCATAGGTAGCAAAATGAACCCTCCGAAGTGTGAAAACCTTAGTAATATTACTAAAAGTGTGAAACGTGTCTTTGGGAATGATCTGTAGTATTGTTATATCTCAAAATAATTCCTATATATAGTCATAATAATTGCTTAAAAAAAGTGACAAAAACATAAGGTGTTAGGCAAGAAGACTTAATGGGAAATACAACATAGGAGAACAACATAGGACATAAGGACGAAAGACATAAGAAACTATTTTAATAGGCTATGAGAAATACATAACAAGCTACAAATTCTGTATTTTTCCCCAGAACTCATTATTTTAAAATGGAGACCAGCAGAGCAGTCAGTTTATGGCTTAAAGAGAAACTGTTAGCTAGAAAAGACATATCAAACTGCTTACATGGCTACATAGCTATTTATGCATTGGCACTATTCATACACCTATTGTAGTTGTTCAAGGCTGCAATCACCTAAAAAAATGCTTGTTATTGAAGCTCTGAAACCAGAGTAGCAATAAAAAAAACATTCATTTTGATGATTACAGCCTTGGACAACTACAATAAAGATTTGAATTGTCCCTTTGCAAACATAGCTATGCAGCCATGTAAGCAATTTGGGATGCTTCTTGCAACTGTTTTCTAACTCACTTAAGCACATAAGGTTAAAAAAAAAATATATATATATATATACATATATATATACTGTATGTATGTATATATATTTATATATATATATATATATATATATATATATATATATATATATATTTTTTATTATTCTGAATAACATGTAAAGCAAATGAAATAGGGATGGTCCGAACCTGCCGAGGTTAGGGGTTTGTATGAACCCGAACGCTCGGCAGCAGATTCCCGCTTTCTGCCCGCTCTGTGGAGCGGGCGGATCCAGCGGGAGTAACTCCTGGAAAACTGGGATACAGCCTATGGCTATGGCTGTATTCCAGTTTTCCAGGCGGTCCTCCCGCTGGATCCGCCCGCTCCACGGAGCAGGCAGACAGCGGGAATCAATACCGAGGGTTCGGGTTCGAACGAACCCGAACCGAACTCGGTTCAGACCATCCCTAAAATGAAACAAACATTCAGAAACAGTTGAATATGTGATATTATAAGTCACTGTACAGTATAGCAATCAGCATGTGGGGTATAATGTATAAACCAGGAAAACCAGAAGCTGTTTGTAGATAGAGGATGGAACTGCAGTACCCCATAATGCAGCAGAGTAGTACAACAGGAATAGAGAAGCAGGGCTGCTGTCTGAGGTCTGTGTGGTCACATAACAGCAATGGGGAAGGGGTGAGTGTTAAACATGGACCAATCAGGAAGTGAGAATAACAGAGCTGTGCAGCAGTGTGAATGGCTTTGTGTAAGTGCAGGCACATTATATCAGCAGTGTGTGTAGCTGAGTGTAAGTGCAGGCACCTTATAGCAGCAGTGTGTGTAGCTGAGTGTGAATTCAGGCACATTATAGCAGGAATGGAGAGGATAGGCTGACAGAGACTGTATGAAGGAAAGAGCATAGTATAGGTTGAGCACAGTATAGCAGCACTCTATGTCCAGGGAGAGAGGGGTTACAGCTATGAAGAGATTACCTCCACAGTCCTGTCCCCTGATGCAAGCCCCAGCCTGAAGTGGATCTGCCATGATTTGGAAGGTGAGGGAGACTTCCTGAGTCAGAGTACAGGGCTGTAGACTATGCTATTCAGACCATCCCCCCTCTCCCACTTGCCTTCATATACAGTACAGGGAGCTCTTAAACCAAAGCAAGTCTCTTAAACCAAGTTACAATTTTAAAAAACTGTGAGCTCTTCTTGCAAAATGCTAGAACTTTTGTCTGTAGATTTTGTAATGAAACACATTAAAATTTTTACCTGAAGAAAACACTCATATTTCCCCACTCTTTTATTATACAGAGTTGCATGTCAGGCTAAAGTACAGTAGAGATAGGTGGCATAGGTGATTTTTTTTTTTTTACTTTTGATTAATTTTATTTCATGATGTATTTTTAGGATACATATAGATAAAGGAGAGATATTAGAAGTAAATGGGTTTACAAATTCTGTTTCTTAGCACTTTTCCTTTATGTAAACTACAGTAGAAGTTAATGAATCTCCCTAATGATCCTTAAAATTGAAGCAGGAAGATAAAAAAAATACATTAGTGTATATGCAATTACACTGGCTGATCATTACTTGTGATCATAGACGCAGTCCACTGTTTCTAATCTGAAACTATGGGTTTTATACAGAAAAGACAAAACCATTCACAGACATTAGTTTTAACTCTAATAGAACAAATGGAGCATATTTATTTTTTTCATGGCATTGTGTGAGATTAGTAAAAATAAATAAATAAATGGAAGAATTTTTTTTTAACCCCTTCAAGACCAAGCCTATTTGCACTAAAAGACCAGGCTCATTTTTCAAAATCTGACCTGTCTCACTTTATGCGCTTATAGCTCAGTGATGCTTTAACGTATGCTAGCGATTCTGAGATTGTTTTTTCGTCACATATGGCACTTTATATTAGTGGCAAAATTTGGTCACTACTTTGTGTGTTTTTTGTAAAAAACATCAAAATATCATGAAAAATTGAAAAAATTAGCATTTTATGAACTTTGAAATTCTCTGCTTCTAAAAAAGAAAGTCGTATCACATAAATTAGTTACTAAGTCACATTACCGATATGTCCTCTTTATTCTGGCTTCATTTCATAAACATATTTTACTTTTTTAGGGTGTTACGGGGCTTAGAAATTTATCAGCAAATTACCACATTTTCGTAAAAGTTTCCAAAACTGATTTTTTTAGGGACCAGTTCTTTTCTTAAGTTGATTTAGGAGGCTTGTATACTGGAAACCCCCATAAGTGACCCCATTTTGGAAACTAGACACCTTAAAGAATTAATCTAGGGGTATAATGAGCATTTTATCCCTACAGGGGCTGGAGGAAAGTATTCACCATTAGGCCGTAAAAAAATGAAAAATTAAAATTTTCCAATAATATATACGTTTAGATTAAAGTTTCTCATTTTCAAAAGGAACATGAGAGAAAACGCACCCCAAAATGTGTAACGCAGGTTCTCTTGAGTACTACGGTACCCCATATGTGGGCGTAAACCACTGTATGGGCACACAGCGGGGCTCAGAAGGAAGGGAGCGCCATCTAGCTTTTCCATTGCAGATTTTGCTGAAGAAGTTTCCAAGCGCCAGGTGCATTTGCAGTGCCCCTGTAGTGTCAGCAGAGAGAAAACCCCCCATAAGTCGGAGTAAAATCTCGCCATAAGTCCCCCATTTTGGAAAGTACACCCCTCAAAGAATTCATCTTGGGGTAGGATAAGCATTTTGACCCCACAGGTGTTAGAGGAAAGTATTCAAAATTAGACAGTAAAAATGAAAAACTCGAATTTTTCCAATAATATGTTCCTTTAGTTTGAATTTTCTCCATTTCACGAGGAACAGGAGAGAAAATTCACCCCAAAATCTGTAACGCAGGTTCTTCTGAGTAAAAAGGTACCTCATATGTGGGCATAAACCACTGTATGGGCACACAGCAGGGCTCAGAACGGAAGGAGTGCCAATTAGCTTTTTCAATGCAGATTTTGCTGAAGAAGTTTCTGAGTGCCAGGTGCGTTTGCAGTGCCCCTGTAGTGCCAGCGGAGTAAAATCTCGCCCATAGTCACCCCATTTTGGAAAGTACACCCCTCAAATAATTCATTTTGGGGTGTGGTGAACATTTTGACCCCACAGGTATTAGAGGAAAGTATTCAAAAGTAGACAGTAGAACGGTACTGCATATGTGGGTATAAACCACTGTATGGGCACACAGCCGGGCTCAGAACGGAAGGAGTGCCAATTAGCTTTTTCAATGCAGATTTTGCTGAAGAAGTTTCTGAGTGCCAGGTGCGTTTGCAGTGCCCCTGTAGTGCCAGCGGAGTAAAATCTCGCCCATAGTCACCCCATTTTGGAAAGTACACCCCTCAAATAATTCATTTTGGGGTGTGGTGAACATTTTGACCCCACAGGTATTAGAGGAAAGTATTCAAAAGTAGACAGTAGAACGGTACTGCATATGTGGGTATAAACCACTGTATGGGCACACAGCCGGGCTCAGAAGGGAAGGAGCGCCAATTAGCATTTTCCGTGCAGATTTTTCTGAAGAAGTTTCTGAGCGCCAGGTGCATTTGCAGCGCCCCTGTAATGTCTACAGAATAGACCCCCCCCAAAAGTCACCCCATTTTGGAAAGTACACCCCTCAAAGAATTCATCTTGGGGTAGGATGAGCATTTTGGCCCCACAGGTATTAGAGGAAAGTATTCAAAATTGGCCAGTAAAAATGAAAAACTTGAATTTTTCCAATAATATGTTGGTTTAGTTTGAAATTTCTAAATTTTACAAGGAACATGAGAGAAAATATACCCCAAAATCTGTAACGCAGGTTCTCCCGAGTACAACGGTACCCCATATGTGGGCATAAACCACTGTATGGGCACACAGCAGGGCTCAGAAGGGAAGGAGTGCCAATTTGCTGGAGCAAAACAGTAGCTAGTAATAGTTATTAGAATAACGCAGTTACTAAAATAAAATAAAAAAAATTAGATTACAGGTAATGTGGGGTGGTTCCGGGTAATTTGGAGGTGGTTACGGGCAGTCTGGGGTGGTTACGGGCAGTCTGAGGTGGTTACGGGTAATCTGGGGTGGTTACGGGTAATCTGGGGTGGATACCATCAACATGGGGAGGTCACGGGCAAACTGCTGTGGTTACGGCAACCTGGGGTGGTTACAGGCAACCTGGGGTGAATACGGACAACCTGCTGTGGTTACGGACAACCTGCTGTGGTTACAGACAATCTAGGGTGGTTACAGGCAACCTGCTGTGGTTACGGGCAACGTGGGGTGGTTACAGACAGTCTGGGGTGGTTACAGACAATCTGGGGTGGTTACAGACAATCTGGGGTGGTTACAGGCAACCTGCTGTGGTTACGGATAAACTGAAGTGCTAATAGGTAATCTGAGGTGGGTACCTGTAATCTGGCGTGGTTGCGGGCAATCTGGAGGGGGTCACTGGCAATTTGGGGTGGTTAGAGGCAAGGTGCGGTGGTCAGAGGCAAGGTGCGGTGGTCAGAGGCAAGGTGCGGTGGTCAGAGACCAAATTGGTCTCTGTCACTTTAAATTTTCAGAGCTGGCTGGTTGTGGAGCGCATGCGCACTTCATAACCAGCCAGGACACCGAGGAGGAAGGAGCTCCAGGATCAGGTGAGTATATGGGGTAGGGGAGGGTGACTCGGGGACGGGGGTGACTGGGGGGGTGGGGGGCGACTGGGGGGGTGGGGGGACATCACTTTTTATCCCCTGTCACCAATCATTCATGGTGACAGGGGATAAAAAGTGCCGGCGGCACATGGCACAAGCGATCAGCGGTATATAGTATATACCGCTGATCGCTTGTACCGGGACCCCACAGGGGGGGTCCCCGATGACTGCCCCATGCTCTCCGCTACCTCCGGTGGCGGAGAGCATGGGGTTTTCATTCATTTTACAAAGAGATCACTGTGAACAGACATTAGTCTGTCCACAGTGATCGCGGCGGCCATCTTGGATCTGATGGCCGCCGCGGGGAGGGGGGGTTAGATACCGGGGCACTAGGGGGGCTGGTCTGGGGTCTGATTTTAACTATTTCATCTCCCCCCACCGTGGATTCACGGTGGGGGGAGATGAAATATAGCGGCGGCACCGGCCCATTAGTGACCGCCGTCTCGGCGGTCACTAAGGGGTTAATGGGGGTCAGCTGCGGGATCGCAGCTGATTCTCATTATCTCCGGTGCCTCACTCAGATGAGAGCGGGATCGCTGTCCCTGCAGCGATCCCGTTCTCATCACAAACCCCCGTCAAAGCAGGAACGTATATGTACATTCCTACTGCACGGGGCATGTGCAATAGGAACGTATATATACAGATGGCTGACGTGAAGGGGTTAAGAAACTGAATTATTCTTGGAGTTCTTTTGGCACACTTTTCTATTATTTTTGCATATACTTTTTGTGTTTTCTTATGCCTGTAAGCAGTCAGAGAGGCAGTACGCTGTAATTCAACATTCGTAGGAACATGGCGCTTATTGTTCATGTTCGCCGATCACAAACAATTTGTTTGATGATCGGAATGGTTTTAATTATCATTTTCAAACATATTTGAACATGCAAGCATTTTTCTTGTGATGTTTCCTCCCACCAATTTGAAAGAGCCAATGAACATGTGGGTAAGGAAGGGCACATCAGGTACTGTGGTAGCCATGTTCACTACTGGCATTACTATGATTGGCTGTACGATTAGCGTCATTACGTATGTTACGTACATGCTATAAAAACACAACGCTCACAGTCTTTCCTGATTCTCGTGACTTTCAGTAGGGAGAGTGAAACTAGCAGGGACAGCATCTGAATTTAGTTAGGCAGCAATATTCACAGTGGTAGTTAGTCAAAGTAGGGAGGGAGAGCTGACCGAGTAGGGCTTAGAACGCTGGGAAATTGTCAGTGTAGGGAGGGTGACAGAATCCAGTGTTTTAGCACTATAAGGATTCATTTCTTAACCCTGTGGTGACCAGGTGTCTATCATAGTCCATGCTGTCCATTATTTTCACAATTTGAGTTCTCCAAGGCCATTCCTCACTCGTATTGCGTGATACATATATGCACGTCGTTGCGTATATACACACAGGCGAATAAAAGATACGCCAATGCTACGCAGCTCGTAAATGCTCCGCTATTAGGTATTTAACGCTTTACATCTGATAATCTGTACGCAACAAAACATGTTCTTCTACTGTACTGTTTGTTATTTGTTCATGAATGTTCAGCAAACACAAACCGAACCAATCACAATCATCTTTTTTTTTTAAGTTCGTATTCTGGATCCAAACCAAACATCGGGATGTTCGCTCATCACAAATGAGCACCACACTAATTTCCTTTTTCATAATTAAAATTCAAAGATAATTGAAAGTTCATCCAGGGTAACTTTGGTTAGTTATATCAAGTCAGCTCATCAGACTGAATTGTTCTATCTCAAACTAGTCTACGAGACAGCAAAAAGAGGCTTAAGATGTAAAAGATGATGGAATGCACTTTATTCATACATCAGTTGTATCACACAAACTCTTTGTTCCTGCTGTGCCTTATTATCGCGTAGAACTAGCATCAGAGAAGTAGAATTCTTTCAAATAAATCTGCAACTTTTTTGATGTTTATGTTATTATTGCCTTAAGTCATTTGTTGATAGGCAGTAGAAGAAAACTTTGGACGAAAGGATATAAGTAAATTTAGATTTTTGTAAATGTAATTATAAGTAGATATATTTTTATTCATTGGACTGTCTTCCTTTTCATTTATCTGTTTACGAAAGATATAAATAATCTTGGAAAAAATATTCTAGTTTCCCTCTGGATACTAGAGCAGTCACAATAGACTGACACAAGTTTCTGTAGATCACTTGTAGGCATTGCTGTACAGACTGATGCATAACCCAATGACATGCTTTAACTTAGACCGCAATAAGAGTAGATGAAATGCAGAACTCACCATCTTCATGTGTAGTTGAGCTAGGCGATGGACTGTTTCATGCACACCTCCGCACGCTTCCGCTTGGCCCCTAATATGCTCTATGACACTCCCATCTTGAAAGGATACAAATACTGGGTTCATATGACTCCTGTATCAAATAACAGACAAGTGCTTTACAAAAACAAATAACATATTATGCTGAGTACTTAATAAGACATATCAAAACTTTTGATCTGTTGGGGTCTGAGCGTTTACACCACAACCAGTTAGAAGAATGCTCCTCTCCCAGCTCTGTGTTATGTGACCTGACCATAATCTAAGCTTATGTGGCCAACCAGGCCGCCAAAGGACACTGAGCCAGGAGTGTGAACACAAAGCATGCAGACTTCTCCTGCCTCATTTTCGTAATTGGTCTTGGTCTGAACACTAAAACCCGACCAATCAATACTTTTGATATGTCTCTCTGACATGTTGAAAATGTTTTTTTTTTTTCATCACAGTGTTTATTTAGAGACAAGTTAATATTTGCTATTTCTGTTTATAGAAATTTCCTTTAACCCTTAGACGACCCAGGGCGTATAGTTACGCCATGGAAGTCTGTCCCCAGATGACCTAGGGCGTAACTGTACGCCCTGGGTGTTTCTCCGGCTATGAAGCGTGCTCCGGAGCGGAGCGCGCTTCATAGCAGGTGGGGGCCGGCTGCAATCAGCAGCCGGGACCTCACCGGTAATGACACGCTGCAGCGATCGCGCTGCCGCGTGTCATTAACTCCTTAAACGCGACCGCGGCGTTTAAGTGTAAGTGACAGGGGGAGTCCCCTGTCACTTACCGACTGCGGGTGTCCTGATCGGTAAAACGGACCGCCGGAGGTCTCTTACCTGCCTCCTTGCGGTCTGATCGGCGATCTGCTGCACTAAGCCTGCACAGGCACGCTCAACGAGCAGAGTGCCGATAACACTGATCAATGCTATGCCTATGGCATTGCAATGATCAGTGTAAAAATCTAAGTACTGGATGTAAAAGTCCCCCAAAGGTACTTCAAATGTGTAAATAAAAAAAAAGTTAAAAACACTAACACACTACCCCAAAACCCCTCCCCCAATAAAAGTTGAAATCACCGCCCTTTCCCATTATATAAATAAAACATATAAAAATAAATAAACAAATAAACATATAATATACCGTAGTGTGCGTAATTGTCCAATCTATTAAAATATAACAAGCGTCATTGCGAACGGTAAACGGCGTACACGAAAAGAGGGAAAAAAGTGCGCGGATTACCGATTTAATGTTACATTATATATTAAAAAAAAATAATAAAAAGTGATCAAAACGTCCAATCTTCACAAATATGGTATTAATAAAAACTAGAGATCATGGCGGAAAAAATTACACCCCATACAGCCCCATAGGTGAAAAAATAAAACTGTTATAAGCGTCACAATAGGCTCATTTTATTTATAATTAATTGCCAAAAAAAGGATTTAGTTTAAAAAAAATATATAACATTAGAGAATCTGTGTAACCTGCATATGGTTGTGTTCGGACTGACCTATAGAATAATGGTATCATGTCGCTTTTACCATATAGTGCATTACGTAGACACAGGAACCCCCCAAAAGTTACCATATTGCATTCTTTTTTACTATTTCACCAATTTATATCTTCATAAATAATATATTTGGGGTTCCGTCATACATGTTATGGTAAAATGAATGACGCCATTACAAAGCACAAGTATTCCTGTAAAATACAAGCACTTACATGGTTTGTAGATAGAAAACTGAAAGTGCTAGAGCTCTTAGAAGGGGAGGAGAGAAAAACGAAAACACTAAGATCAAAATTTGCGCGGTTCACTGGGTCATTTTGGGCCTGGTCCTCAAAGGGTTAAGTATAGGATGTAGTGGGATAACTGTTCTATAAAAATCAGCAAAAACAAATTTGATCATAGTAAATGTATTGTTCAATGGACATTTTTGCATCTTCATTTAGGTCTTTAATAGAAACTATGTTTATGATTAAGAATTAACATCAGCAGCCAGACAAAATTATACTTCATATCTCTTCCTGTACTTGATTGCGAAAACATAATCCGTAGTTCTCCAGACGATTAGTTTTAAGTATCTGCTTGGGGGAGGATGGAGAAAATAGACAAAATAATATAACATGAAGTTAAGAGACAATTGAGAAAGCTTCAGATCCTCTTTTCTTCAATCCAATTAGTACAGTTATAAATTAGAGCAAATCTGATATAATGCTGGAAGTACTTTGTGTCCCTCTTTATGAATCAGAACCAAGTTTGTTCAAAAATATCTATACATATCAATAAATAGAGCTAAAGTATATTTTCTAAGGTTGAATTGTATAGCATAAATTGTCAATGTTATAACTTAGAACCGGCATAGGGAACCTTTGTCCCTCCAGCTGTGGCAAGACTACTGTCAGAGGCTGGGTCGTACGCTCGGCTCCCAGCATGGCCAGAGTGTGCAGCTGGCTCTCTGGCAGTGCCAATGGTGTCCTTGGCGACCGGACCCACGGCCAATCGGCATTAGGTGTTAATGATTTTAATTAGGCTGACTGACGGCTGCTACCGCCAGTCAGTTGCTGGTCTTGATCTGGGTTGGGACTTTTAGTTCCATAAATATCCTGCACTTTAGGGCTTCTGATGCAAGTAGGCAGGGACAACAGGGCAGGTACCAGCTTCAGGGCTCCCAGTCCTTGTGTCATCCTGTCCCTGATTTCTAATAACTACAATTCCCATCAAGACAGCACAGCCAAAGCAAATCTTTAGCTGTCCATGCATGATGGGAATTGTAGTTTTGCAACAGCTGGAGGGCTGAAGTCTCCCCACCCCTGGCTTAAAGGTTTAAAAATGGGCCAAAAAATGCATTGAATATTTAGAATTATACATTTTTTTTTTAGATATTGAAAAGATCAGTAACACTATTGAAAAGATCAGTAACACTATTGAAAAGAACAGTAACACTTTGCTCTGAAAGCAAACTACTAGAAGCTTTCACTGTCTAATGGAAAAGCGGGTGGAACGCATGCAATTTCCAGTATAATCTTTGTTGAAAAATATATGCCAAAACGAGCCATGAAAGGGCTTTTAAATAGGAATGTATGCCAATGTGTGTAGTTACAACAATAATTGGATTTTTTCAGAGAAAAAAAGGAAAAATGTCAATGCTGAACATATAATAGTAAGATACTGTATTAAAGTATGCAACCAAAGATCTTAACAAAATCTGTTCAGGGTTTGGGTCTCATGGAGAACAATAAAACTTTGTTGTTAAAAGTCTTGTGATGAACATTTTATTTCCTGCAGTCATATCCAAAACTTACTGTTATAACCAGACTATAAATCAGACCATATATATATCCATAGCTAACTTGTTGACCTTGGAGATATTGTCAGCTACAACCTTCTCTGAAAAACACTATATACAAGAATAGTGGAAGCTAGGGGATATTGTATCCCGGTAGGGTTCAGGATTTTTTTTCAACTAAGCAGCAAATTGGGTTTATGTTTTTGTCTTTTAAATATACAGGTTTAAACCTTAGTGGTGTTGCTCCATAAATCAAGGTAGGTAAAATCAGATATGTACCACATACACACATAGACAAATTTATTGGTACTCTTTCATTAACTCCTGCCCGCAAAAGCATGTACTGGCACGCCCTGATGTGGTTGTGGTGGTAAAGAGAGGGGCCGCTCTGAATTAGCCTACTCCCGGCTGCTATCAGCAGCCAGGTATCGTGGCAGTTAGCAGGCACGGTCGATCCCCGTACATGGCTAATTAACCATTTAGATGTAGCTGTTAAAGCTGAATGCTTCAATAAAATGGCTATAATCTTACCCTGCCGGGCCTCAGTGTTGTGATGACGCTAATCCCAATTCGGTGATGGATTGCTCTGGGCTCAAGCAGCCCAACAATCCAGCACTGATCTAATCAATAAGTGGCGCAAAAGTATATTGCACTGATCTCTATGAGAGATCAGTGCAGTAATAATAAAAGTCCTCCAGGGGGACTAAAAGTTAAAGTGTGGGGGAAAAAAATCCCTTCCCCTAATAGAAGTTTAAGTCACCTACCTTTTTCCCATTTTATAAAAAAAAAAAATAGTAAAATAAACATATTTGGTATCTCCGTGTGTTTGATCACCCAAACTAATAAATTATCACATTCCTAATATTGCACAGTAAATGGCTTAAAGGGAATGTGTCAAAAATAAAAAAAAATTGGAAAGTGTTGAAATTGCATTTGTTGTATTTTTTTTGTTGTTGTTGTTAATTTATATGTGTTTTTTTTTTATATATTTTTTACAAGTAAGGAAATATGAAAAATTCACGCTCAAATTTTTCATATTTCCCAGTGATGGCAACCAGGGGGAGATCCAGCAGGAAACTGCTTGTAAAAAGTAACCTGAAATACAGCAGTGCTGAAAAAAGAGGCAGTCTCTGCTCAACTGCTGTGACATCATCACCTCCCCCCTCCTTTCAAAGAACAAAGAGGGGAAAGGAGCAGTGCCATTTTGTTGTTGTCTGTATAGCAGTACAGATACAATAAGCATGTCACCAGCCAACTTCATAACACACCTCAGTTCTGCTCCAGATATCTAGAAAATCTGGATAAAGTCCTGCAAACTTCAACCAAGAACTGTATCCCACTTTTCCAGACATTCAGAGCAGAGCTCAAATGCAACCAGCTGACAAGCCGACAGCTGTGCGAAGCGAAGCACTTCACTACTACCATTAATTTGCTCCTCCCTGATGTACACTCCAAAAGCTCATTCAGGAAGATCCTACATGCACATTCATACAGGAAGATCCTACATGCACACTCATACAGGGAGATCCGACATGCACACTCATACAGGGAGATCCTACATGCACACTCATACAGGGAGATCCTACATGCACACTCATACAGGGAGATCGTACATGCACGCTCATACAGGGAGATCCTACATGCATGCTCATACAGGGAGATCCTACATGCACACTCATACAGGGAGATCGTACATGCACACTCATACAGGCAGCTCATACATGCACACTCATGCAGGGAGATTGTACATGCACACTCATGCAGGCAGATCGTACATGCAGACTCATAAAGGGAGATCGTACATGCACATTCATATGGGCAGATTGTACATGCAAACTCATACAGAGATATCGTACATGCACATTCATACAGGCAGTTCATACATGCACACTCATACAGGGAGATTGTACATGCACGCTCATACAGGCAGCTCGAACATGCACACTCATACAGGCATATCATACATGCAAACTCATACAGGCAGATCGTACATGCACACTCATTCAGGCAGCTCGTACATGCACACTCATACAGGGAGATCGTACATGCACACTCATACAGGGAGATCGTACATGCAGGGGCGTAACTAGAAATGGCTGGGCCCCATAGCAAACTTTCCAATGGGGCCCCCCACACTGTGACTGGATAACACCACCACACCAGACCTGACCAATACCACCATACAGTGATTGCGTAACACCACCATACCAGACCTGACCAATACCACCATACCAGACCTAACCAATACCACCATACCAGACCTGACCAATACCACCATACCAGACCTGACCAATACCACCATACCAGACCTAACCAATACCACCATACAGTGACTGCGTAATACTGCCACACCGGACCTGACCTATACCGCCATATTATGACTGGATAATACTCCCATACCAGACCTGACCAATACCGCAATACTGTGAGTGGATAACACAGCCATACCAGACCTAACCAATACCGCCACACTGTGACTGGATAACACTGCCACACCAGACCTGAACAATACCGGCACACTTTGACTAGATAACACTGCCATACCAGACCTGACCAATACTGCCACACTGTGACTATAGCGCTGCCATACCAGACACCTCCAGTCTGTAACTGCCTGCCTACCAGCTTGCTACTGCACTGCATACACACACACATATATATATATATATATATATATATATATATTTCTCCAGCCTGCTACTGTATGTATATATATATATATATATATATATATATATATATATATCCAGCCATATATATATATATATATATATATATATATATATATATATATATACACACACATATACATGATGCAGCCTAGTACTGTACTGCACTGTAAAATATATATATATATATATATATATATATATATATATATTCAGCCTGGCACTACTATGCATAATGAGTTTTTTTAGTCCTACAAGAGCTGCAGTCACAGGGCTGCTTTCTATATAGACAGTGTTGGACTACAACTCCCAGTGTGGTCTGTCTGTGTCTTTGGGGGGAGGGGGGCACAGACAGCAGACAGACCACATTGGGAGTTGTAGTCCTATAATGTCACCGCTCCTGTAGAAATAAAACACACACACACACACCTCTTATCAGAGACAGTGTACACTTACATGAGGAGGAGGGAGCTGTCACTATCTCTCCGAGGTCCGGCGGGAGAGGGCTAGGGGTCAGAGGTTATCCTACCTCACAGGATGCTCCGTGCAGTAGCTGACAGGCCTGTCTCCCTCTCTCCCCACGTACTTTTTGATGCTGCCCCCTGCTGGTGAGTGTTTGCCCTGCAGTTCTACAAACATCGTTCTCCCCTGGTTAGCTAGTATCAGGACAAACGTCCTGCAGAGCTAACCAGGGGACATCACACAGGCAGTCCCCGCAGTCCCCACTGCCGGGCCCCTTGATGAGCCGGGCCCCGTAGCAGCAGCTACTGCTGCTACGGTGGTAGTTCAGCCACTGCGTACATGCACACTCATACAGGCAGCTTGTATATGAACACTCATACAGGAAGATCGTACATGCACACTCATACAGGGAGATCCTACATGCACAATCATACAGGGAGATCGTACATGTACACACATACAGGCAGCTCGTACATGCACACTCATACAGGCAGCTCATACATGCACACTCATACAGGACGATCGTACATGCACACTCATACAGGGAGATCGTAGATGCACACTCATACAGGAAGATCGTACATGTACACTCATACAGGGAGATCCTACATGCACACTCATACAGGGAGATTCTACATGCACACTCATACAGGCAGCTCTTACATGCACACTCATACAGGGAGATCCTACATGCACACTCATACATGCACACTCATACAGGGAGATTTTACATGCACACTCATACAGGGAGATCGTACATGCACACTCATACAGGGAGATCCTACATGCACACTCATAGGGGGATCCTACATGCATACTAATACAGGCAGCTCGTACAGGCACACTCATACAGGGAGATCATACATGCACACTTATACAGATCATTCATGCGCACTCATACAGGGAGATCATACATGCACACATACAGACAGCTCCTACATGCACACTTACACATGCACACTCACACAGACAGCTCATACATGTAGGCTGATACATGCACATTCATACAGACAGTTCATACATGCATATTCATACAGACAGGCGGGTCTTCTGACAGTGAGTCTTCTGACAGCTGCTCCTGGCGCTCCAAAGCTACCCACAGATCTCCATCCTCATGCAGCTCCCTAATTAGGCTCCAGTAGCTGCTGATCATACCACATACCTGAGCTACTGTAGAATCCCATACTACACACCGCAGCTGCTGCAGAACCACAGCTACTGTAGAATCCCTTACTACAAACCTCAGCTGCTGAAGAACCTTAATACTACACCTCAGCTACTGTAGAATCCCTTACTACACACCTCAGCTGCTGCAAAACCTCCATACTACACCTCAGCTGCAACAGAACCCCATACTACACCTCAGCTGCTGCAGAACCTCCATACTACACCTCAGCTGAAACAGGACCCCATACTACACCTCAGCCGCAATAGAACTCCATACTACACCTCAGCTGCAACAGAACCCCATACTACACCTCAGCTGCTGCAGAACATCTTACCACATATCTCAGCTGCTGCTAATGGTCTGGGAGTTGAAATAAAAACCTCTGCCAGGTTATATATAAAACCCATCTATATCATATTAGCCTGGCATTACATATACAGATGCAGTGTAGTAGCCATAGGCAGTGTCCTGACATTGGGAAGGAAGGGGATAACACAGTGACTGCTTTTATCTTTATTACTACGGTCACTGTGACACTTCTCTGCCTCCTCCACTTACTATCTCCTCAGACGAGCTTCCCCTGTCCCAGCATGAAGCACTGTACCTCTCTATGCTCCCCTCCCCCCTCCTCCTGCACCGCTGCCGGGCTCCTTATAAAATCAGTTACAGCCCGAGCAGGAGGAGAGAGCCAGCTACCTGCTGAGGTCAGTGCTGGGCGCAGTGCACCTTCTCTGGGGGCTCCACAACTTTGGTGTCTGGCTACCTCTTCAGCTCTGTGTGTGTGAGCTGCGCATGGCAGCTCTCAGCTACATTGTAGCAGACTGGACGGGAGCCGTCCATTGACTCCTATGTACTGTGGGCTGCCATAAAGCAACTGTGTATGTGTCATGCAGGGAGACATACACAGATGCTATTGCAAATGGCAGCCCCCAGTGCAGCACATAATTGTTAATTTTACAAAACATAAACACGGAAATCAGTCTAACTATTTTTAAAGATATTAATTAAATGAAACAAAAATAATAATAAAAAGAAAAAAAAAGTGACACATTCCCTTTAAGCGCAAAAACCTGCCAAGTGCAAAATTGCTGATATTTTTTTCCCCACATCAAATCCAGAAAATTTGCAATAAAAAGTGATCGAAAAATTACATATACGCAAGCAAGCTACCGATAGAAAGCACAAAGCATGGCGCAAAAAAAAAAAGACACCTCACCCAAACCCATAGACTAAAGGATAAAAGGGTTAAGAGGGTGGTAATAGAGCAATTTTAAAACTTTTTTATTAGGTTTTAATTTTTTTAAAAGCAGTCAGAAAAACTAAAAGTTATATACAGTAAGTTATCTATAGTTGCAATCATACCGACTTAAGGAACATAGATAATATGTCAGTTTTACCGAAGAAAAAACTATGTAAACACGAAACCCCCAAAATGAAAACAAATTGCTTTTTTTTTTCTCAATTTCACTGTGCAAATTATTTTTTGCGATTTTACAGCATATTTTATGGAAAGATTAAGTCATTGCAAAGTACAATTGGTGTTGGAAAAATAAGGACTCTAATGAATCTGTAGGTGAAAAATGCAAAAAGGAAATCACAAAGTGCAAAAACGGGTCTCCTACTGTAATGAAGAGTCAAAGAGGAGTTTTGGTTCAGAGTTTGTTGCCTCACTCTAGCACTCCTCACCACTCCTCCTCCCTCTTCTTCATGAATAATCAGTGCTTCCTGGCCTCCTGCTCACTCAGTCAGCTGTCAGTCAGTATCTGCCAACAGAGGACTGATCTGAAATTAAATATAGTTGAAACTCCTGGCCAGTGTTGGAGCTGTGGGCTAGGGGTAATTCACCTGTTTATAGACCAGTTCTTTGGTTCAAATCCCCTGATGAAAATAAAATATAGTTCTTTTTTTCTTATTATTATATTATTTTAAAAAGTGCAATTCCCAATTAGGTCCAGATTGGTTTTTAAATTCTATTTAATACAATGATGAGAAGAATTTTTTTTTTATTTTTCCCCCTTATCATTGTATTAAAAAAATTTAACTAATTTTGACTTGATTCTTTGCACTTTTATAAATGATGCAATAACGAGAAGAAAAAGAAATAACTATATTTCATTTCCATCAGGGGAATCAAACCAAAGAAAACAAACTGTTTCTGGTTTCCAGACAGGGGTTTTACCCCAGACCACAGCTTCTAAAAAAAACTAGGAGGTTCAACTATATCATATTGCAGATCACTCCTCCTGCTGGCAGACACTGGCTGACATTGTGAGTAAGCAGGAGGCCAGGCAACATTGATTATTCATGAAGAAGAAGGAGGAGAAAGGAGTGGTGATGAGTGCTTGAATAAGGCACAGACTCTGAGGCACAACTCCTCATTGACTCTTCATTACAGTAGGAGACCCCAGTGCATAATCCACTCCACAGACAAATTACCAAAAGGCTACATGCTTACTAGGGAACCATCAACTACAGCACACTGTGCGCACCTCAGGTAGGGCCTGGGTGCTTAAAGATTCCCTTTATTAGATTCTTACCTAATAGACGTACTTTACCACAAGGGTACCGTACCACAGTACCATGACAGTCATATACTGTATGCACAGACGCTTCACAGCCTCTATAAGAGCTGTCAGAGATAGCTGAGTATAGAGATTTGCTTCTTCTGCAGCTTTTATGGAGGCAGAAAGGGAAAAGAACATTGCATGTTAATAAAGCTTTGAAGGCATTGTCTAGTTTAGACAAATCCTACATAGCTGCCATATTATGGACCGTTTTTTCTTTATAAAATTGGAAAGTTCTTCTTGGTTTATATACAGGTCTATATGTACATTTTAAGTCAATGTTTGATAAAAATGTAAACTCCATTACTAAAGTTGAATAATACATTATGCATTTTTTCCTCAGTTCTAATATAAATAAATACCTCATGTTTGTTAACACGTGAAAATAACCTTTCAGTCTTAGTTTGTAATTAACTAATACAAGGCATACTTATCTGTTTATGAGACAGTTATTGATGAGCCTGTTCACAAGAGTAATGTTTTTTGCTTGCAGTATGCCCATTTTTTTATGCACAGGCTATAATACGTAGGAATATGTGCAGTAAATATTTTAATTCAATACAATAGAAAAGGCAAAGTAGTACTGTAAACTGAAAAGCAAAAACATATATATATATAATCTTACAAATATAAATAAAATAAATATTAGGTTGAAAAAAAATGTGCAGATCAATGAAATAACAGTCATATAAAATAAAATGTGTTTTTAGTAAATAAATATCATAAAAAAATAGACATGTGAGTAATTGTCTTACTCTGCAAACCAACACATTAACATTAAAGAAGAAGTCCCCCGGAATAAAAAAGAACGTATACTTACCTATACCTGTCCCCTGGGAAAAGACAGACCTACTGTAAGTTTTACTGTGGAAAAGAGTGACGAGTTGGGGTAAGGGGCCTCCCGGCGAGGAACCATAAGGGGGGTCTCTGCGACCACGACCGGGTGGTTGCTAAAGGGATTTGAATATAATGGGGATAGTAGTGGTTCAATATCATGAGGGAGCTAAACATGGCTGCTGGAGCTAGTGGAGTGGGTGGGCTTAGCTGGGGGGCTTTGTCTAGAGACAAAGAGAATTAGCTAGGCGGCGGGAATACCTGTGGGAGGTATTCAAGGTGAGATAGGTGTGAGAGGGGGCAGGGTTATGAGAATAAAAGGAGAGGGAGTGTGAGCTAGGACAAGCACTTTTTTGCAGGTCCCACCCACCCACCCTGTTTGTTATCAAGGTTTTTTGTACTACTGTGTTTGTTACGGTTTTTATATTGTTGCAGGTTCAATGTTTATGTAAGGCGGAAATCACGCCCCCCTTTTCGGTTGGTTCCATTTGGTGAGGGGCCCCTTTGCCACAGTTCTGCTAGGCGGCAGACCGCGGTCAATGGGGGTGGAATGGCCTAGGCGGGTTACCCTCACCCTCACCTTGGTTCCTGGGGAAAAGGAGGGAGTGATTTGTGTCGGGCCTCCCCATGTATATTTAAGTTGTAATAAAATGCAGCATACGCTGCAAAATTTTTGCCAAAATGTGTGTGTGTGTGTGTGTGTGTTATTTAATTTTTTATCATGTAAGTTTTAGCTGAGGGAGTGGAGTTAGCAGGTTCCCCCCTTAGTAGCCTTAAAGAAAGTCTAGGAGACAAAACTTAGTTGACAGGTAACCTTGTTGCAAAGTTACAAGGATGATTGAAGCTTTTATTTGATTTGCAAGACTTTTCTGAGCCGGTTCATTTGCATTTCATTGTGAAATTCTTGAATTTAATTGACTAAACTGAGAAATAGTTAACTGCATAAAACTAAAACTATATATGAATGTCAAATGAAGGACACAAAACTTGATAAGGGACAATTCTAGCCAGGGCAAGACAATCAATGTTCAGGGTGGAAGTAATTACATAAATTGTAAACTTTGGAATTATCATAAATTAACAAGTTCTATATCCTCCAGCTCTGTCATAATGGGCAAGAACTCTTTATGATAATGGGCAAGGTCAGACCATCAACTTTCATACAATAGTAGAATAATAAGTGCTAAAATTCTAATTATTCTGTATAGTTATTATATTTTTGTTTATCGCCCTATATAAGTTCACTTTGGACTTTACTTCTACAACTCACGAACCTGAGTTCATCAGGAACATTGGAATGGCCTCGAAGTAGGAGAGTTTAAGGCCCCCTTCACAGGTCCGGAAAATCTGTCCGGATTTCCAGACTCATAGGCTTAGACACGGAAACCCTTCCGGATTTTTCCGGAAGGGTGTCTGTTCCGGAAAATAGGACCGGATTTTTTAGATCCTGTCCTATTTTCGTCCGGAAATCCGGCACGGACACCCCCATAGAAGTTAATGGGAGCGCCGGAATCACAGGCATTTTCCTGATGTATATCAGGAAAGTGGCCTTGATTCCGGATTGGTAGAGAGCCAGGACCTCACCACGGGACTGGCCGCCAGCCGATCACCCGCAACGCACACTGTGCACATGGTACTAGAGGGCTGGCTGGCCAGAGTGCGGTGCAGGCCATGATGGGAGTTGTAGTTCTGCAGCCTGTGGCCATCCAGGTTACAGAAGTACAACTCCCATCATGGCTCTGCTGACAGGCCATGATGGGAGTTGTGGTTCTGCAGCCTGTGGCCATCCAGGTTGCAGAAGTACAACTCCCATCATGGCTCTGCTTACAGGCCATGATAGGAGTTGTAGTTCTGCAGCCTGTGGCCATCCAGGTACACTAGGGGATGTGTGGGTACCTGTGATTTATGTTGGCATACTAGACCATCTCATCAGGAAATCCTAAAGGTTTTTCCTGATGGTTTCCTGATGGTAAAAACGGATTACTGTCAGGAAATCCTGATACTTTCCTGATGACATTTGAGGTCTACTGATCAGGATTTCTTGACAGTAAAAACTGACACGGACGTGTGAATGGGGCCTAAGAAAAAGATCTAATTTAAGTAGATCTGTGAAGTAATTGAAATTTTCAAAGATTTAAATATTTAGAAAAGTTTCGTATGGGAGGCTTATGGAGTGTAATTTAATATTTTAAGGTTTTCCACAACTCAACTTTTACCTATTTTTTTTAAGTGGCACTATCAGCAGGTTCTCCCCAATAAACCTGCTGATATGCCACAGATGTTCTTTACCTGATGACTGCAGTGCTTTTAATGATTCTCCTCTTCTCCTCCGCATTATCTTCATATTCTCTAATTGCCCCTATGCTAATTTAGGGGCTTGAGAGCATTTGGGGCATCACCCAATGACCCGGAGCACCAGCTCGGCCTGCTCAGTCCGCCCCCTCCTGTTCCACTCACTATGCATATATGAATATGCATAGTGGGCGTACTGGAGCAACCCCTTTGGCCCACCCAGAATGCCCCCTCCTGTGTTGCCCAGCCTGCCCCCCCCATGCTGCATAGTGAGGGGGCGGGCTAGGCAGCCTAGGAGGGGGTTGCTCTGGACTGCCCACTATGCTTATTCATATATTCATAGTTAGGGGAACGGGAGGGGACGGACTGGGTGAACAGAGCTGGTGCTCCAGGGCGTGGGGCGGGCTAGGCAGCAAGGGAGAGGGTTGCCTTGGATCACCCACTATGCTTATTCATACATGCACAGTGAGGGCCACAGGAGGGGGCGGACTGAGCGAACAGAGCTGGTACTCCGGGCGGTTGGGTGATGCCCTAAATGCTCTTAAGCCCTTAATTAGCATAGGGGCAATTAGGGAATATGAAGATAATGCAGAGGAGAAGAGAAGAGTGGTTAACAGCTCTGCAGTCATCAGGTAAAAAATATCTGCAGCATATCAGCAGGTTCATTGGGGACAACCTGTTAATAGTGGCGCTTTAAGCATTTAGTTTTTTTTTTTCACATTGACATGTCAAAAGTTCTGGTTAGTTGGAGTCCCCCACCAATCTCTAAATATAGCTGGCAGATATAGCTAGAAGAAGCAATTCATCAGACTCAATGGGGAGGATTTAGGACTAAAGCAGGGGGTGAGGTGTACTGCTGTGCGCTTCTTCTGCGTATATCTAGTAATCAATGGGGTCTCAGCACTGGGACTCCGACAAATCAAAACTGTTGACATGTCTGTGCAATTTTTTTTTTTTTAACTTACAGTTTAAACATTTCAAATGACATTTCAATCCAGCAGTATACCTTTGAGTTGTCTTCCTTTAAGTCCCTCTTTTTAAAATGGTAAATGTGGCAAACAAATACAGCTTTCTGCCAGTCTGTATCATGTTTCTTTACATTGCCCAATGCTCTGATGTTTAATTTAATATTTACTATGTTATAAAAACATCTGACAAATTGAGGCTATGTTCACACTATGTATGTGTGCGGCTGTATTTTTTATGCGGCTGTAAATGTGCGGATGAAACTACGCCCGTGGGAAAAAATAGGCATGCGGCTGAAAACATACGGTCATTTACTTGGAAATCTGGTTCAACTAAAAATAACAAATAAAATCTTAAGAAAGTGATGCAAACACCTCTGGATGCATCTGGGAAAGCAGGGAAACAGTTTACAGGAATCGCTATTACCGGGGTTTGCGATCCTCTGCAGTATGCCGATGCTGATGCCTCTCATGGTTAATATATTGAATTAATAAAACACATTTTCGTTGTAATAAAGTCCCTTTCATTGTTCAATAATTAAATTTAAACGATTCCATCATTTTGCAATTAAATATACTGTTAGGGTGCGTTCACACCTACAGGATCTGCAGCTGATTTTCTGCAGCAGGTTTCAGTTAAATAACTGAACACAGCATCAAATCTGATGCTGTGCTCAGTTATTTAACTGAAATCTGCTGCAGAAAATCAGCTGCAGATCCTGTAGGTGTGAACGCACCATTAAAATATATATATATATATATATATATATATATATATATATATATATATATATAAATGTATATTTATATATATATTTATTTTTTGACAGTATATTTAATTGCACAATGATGGATTCGTTTAAATTAAATTATTGAACAACGAAACTGATTTTATTTCAACGAAAATGTGTTTTATTAATTAAATATTAATTAGTACAGGAAGCTCCAGTAAGCTGTTAATTCATATTGCCGGCAATAGAGCATTCTGTACTAATCATCACTTTACTTTAATTAAAACATCAAATGTTTCTTATAATTATGTTATCACAATAGCATTATTAGAAGAAACATTTAGAATTATATGTGCGCTCAGCTGATTGGCTGATCGGCTGAGCGCACATATAATTAGCCGGTCCGCAGTACAGTGACTTCATTGTGCTGCGAACCAGCGAAGAGACAACATCGGGGTGAGTATACAGATCTCCGCACCCCCTCCCCAGCACTGCACCCCTCCCAGCAAGGAAGGGGGGTCACTTAACCCCTTCCTTGCTGGGATGGGTGCAGTCTGACATCAGTCTGGCCCCCAAGGGGTTAAGGGGGATGCAATACATCCTCCCTTAACCCCTTGGGGGCCAGACTGTAAGCAGCGGTCTGTAAAGATGCTGCATACTGTAAGGAGCACAACACTGCTCACAATGATGGGTGTTGTGCTCCTGTTTGTGTGTTTTTTGTGTGTTTCTCCCTTTTTGTTTTTCAGATATCGGTATCCTGGGGATTACGTCGGATTCCGTGGACTACGTCGATGACCAGCGGTAGTTTTTTTTTTTTTATAAAATGGTCAATGAGGGGTGTGGGGGTGTTTTTATTTGAATAAAAAAAATTTTTAACTTGTGTCTTGTCTTTATTTCATTACTTTATAGACTTAGTAGTGGAAGCCGTCTAATAGACGGAATCCATTACTAAGTCGGGGCCTAGTGTTAGCCGGTATAAAATGGCTAACACTAACCCCCATTATTACCCCAGTACCCAATGCCACCAGTGGTACTGGGAAGAGCCGGGTGCCAGTGGTCCCGGAGTGTCAAAATTGGCGCTCCTGGACCGGGCGGCAGCAGGCTGGTAAGATTTAGGCTGGGGAGGGCCTAAACCAATGGCTCTTCCCACCCTGGTGTTACCAGGCTGCTGTCATTTGGTTTTTAACCCGGCTGGTTATAAAAATAGGGGGGACCCTATGCGGTTTTTTTTTTAAGTAAATAAATAATAAAAAAAAACGCATAGGGTCCCCCCTATTTTTATAACCAGCCAGGTTAAAAACCAAACGACAGCAGCCTGGTAACACCAGGGTGGGAAGAGCCATTGGTTAAGGCCCTCCCCAGCCTAAATCTTACCAGCCTGCTGCCGCCCGGTCCAGGAGCGCCAATTTTGACGCTCTGGGACCACTGGCACCCAACTCTTCCCAGTACCCCTGGTGGCATTGGGTACTGGGGTAATAATGGGGGGTTAGTGTTAGCCATTTTATACCGGCTAACACTAGGCCCCAACTTAGTAATGGATTCCGTCTATTAGACGGCTTCCACTACTAAGTCTATAAAGTAAAGAAATAAAGACAAGACACAATTTAAAAAATTTTTTTATTTAAATAAAAACACCGCCACACCCCTCATTGACCATTTTATAAAAAAAAAACAACAACAAACAACCGCTGGTCATCGACGTAGTCCACGGAATCCGACGTAATCCCCAGGATACCGATATCTGAAAAACAAAAAGGGAGAAACACACAAAAAACACACAAACAGGAGCACAACACCCATCATTGTGAGCGGTGTTGTGCTCCTTACAGTATGCAGCATCTTTACAGATCGCTGCTTACAGTCTGGCCCCCAAGGGGTTAAGGGAGGATGTATTGCATCCCCCTTAACCCCTTGGGGGCCAGACTGATGTCAGACTGCACCCATCCCAGCAAGGAAGGGGTTAAGTGACCCCCCTTCCTTGCTGGGAGGGGTGCAGTGCTGGGGAGGGGGTGGGGAGAGCTCTATACTCACCCCGATGTTGTCTCTTCGCTGGTCCGCAGCACAATGAAGTCACTGTGCTACGGACCGGCTAATTATATGTGCGCTCAGCCGATCAGCCAATCAGCTGAGCGCACATATAATTCTAAATGTTTCTTCTAATAATGCTATTGTGATAACATAATTAGAAGAAACATTTGATGTTTTAATTAAAGTAAAGTGATGATTAGTACAGAATGCTCTATTGCCGGCAATATGAATTAACGGCTTACTGGAGCTTCCTGTACTAATTAATATTTAATTAATAAAACACATTTTCGTTGAAATAAAATCAGTTTCATTGTTCAATAATTTAATTCTAACAAATCCATTATTGTGCAATTAAATATACTGTCAAAAAATAAATATATATATATATATATATATAAATATACATTCATTTATATATATATTTATTTTAACAGTATATTTAATTGCACAATGATGGATTCGTTAGAATTAAATTATTGAACAACGAAAGGGACTTTATTACAAAGAAATTTTTTTTTATTAATTTAATATATTAACTATTAGAGGCATCGGCATTCGGCATCATTGCTGGCTATTTTTGAAGTACTCCGTACCGACCGGCTGTCAATCCACGGCCGCATTTCCAGCCGCAAACAATGGTCTTGTTCATTTTTTACGGGTCCGTTTACGATCGGGCCATAGATTCATACATAGTGTGCACTGTGCAGCCGTATATCATATACTTTCCAGCGTACACATGAACCGGAAAAATCCGGCCGATGATTTACCGCCCGCAATACAGCCGCACAGATATAGAGTGTGAACCTAGCCTGAGACTGTATATATACAGGTAATAATCACAACTATGGCTTCCTCCCACGTTTGAGCTCATCCAATGTAAGATAGTTATATGCGGTTCCTTGAAGGACCTGATCCATTACAAGTGACCGGCATTGGTTTTGTGAAAATAGTCCTCTGAGTTGGGGGAGTTTAATTTGGCTAATTCTATACAGTATACGGTATAATCATTATATAGTAAATGCTGAGTCGCCCTTCTATAACTTTCTGAAGCAAATGCAATCTAGCCCTGCTTTTCTTAAATTGTACTGTAACAATTTTCCAAACTGTTTTGATTGGCATTCATTTTAGCATAATTTTCTGGGGAAACTACCCATTTAGAGGCAAATGTTGAAAGGACTTGTTAATTTAAAGTATATTGAATAGTTCTGAAAAGCCCATGGCAGTAAGACATGGGCGAGTTTATTTAAAGTTATTCTTAATATGTATTGCCAATCATTTTAATGTGCTCTTTAAGCAGTTTAATTTGTTTGTATCACTTGCTGCTATCTACTTTCACGGGCCAAGAAAATTAATTTTTCTTTTGTATTAGGAATTATAATTACTGCATTTGGAAATAATGACATACAACTTAACATTGAATTTATAACTTTTGTAAAATAATTAATAATAATTAAATTCACCATAACAATGTCTTCAAAGACTTTTTAGATCATCAGTGAGGGAAATTGAGTTTATAATGTGCAAATGAAAAAATATTGCAATGAAAAGATTTGAGTTAGAAAAAATTCATTTGCTCTAAGAATAACTATTAATCAAAATAAACTTGCTGATCTTATTATACTGTATATAGATGTAACCAGAGTAACTGTGATAGATCACCATGATGTAGATTCCCTGGGGCCAATCCATGGGTTGCTTTATGTTTCCTAGGCATGACCATCAGAATCAAATTGAATTTCGAAATTTAATAAAATAGTTAACTAAGAACTGGGGGATGGGAGGTACTGAGAAGAGCCTGGTACCATCAGACACAGTCCATCAAAATGGTGGTCTGTGCCTGTGGTGGTAGCAGACTGAAATTATCAAACTGGGGAGGGTCAATATAACTGTATCTTCCTTCTCTAGTAAGGTCAGGCTGTTACTATGCAGTTTGTATCAGACTGGTTATGGAAACCCCTTTACTTTCCTTAACCATCCAGATAAAACAAAGTAGTAATAGTAATAGTAGTATATTGTTCCTTCTCAGCCTAATAATGCCAGCGTGTTACCACTCCAGCTACAGACCTGCCAGTGCCCGTTTTTTTCCAGTACCCATGTGGCGATGGTAACAGATAATAAGGGAATAAGGAGAACGTTGGCATTAACTGTTTTACAGGCTAATGCTAAACTGTGGCTTAGTAACATTATCTGGTAGTCCAGCACTAAGCCACAGATAAGTAAGAGAAAAATACAGAAGTTTATTTTTTATTTTTTAATTAAAACACCTCCGACCTTTTGCTAATCCTTTTATTAAATAATAAATTAAAAAATTCTTTGTTTTGTTCCTGAAGTAATATAGATTTTTTATCCATAAAAAGAAAATGATTGGCATAAAAAAAATATATATATAAAAAAATTTAAAAATATTCTTCCTCTTCAGATTTGTCTGTGCTTACTTTCTCAGGGTTTCCTAGGCAGAAGCCGAGAGTTTTGACACATGGTGCACCATTCTTCTTCAAAAACCCCATGGCAGCAGCATGACCTAGTTTAATTCAGATGGGGAGTCGATGTGCAGAGTCTCTCCCCGGGAATCTACTGAAAGTAAACTAGAGATTAAAGATAAGCGAGCCAACCAAGGTTCGGGTTTGTACAAACCTGAACTGTCAGCTTCTGATTCCTGCTGTCTGCCCGCTTCATGGAGAGGGTGGATACAGCCTGAGGACCATCTGAAAACAGCCTATAGCCTATTTCTGTACAATTGGTACATTATTCTAGTTCAGGTAGACTGATTGCCCTTTGTGTGTGTCTTTAATTGAAAAGTCAATTAAGTTTAATAGTAAGGAAGGGGAGGAGATAAGGCATGCTCGCTCTGCCCTCTGCATGCCCGAAGCTGAAGCATGCCAGTGTATCTCTACGGCTAGTGGGATATCCCCGCAATGACTCAGCCTCGACAGGGAAAGCGGTGTTGGAGTGGTAGGAAGATGGTTGGAATATTTCCCCTGGCACTCTTCAGAGTGTCCCTCTGGGTCCTGGAGTAAGATGTACAGATCAGAGGCAGCACTCAGGGTATGTGAGTGTGCGAAGACGGAACATGACAGGCCAGCCTTGCACACTGTCCGGACCTCACCCAGTGTCAGCAGTAAGAGCACTGATCGCAGGGTGAGGAGCGGGGTAAGAAGTGACAGCAGCAGGAACAGTCCCTAGTGAAGCGTTGAGAGCGTGGAGCAGAAGGCACGGAGGAGACAACCAGGAGAACACGCTGTAAACACAGAGCCCTCATCATTAATTATGCAGCAAAGGTGGATGCAGACCAGGTGACCCCCAGAGTGGTGAGAAAGTATGGGGTGTCCAGTCTGAGAGAATCCTGATACACAGCCCACAGTCCCTGAATATGATGCACAGAGTCGGGAGAACATTGGAAATGCAGACTGACAGCTACAGGAGAGGATAAGTAACCCTATGATTACATCATCTTTTTCTGCTGTGCTAAATTTCTGGGTGGCTGTGTATTGTGGTTGCACTGAAGCAATAGAGCAGTTAGGGACAAGTTCTTAGAGGAGGGCTGAAAAGCAAGAGAATGGCTGTGTAGATTATCATCAGCATAAGACTATGTTCACACAACGTCAAAACGAGAGAAAAGGCGTAGTTTTTTTCTATTTAAAAAGACGTCTGTTATTATCCTTTTAACTGACTGCAATGCAATGCATTGAAGTCAATGGAATGACGGATGTCCAATGCGCACAGTGTATAAAATGATGGATATTATCTGCGTGGATGTCAAAATAATGATCAAATCAATTATTTTTCAGATGTCTTTTGCAAACAGCGGATGTTATTTTTTTGTTCTCACAACTGCTTATAAATAATAATAATAATAATAATAATAATAATAATAATAATAATAATGCTTTTATTTGTATAGCACACACAGATTCCGCGGCACTTCACATAGTTGTTGCCAATTATTGCTCCCTGACCCAAAAGGGCTCACAATCTAAATTCACCTATCCGTATGTTTTGGGTGTGGGAGGGAATCCGGACTACCCGGAGGAAACCCATGCAAACACGGAAAGAACATACAAACTCTTTGCAGATGTTGCCCTTGGTGGGATTTGAACTCAGGACCCCAGCGCTGCAAGGCTACAGTGCTAACCACTGAGCCATCTGCTTATAAAGTGCTTTTTTTTCCTGCACTTACTACTACATCAAGGCTTTTCTTCTTGGATAAAATGTTGATGTCACGATCCGACTCCCAGAGTTGGGCGGGCTGTGGCTGCTGGAGAGGATGATGGCAGAGGGATGCTCAGTGTCCCTCAAGTGCCCTGTGTCCCTCAGTGTCCCCCTGCCATCATCCTCTTCATCAGCCACAGCCCGCACAGCTCTGGGAGTCGGGTCGTGACATCACCATTTTATCCAGGAAGTGAAGCCTTGATGCAGTAGTAAGTACAAGGAAAAAAGGCACTTTATGTGCATTTTCTGTAATAAGTGTATATTGGTAATTTATATAACTTGGGGGGGGGGGGGGGGGGATACAATACTTAAATAAAAATTTTCGTCTGACTTCTCCTTAAAATTTAATGGACTTTTCAATTGAAGACACACCCAAAGGCCAATTAGTAAACCTAAACTAGAACAATGTACCAGCAGCTGTTATTGCAATGACGGGAAGCCAATCGGACGTCATTTTAAAAATTATAAACTGACAAGAAAAAAGATTGTAGCAACATAGCCTAATCCTCACATATAGAGTGGTAGTGCAGTGTATTGTAACAGCAATCATCACTTCTTAATGTACACTAATGTATAGAAATATAGAAGAAGAAACAAATTCCTTCAACTTGTAAAATCCAATCACATTTTATTATGTATCTTTAAAACAACCAATGCTTTTCTAACCTTCCTGGTTCTTAATCATGGTATCTGTGTAATAACATCCATAGACAGAGTGTTAATATACAAGGTTAATAAACATACAAATGAGTGACACATTAAAAAATGTACAAACATGATCACTGTTGTAGGTGTTATTATAGGTGTTGTCTATGGATGTTATTACACAGATACCGTGAGAGTAAGAGTAAGAACCAGGAAGGTTCGAAACACGTCGGTTGTTTTTAATATACCCAATAAAATTTGATTGGATTTTATGAGCTAAAGGAATCCGTCTACTCCGGGATCCAGGGGCTTCCCCTTCGTGCTCTATACTAGTGACAAGGGCCAAGAAGCATGAATATATTGGCTGGGTGCTGACCAATATACACTAATGTGAAATAAAATATAATTTTTTTTAAAAATCCCCCTTTCTACCCCCAAATAATAAACTTACATTGTATTTCCAATACAAAATTAATCATTTAATAAAACATAAAACAAAGAAATGCAAAAAACTATACGTTTGGTATTTCCACGTTCGTAACGCCATAGGCTATAACTAAAAGCCACAATTCACTAAGGGCCAAAATAGGTCGGGAACTAGGGAACATGTAAAATATGTTCTGTAACTGCTATGTTTTTTTTTTTTTCTTGCAGCACAAATGTATAAGAAGACCTAGATTCCCTACAATTACATCTTGGTTGAACAACTGTATTTAATGTAAGACAATAAGTATCAAAGATGCTCTGGGACTTTGCATGGGGCTTATGAACTAAAGCAGCATCTTCGATATTGGCCTAGATATAGATAGCACAAGTACATGCTAATTTACTCATTACTGCTTCACTTCTATGGGCCACGAATCCCTGTTTTATCTCATCTTCTTTGATTTCCTATTTGTGCACCTTCAAACCCCCTCGGGGTGTTTAGCATTTCAGAAGATACACAGAGACAATTGAAGCAATTAAGAGTCGCATTTAATAATTTCTAAGCCACTTTTTTTTTTTTTTTTTTTTTTAATCAGGGCACTGTATTCATATGCTGTCCGTCACTCGTTCTGCATGCAAAACAGGCTGTTCATTTAGCCTGCCGATATCCTCCATGTTAATATTCAAATGTAATTAAGAAATCATTTTAATATGGACGAGATGCAGCAAAGCGGACTTTAGAGATGCATTTGAAGCTTAGAGAAAAGATGGACACAAAAGAGGCCTTTAATATTAAAATGACAGATGCGGCTGCATAAATATTTTGTGTCACTGCACAAAAATATGTCAGGCAAATGCTTGTTCTTCGGCTTGTGATCTCGAGTTAAAGAGAAGGACCTAGAATAGAACAAAAAATAATATTATATTACAATGAAAAAGCAGTGCTACGTTCATTTTTTAGATTGAACCATGGTGGTGTGAAAATAAATATAACCAGCCACAGTATTACAGGTTCTGTTTCAGTTTCAAACATCAATAGTTGAAAATGAATATTATACTGTATATAGAAATACATGAGGTAGTAGAATAATAGAACAATATCAGAACCATGCTCATACAATACATAGGGAAACTTTTTTTTTTTGGCCGTGCTGTTTTTGCAACCTACCTGTATCCTAGGCGGTGGTAGTCATGATGCATCCTGTAACTTCTTTAATAAATAACACTGTATATGCAGCAATAATAAGTAATTTACAAGAGTGCACACAAGAGAACACTAAATCCAGATTCACGGGTCCATGATATATGGTCCCTAAGCTGGCTCTATGGGACTCATATAATTTGTTATGCTACTGTGAGGAATAGAAAGGTAACAGCATCCCACAGAGGCGGATTTGAATGCAAAAAATGAAGATTTATTCCAGATGCAATGTTTCAACCACAATGGTCTTTTTCAAGCATGCTTGAAAAAGACCATTGTGGTTGAAATGTTGCATCTGTACCATGCTGGAATAAATCTTCATTTTTTGCATTCAAATCTGCCTCTGTGGGATGCTGTCACCTTTCTTGAATTTGGACATTGTTGCCCCATAAGGACACTGGGGCTGGTAAATATTGCATCCACTGCCTATACTATCTCTAATATTTAGAACTGGATAGTCAATGAAGAGGAGTGCTATAGTGTTCATTTTTCTATGGACTGTGAGGAATAGGTCAGGGACATGCGGAATACACAGACTAGGTGAAACCCTGACATTGCTCCCACCAAACTGTCCCTTCCTTTTGGGGAACGCGACTCCTCAACAAGCAAACCCCAACCTGAAGACTGCAACTGCTCTGAAATCAGTGCAAACACAAGACACAGACAAGACAAGTAAAATACACAATAAAAGCGGTGTGCAAGCCAGTTCAATAACTATCGGGCAATAAAGTACAAAGTCAGTGGTCAGAGGGATAGTCAGTAGAATGCAAAGCATCTGTCATGATTATGCATGAAAAGGCATCAGTACCACCCTCTGCAGTGAAGATCCGACCTCTGCGCCAAAGACTGCACTTTTGTCCTTAAGTCTGTTCCTGGTTTTATTATGTTCTTTGCTTATGTCTTCTGTGATCCAGTCCATGTTTTCTCAGTTCTCCCTGCACTTTCCTTGCTGTGGTCTTTTCACTAATTGTCTCTGTTGTTGTCTCTGTTGTGTTCTGATTGACAGGTCTCTTCACCTCTGGCTTTCTGTGATTCTCTTGTGTGTTTCTCCTGCTCTGCCTATCAGCTTGAAGGCACTTCTGTTCCCTTATAGCTTGGTCTCTCCCTTCAGTCTAGTCTAGTTTTATGCAGCTAGTCTGTTCAGCTAGATCCAGCCTTTTGCCTTAGTTAGTTTGTATTCCTGGTTTCTTGATCCCATTGCTTGTTTCTTGCCTTTCTTTGTCTCTTGCTTGTGGATTCTGACTTTGTACTTCTGCTGCCTGTTTGTTGCCAACCTTGCCCGCTAACTATTCTTTATTGTGTTTGTTCGTCTTGTCTGGTTTTGTGTTTATACGTACTGCAGCGTAGGGAAAGGCGCCCAGTTGTCCGCAGTTTTTTAGAGCTGTTGTGGCAAGTAGGTAGGGACAGCGTGGGGGGTGTTGGTCATAGGGTCCACTTGTCCTGTGTCTTTGATCCCTGGGGCCCTGACAGCATCACTATAAACACTAACCTTAAAAGGGTTTTCCAAGTTAAAATAATGTATCCCTTGATTATCCCTTGAACAGAAAAGGGGATAAGTGTTGGGAATCCATCAGGTTCTCTAGAACGTGGAGCTCCAAGTTTAAATTATAAATGCAGCAGCAAGTCGTACATTTGCACTGCCACTCTGCTTGTTGTCCATGGAAGCAGACAATTGTCCTAAAAAACAACTTTTAAACTTGCAGCCCCATGCCAAATGGGAGTATCTGTGCCCTAACTTTGCACCACCCCTCCGTCCTTCATCTACACCCTCTTCATCATTAGGAATGCCACTGAAACATTTTCTCCTGTCTGAACATTGCACAGCTGATTAACGATCCAGCCCATGTGCCGGGCTAACACAGCTGATGAATAGGAGGCAATCTGCCTGAAGCATTCCTAATGATGAGGAGGGCGGGGAGGAGGGACAGAGAGGGTGTACCAGCCTAATGCATACACAATCTAGGCCACGCCTGTTGGGCACGGGGCTGTCAGTTTAACCCTTAGAGGACCCGGCCAATTTAAATTTTTGCATTTTCGTTTTTTCCTCCTTGTGTTTAAAAGGCCATAGCACTTGCATTTTTCCACCTAGAAACCCACATGAGCCCTTATTTTTTGCGCAACTAATTGTACTTTGCAATGACAGGCTGAATTTTTGCATAAAGTACACTGCAAAACCAGAAAAAGTGTGGTGAAATTGAAAAAAAAACGCATTTCTTTTATTTGGGGGGTTTGTGTTTTTACGCCATTCGCCCTGGGGTTTTCCATTTTCCTCAAGTCGTTACGATTAAAATGATATGTAACATGTATAACTTTTCTTTTATCTGATGGCCTGTAAAAAATTCAAACCATTGTGAACAAATATATGTCACTTAAAATCGCTCCATTCCCAGGCTTATAACGCTTTTATCCCTTTGTCTATGGGGCTGTATGAGGTGTCATTTTTTGCGCCATGATGTGTTCTTTCGATCGGTACCTTGATTGCGCATATGCAATTTTTTGATCACTTTTTATTACAATTTTTCTGGATTTGATGCGACCAAAAATGCACAATTTTGCACTTTGGGATTTTTTTGCGCTTACGCCATTTACCGTGCGAGATCAGGAATGTGATAAACTAATAGTTTGGGCGATTATGGCTGCGGCGATAGCAAACATGTTTATTTATTTATTTGTTTATTTTTATTTATAACCTGTGAAAAGGGGGGTGATTCTGACTTTTATTAGGGGAGGAGGCTTTTTACTTATAACATTACTTTTATTTTTACTTTTACACATATACTAGAAGCCCCCCTGGGGGACTTCTAGTATATGCACTCAGGTCTCTCATTGAGATCTTTGCTGTATAGTTATACAGCAAAGATCAATGAGATCGGCACTCATTTGCTTTCGGCTGCTGCAGCCGAAAACAAACGAGTGCCGAGTCGGGGACGGCGCCATCTTGGAGAGGTCCCCAGCCGGCATCAGGTACAGAGATCGCTCCTCCGGGACGATCGCTCCTCGCTCCTCTTGTGTAGTGTTTAGACAGGTGATGAATAGGAAAAATCCTGTCTGGGTCATTCCTAATGATTAGGAAGGCGGGAGGAGGGATGGAGGGGTGGTGCAAGCCTAATGCACAGAAACCCTAGGCCACGCCAATTTGACACAGGGCTACAAGCTTAAAAGTTTATTTTTAGGACAATAACTACATCACCGGACCCCAGGATGGATCTAGGATTAAAAGCAGCTATCCAATGGTACAAGGAGTTGGGGGGGGGGGGGGGCAGATTGTGGGTACAAAGTCGCTTTAAGGTACGGTTCAGATTAACTTGAACTTTACGTTGAAGTTTGCAAAACCTGCAAACTTTTAAAAAGTTTGCTCATATATATTTGTGCAGCCTTTTGCTTCAATCAACCGTTTGTTGCACAGGTGCAGCTGACAACAGGTTATTTTTATGATTTAAGGTGAGCTATTAGCTGATGAGCGAGTGTTTTCATAAAAAAAAAATGTAAGTCCTAAGTCCTAAAGTCCTAAAAGTGTTGAGAAAAACAAATTGAGAAAGTGTTTAACTTTTTTTTGTTAGAGGAAAAACAAATAGTTGTAAATTAACTTTCCTATTGACGAAGAATGTATCACTTTAAATACGCCTCAGCCATTATCTGTTCAGAGCCAAAGGCAGATTAAGGCCGGAGAGACATACTGTAACTGTGTCTATAGCATTAAATTTGTTAAGCAGGATTAGGCATTCATTGTTTGCACTTTGCTGATAAACTGAGTTAAGGGGATAGGAGATGTGAAGTACACCAGGGCCTCTGACAGCCTCAGAGCCAAGATATGTTGTTGTTTGAAATCATTGCTAGACTTGCAAAGAATTGGACAGGTGATAATCCTGAACTAGAGAGATAGCTAAAGCTTTAAAATGTATTAAACAGTGACTAGACAAGCCTTGAAAAGTTTTGTACTTGTACCTGTTTTTCATTTATAGCCATTGTTATTGATGTGGCATGGCAAACGCAACAATATTTGTATGATGGTTGTCAATGTCTCTCTAGAATAGGGGTCAATAATGTGCTGTGGGTACTAGACAGGTAAAAGTTTAAAAGGAGTTAAAAGTAGAGATGAGCAAAGCGAATCTGCCGAATTCTGATTCCCAGCAACGTAGGCATTAAATTTGCTTTGTAGCGATTAGCAAATTTGTCAGATTCGCTTTTCAAATTCACTAAACATGACGGCCACACATGTTATCTTACAGAACTGTCTTTTAGTGGGAGCAAGGGGTTAGCCATAATCACTTACACCCATCCAATCAGCTGCAAAGAACACTGTGATGTCCGCACCAACCCCCCCCCCCCCCCATATAAGGTGATTGGCTTCCTGGAGGCGGGCAGTCGGCTGTGTATGGTAGGTTGCAGCTGGTAGTTAGAGCAGGGAAAGAAAATCAGAGAGATAGGGACAGAGAGGAGAGAAGAGGAGGGTAGATTGGGCTTTTCTATGGGAGCAGTTAAAAGGTTACAAAGTAATATGTAGTGCCGCACTCCTTTATAAAAAATCTTTTGGTGCCAATCAGTATGCCCCCCTGTGGACACAGATGCTCCTTATGTACATCAAAGAAGATAACCATGGCACTCGGAGATAGTGAAAAAATAATCAGTGGTTTATAGTGATGAGCAAGCATGCTTGTCCAAGCTTGGTACTCGTTTGAGTATTAAGGTGCTCGATGCTCGGACGAGCATCTCCCGATACTCGAGAAAATGGCATCATCCTTTTTCTGCAAGTTTGGGCTTAATTTCTCAGCCAATAAACATGCAGGAGACTCTTTGGTACATCCTGCGATGACGTGGGACCCATACATAGCAGCAGCGGTTGGTTGGCCAGATCTGATGACCCTGCCATATAAGAATCTAGTCCGGCGGTGCTCGCCTCACATGCATGCTGGAAGAGATTAGGGACAGAGCTGCTGATTGTCAGGGAGAGCGTTAGGGAGGGAATTAGCATTCCTGTAGGCAGGGATACTAGACAAAAAAAACCAACAGCCCTTGTAAGGGCTTAAAATTATTATTATTTTTTTTTTGATTACTCCAGACTACTGGCTGGGACTTGCAGTGCAGCTACCACGATCTTAGCTGCAAACTGTGGTGATCAACTGCTGGCAGAAAGGGGACAGCAGGTGGTGCATACAGACCCTAAAGAAGTCCTTAGTACTATTATTTTTTTTTGTGGCTGGTGCTGCTGCTGTTGTTGTTGTTGTACATTATATTGCTGTGATTTGTAGTACAGCTGCATAGAACCTCACTGCTCATTGTCCTGTGTAACAGGTGCCATACACCATAAAGCACCACTTACACACAGACTCTATAAGACAACCTCCAAAACCTATTCTGACCAGTATCTGTTGTCATCTGCAGCCAGAATTGCCCAGATTTTGGTGTAATGGTGCAATTAGGCAGCCTCAGAGGCATCCATGCATGCTGCCCCTGCTGTTTACTGTCCATTTCCGTGGTGTTTTCATCATTTTCTGAGGTTGACAGTTTTTCACGCAACCTTCCCTCTACCGAACTTGGGTCCCCTGCAAAATGCTCGAGTTTCCCATTGACTTCAATGGGGTTCGTTACTCCAAACAAGCATCTGAGCATCCGGAAATATTTGTCTTGAGTACCCGAGCATTTTAGTACTCACTCATCACTAGTGGTTTATTTGCCCAAACTGTAACGTCTCAACCTCAAAATGAGGTCTTTTTCAAGCAGTGCTTGAAGGTTGAAACGTTGCGGTTTGGGCAAATAAACCACTAGTGATGAGTGTGTACTAAAATGCTCAGGTCCTCGGCACTCGAGACGAATATTTCCAGATGCTCGGGTGCTTGTTTGGGCAAATAAACCACTGATTATTTTTTCACTATCTCTGAGTGCCATGGCTATCTTCTTTGATGTAGTTAAAAGGTTAAATTTTGCAACCAGTTTCCCCTTAATAGATCCATTAAAATGGCAAATAAAGCCCAGTAGAATTTGCGTTTATTGTGGAGTCTTACATATTATTCATATGAAACAATATAGCGATCTGCTTTTAAATAGTATGACTGATTACCATATACACGCTCAAGAATAAAGATGCTAAATGGAAGTCAGGTAAATAGTAAGGAAAAGCAGGCCCGGACTGATAATCTGGCAGGCCGGGCAAATGCCTGCTGGGCTGCTCAGATTGTCAGTCCGAGGGCCGCCGACCAATCGCCCTCCGCTAGCCCTACCGGCCGCCGTCGCTCTGCATCTGCTGCTGCTGTTGTCTGCTTACATTTTCCGTCATCAGCAGCCCGATGCAGACCGGCCCCGGAGTCTCACAGCTCCAGCCCCGCGGCGCCTGCACCTCTCTCATCTACTGCTCTGTGGCCGGCAGTAACGGATGACGTCACACGTCCGCCGACGTGCAGTAGAGGAGAGAGGTGCAGGCACCGCGGGGCTGGAGCTGTGAGACTCCGGGGCCGGTCTGCATCGGGCTGCTGATGACGGAAGATGTAAGCAGATAACAGCAGCGGACCAGAGAGGACCGGAAAGAGTCTGCTGGATTCGAGGTGAGTATACTTTTGTTGTTTTTTTTACAATGTGGGGGCTGTACAGGGGGAAATGCCATGTGGGGGCTACAGAGGGCCACATTTACTATGTGGGGGGCTGCATGGGGGGGATAATATGTTGGGGTCTATACTATGTGGGGGCTGACTACACAGGGACCTATACTATGTGGGGGACTACATGGAGGGTAATGTTTTGGGCCTATACTATGTGGGGAGGCTACTTGGGGGGGGTAATAATATGTTGGGGGCTATACTATGTGGGGGCTGACTACACAGGGACCTATACTATGTGGGGGGCTACAGGGGGGTTATAATATGTTGGGGGCTATGCTATGTGGGGGCTGGCTACACAGGGACCTATACTATGGGGGGGATAATATGTTGGGGGCTATACTATGTGGGGGCTGACTACACAGGGACCTATACTATGTGGGGGGCTACAGGGGGGGTAATAATATGTTGGGGGCTATGCTATGAGGGGGCTGGCTACACAGGGACCTATACTATGTGGGGGGATAATATGTTGGGGGCTATACTATGTGGGGGCTGACTACACAGGGACCTATACTATGTGGGGGGCTACACGGAGGGGGGGATAATATGTTGGGGGCTATACTATGTGGGGGCTGACTACACAGGGACCTATACTATGTGGGGGGCTACATGGGGGGTAATATTTGGGGGCTATACTATGTGGGGGCTGACTACACAGGGACCTATACTATGTGGGGGGCGACAGGGGGGTAATAATATGTTGGGGTCTATACTATGTGGGGGCTGACTACACAGGGACCTATACTATATGGGGGGCTACGGGGGGGGGTAATAATATGTTGGGGGCTATACTATGTGGGGGCTGTCTACACAGGGACCTATACTATGTGGGGGGCTATGGGGTAATAATATGTTGGGGGCTATACTATGTGGGGGCTGACTACACAGGGACCTATACTATGTGGGGGGGCTACAGGGGGGTAATAATATGTTGGGGGCTATACTATGTGGGGGCTGACTACACAGGGACCTATACTATGTGGGGGGCTGCATGGGGGGGATAATATGTTGGGGTCTATACTATGTGGGGGCTGACTACACAGGGACCTATACTATGTGGGGGGCTACACGGAGGGGAGGATAATATGTTGGGGGCTATACTATGTGGGGGCTGACTACACAGGGACCTATACTATGTGGGGGGCTACAGGGGGGGATAATATGTTGGGGGCTATACTATGTGGGGGCTGACTACACAGGGACCAATAGTATGTGGGGGGCTCCAGGGGAAGGGAATAATAGGTTGCGGTTATACTACGTGGGGGATGGCTACACAGGGACCTATACTATGTGGGGGGCTACACCAGGGCAGGAATAATATGTTGGGGGCTATACTATGCGGGGGCTGACTGCACAGGGACCTATACTATATGGGGGGCTACACGGGGGGGGGGGGGGGAGATAATATGTTGGGGGCTATACTAGGTGGGGGCTGGCTACACAGGGACCTATACTATGTGGGGGGCTACACCGGGGCGGGAATAATATGTTGGGGCTATGCTATGTGGGGGCTTGCTACACAGGGACCTATACTATGTGGGGGGCTACATGGGGGGGTAATATATTGGGGCTATGCTATGTGGGGGCTGGCTACACAGGGACCTATACTATGTGGGGGGCTACATGGGGGGGGTAATATTTTGGGGCTGTGCTATGTGGGGGCTGGCTACACAGGGACCTATACTATGTGCGGGGCTACATAGGGAGGGGGTAATATGTTGGGGCTATACTATGTGGGGGCTGACTAAACAGGGACCTATACTATGTGGGGGGCTACATGGGGAGGGGATAATATGTTGGGGCCTATACTAGGTGGGGGCTGGCTACACAGGGACCTATACTATGTGGGGGGCTACATGGGGAGGGGGTTATATGTTGGGGCTATACTATGTGGGGGCTGGCTACACAGGGACCTATACTATGTGCGGGCTACATGGGGAGGGGATAATATGTTGGGGGCTATACTAGGTGGGGGCTGGCTACACAGGGACCTATACTATGTGGGGGGCTACACCGGGGCGGGAATAATATGTTGGGTCTATGCTATGTGGGGTCTGGCTACACAGGGACCTATACTATGTGGGGGCTACAAAGGTAGGATATACTTTGCGGGCTACACAAGGGAAAGGGCTATACTTTGTGGGACTGCACAGGGCATCTATATTATGTGTGGAGGCTATATTATTTATGGGCTGCACATGGGGACCTGTGCTATATAAGTTCTGCTGCTCAGTGGAACCTATGGTATATGGGGACTGCTGCTCAGGGGTGCCTACTATAGGGGAGCATTGAAGTTGCCTATATAATGACATAGCACAGAGGGTCTAATACTATATAGGCACACGGAGCTGCCTGACTACTATTTGGAGGCACATATTGGCCTGACTGCTTATGTGGGAGCACAGAGGGGGCACTGTTACTGTGTAAAGCAATGGGGAATATAGGGTTATGATGAGGTATAAGGTTAGGATGATGCTGGAGCATGGAGCCTAAAGTGTTTGTCTCGCAGATTCTGGGGAGACAAGTCATGGCTGGAGAAATCTTCATGATGGGCTGAGCCAGATGGAAAGAAAAGGAAAAAACAGACAACTTTGACTACCAAAAAGTCACTTATGATTCATGTAGGAAAACGCCTCCAGTAAGTCACTGGATGTAACTGCACAATCATGCATAATCACTTTTTGGGTGCATTTACACGTACAGGATATGCAGCAGATTTGATGCTGGGTTCCGTCATTGAGTAACAATGATATCTGCAGCATGAAATCTGCTGCAGATCCTGTTTGTGTGAACACACTCTTAAGGTCTGTAGATCCATTGTATAGCTGGATCTTTACCTCTATGTGGTCACTGCTAGAGATGAGAGACCTTACAGTTAGTTTAGGTTCACATGAACCCAAATACTCTGAACTTAATCTCTAGTCAATGCTGAGGTAGAATATTGCATTCTATATATTGATGGTATAAAGGGAATATTAATTTACAGTACAGCAGTATTATCCAGTCACTGTATGGTGATGATGGCGGTGGTCATGGTGTGCTGTATTATTTGTCCTGTGTATACTTATTTTATTGGTAATACTTGTGTTCACATAGTGGATTTTATTCAGTGACAGCATAGTGGTATTAGGCATGTTGTTGTAATGATGGTAGTGGTCATAGTGTTGAGGTATTATCTGTTACTTGTAACCAGGGCCGCCATTAGGGCATTACTGGCAGTACAGGTGTATGGGGCCCGGCCTATAGGGGGGCCCGGGCCTCCCACACACTTCACTTTGTGAGAAGCCTGGTATACAGACAGTGCAGGGAGAGGGGACAGCTACTGAAGATGCAAGGGGCCCCTTCTACTTAACTAATATCATGAGGCCCTCCTCCCCCCTGCACTGTCTGTGGACCGGGCTGCAGAATCCCCCCCTCCCTCCACAATGGACCGGCCCCCTCCACAATGGACCGGCCCCCTCCTCAGCAGCTCCCAGGCTCCTGTGGAGCTGGTGACTTCCGGCTGGTGTGCTCTCCCAGATGACAGAAGATGCAGCGGGCCCCCTCTCCTCTCTCCTGCCTCCCCCTCCCTCCCTCCTTCCATGTCACAAACTTCTCTGGCTGCCGTCGTCTCTGCTGCAAGGTCGGAACATGAGGGGGAGGGGCGGAGCCGCTGTGTGAGGAGCACTGAAGACTGAATGGGTCCTGGAGCTTCCCTGCATAGAGTAAGTGTGTGTGTGTGTGTGTGTGTGTGTGTGTGTGTGTGTGTGTGTGAGTGTGAGAGAAAGTGAGTGTGAGAGAAAGAGAGAGAGTGTGAGTGTGAGAGAAAAAGAGAGAGACAGAGTGTGTGCCCCCATCCTGGGATAGTATATAAATCTGCTACTGCTGAACCAGTCCCTACCGTACCGACAACTCGGCTCTGCTGTGCCTGCCCAATGTAACCGACAACTCGGCTCTGCTGTGCCTGCCCAATGTAACCGACAACTCGGCTCTGCTGTGCCTGCCCAATGTAACCGACAACTCGGCTCTGCTGTGCCTGCCCAATGTAACCGACAACTCGGCTCTGCTGTGCCTGCCTAATGTAACCGACAACTCGGCTCTGCTGTGCCTGACCAATGTAACCGACAACTCGGCTCTGCTGTGCCTGACCAATGTAACCGACAACTCGGCTCTGCTGTGCCTGACCAATGTAACCGACAACTCGGCTCTGCTGTGCCTGACCAATGTAACCGACAACTCGGCTCTGCTGTGCCTGACCAATGTAACCGACAACTCGGCTCTACTGTGCCTGCCCAATGTGACCGACAACTCGGCTCTGCTGTGCCTGACCAATGTAACCGACAACTCTGCTGTGCCTGACCAATGTAACCGACAACTCGGCTCTGCTATGCCTGACCAATGTAACTGACAAATCTGCTGTGCCTGACCAATATAACCGACAACTCGGCTCTGCTGAGCCTGCCCAATGTAACCGACAACTCGGCTCTGCTGTGCCTGATCAATGTAACCGACAACTCTGCTCTGCTGAGCCTGACCAATGTGACCGACAAATCTGCTGTGCCTGACCAATATAACCGACAACTCGGCTCTGCTGAGCCTGCCCAATGTAACCGACAACTCGGCTCTGCTGAGCCTGCCCAATGTGACCGACAACTCGGCTCTGCTGTGCCTGACCAATGTAACCGACAACTCGGCTCTGCTATGCCTGACCAATGTAACTGACAAATCTGCTGTGCCTGACCAATATAACCGACAACTCGGCTCTCCTGTGCCTGACCAATGTAACTGACAACTCGGCTCTGCTGTGCCTGACCAATGTAACTGACAACTCGGCTCTGCTGTGCCTGATCAATGTAACCGACAACTCTGCTCTGCTGAGCCTGACCAATGTGACCGACAACTCTGCTGTGCTTGACCAATATAACCGACAACTCGGCTCTACTGTGCCTGACCAAGGAATTCCCTCCCCTCTATGACGGGGCTCCATTATAATCAATGGAGCCGCGTCATAGGGGGGCGGGGGATTCCGTCCACTGGGGCAAGCCGGCCCGCCTCCAGTGCTTCAGACCTAGCCCGGTACCCGTGGATAGAACGGCGCTGTACACGGGAACCGGGCCGCAGTTCTAAAAACGTACCACAGCATCGGCTTCACCGTGATGGCGGCGTTCTATCCGTGGGTCATATTAAAGAGGATGTGTGTGTGTGTTGATTTCTGTGGACATGGAGTCTGGAGGGGTGATGCTGTATGGTATCTGTATATTATATCCAGGCTGTATGGTATGTGTATACTATATCCCAGGCTGTATGCTATCTGTATATTATATCCAGGCTGTATGGTACGTGTATACTAAATCCCAGGCTGTATGGTATCTGTATATTATATCCAGGCTGTATGGTATGTGTATACTATATCCCAGGCTGTATGGTATCTGTTTATTATATCCAGGCTGTATGGTATGTGTATACTATATCCCAGGCTGTATGGTATGTGTATACTATATCCCAGGCTGTATGGTATCTGTATACTATATCCCAGGCTGTATGGTATCTGTATACTATCTCCTGTATGGTATGTGTATACTATATCCCATGCTGTATGGTATGTGTATACTATATCCCATGCTGTATGGTATGTGTATACTATATCCCAGGCTGTATGGTATCTGTATATTATATCCAGGCTGTATTGTATCTGTATACTATATATATATATATATGCAGCAGCGGCTGACCAGGCATGCTGGGGGTTGTAGTTGCACAGACCGGCCGTTCCGTGACCCGGCCGGGGTCACGGAACGGCCTGTCTGATACGCCGTGTGAACATAGCCTTAAAGTGCAAGTGCTGGCTGTGCAATAATAATACAGAAAGAACAGTGAATCCAAGAATAAACAGCAAAGTAATCACCAAATATTACTACGTGCTTCTGTTATGGACTGTTATAAAGATCCCCAAGGTCTTGTGTTAGGGGCCTATTCCACGGAGCGTTAATCGGCCGAATCGGCCCTATTCGGCCGATTATCGCTCGGTGGAATAGAGAAAACGATCAGCCGATGATCATCGTGTCATCAACTGATCGATTATTTAGGCCCAAACCTAAAATTATCGGTCACCCAGCGTGCATCGCTTCGGGGAATAGCGCTGCGCGTCGGGCGACAGATGATTTGAGAAGCACCATACATTACCTAGCAGGGCTTCCTCTCCGCTCTGTCTTCCTCCCCGGGTCCCGCGTGCAGAATCAGCTTCGGTGCGGCCTGACTGAGCTGTCAGACCGCTCAGCCAATCACTGTCTGGGACCGCCGCGGCAAGTGATTGGCTAAGCGGTCTTACAGCTCAGTCCGGCCGCTCCGGAGTTGATGCTGCACTGCGGGACCCGGGGACGAAGACAGAGCGGAGAGGAAGCCCTGCTAGGTAATGTATGCTGCAAGGGCTGCAAGTACATCGGTAACGATGTTCCTGCTGCCCTCACTAATGATTGTCGGGCCATGGAATAGGCCCAGTAAACATCGTTGATCGGGCCCTGCTCGGCCTGCGGAATAGGAACCTTACTCTGCCTGCTGCAAGATCACATACTACTACTGCAGTAAAAAAAACATTTCATATATATCTAGTTCTGTGCTCTGTTGTTATACAGCAGAAAGATTTACATTGCTCTACTTCTATTGATGTAATCAAGACTTACTATTTAAACCCAGCCAGTTCCCTCCCTTATTGCCTGTGTATCAGTCTGCCAGTGTAACACACTGCCTTTAGCCTGCTTGACTCCATACTGGCCAGACCTCTGACTCCACCTCTGTTTTTCCTTTTGAATACTATGGGGGACATTTATCAATGTAAAAAAGTGTATTTTTTGTCAGAAAGTGGCCAGATGCGAATAAATTTATTCACAAATGGCCGTTTTGCGAACGATACGCCAGGGGGGCAGGGAGGGTGTGTGGATGAGGCGGAACGGGGGGTGTGGACTGAGAGTCCGCTCTATTCCTCATTTTAATCGGCAAAAAATAGTCAGGAAACCCTCTCCAGCTCTGAGCTGGCGTAGGTTTCCAGCCGCGCACACTGATGCGCACGGGATTTATGTAGAGGCATTACGCCTCTACATAAATCTCTGTAGTGTCGGCGCTGCAGGGACATTTTTAAGTCTGGTGCAGAAAACGCCGGACTTAATAAATGTCCCCCTATGAGTAGACAAATAAGCAAAGCAAATCTGGTGAATCAAGATTCTCTGCAAATCGTCCAGTCAGTTCGCTTCGATCTACGAAGCAAATTCATAGAGATTTGTTTCAAATTTGCTAAATGTGGTGGCCAAGATGACAACCACATATGTCAGCTTACAGTGCTGTCACTTGGCGGGAGCAAGGGATTCTCCATAATTCCCCTTATAGGTGGAGTTGCTTCATGTAGAAGGGCAGTTGGCTGTGTGTGTAGTGGGGAGCAGGATCGCAGCAGGCATTTTGAGCAGAGCAGCGGAGCAATACACAGAGATAGGGGCAGAGAGGAGAGGAGGGTGATTGTGGGTGGTTTTCTGTGGAAGCAGTGAAGCCATTTTCCAGTATTAAAATTAACTGGGTGACTGTTTTGCATTATAACTAGAGATGAGCGAATCGGGTTCGAGTCGATCCGAACCCGAACTTCAGCATTTGATTAGCAGTGGCTGCTGAACTTGGATAAAGCTCTAAGGTTGTCTGGAAAACATGGATACAGCCAATGACTATATCCATGTTTTCCACATAGCCTTAGGGCTTTATCCAACTTCAGCAGCCACCTCTAATCAAATGCCGAACGTTCAGGTTTGGATCGACTCGAGCATGCTCGAGGTTCGCTCATCTCTAATTATAACAAATCACTGGGTGCAGTCTGTGCATTGTATGAAGTCACTAGGAGCAGTAAAGAGACTGTCCCTCTTAATAACTCACTGGGCGCTGTAAAGAGTGCATTATTCCAATTCACTGGGAGTACTGAACAGAATCCATCTGAGAGAAAGGGTAATTTTACGCCTCTCAATATCCACTGCTGTCCTTACACCACTGATCCACCAAGGTCCATGGCGGAAATTGAATGACTGACTGGCTCATTGACATTTAAAAAAAAAAAAAAAAACATTTTTGACACTGGCAAAGCAACATTTGGCTGGAAACCCCCCCTGCTATTTTGTAATAGTCCCACTATTGTAGCTACTATAGTTTGGCTTTTTTAATGAGATTCATTTGTATTCCATTTGCAAATAATTACAAATCTGACCCAAAATTCAAAAACCTGCTTCGCTCGGCTCTAACTATGAGGCCTGCAACCCATGGATCAGTTAAGGCCAAACCACCTTGTGCTGATTAAAGAACAAGAACATCTCTTCCACTCCCTTGCTTTGGTGAACACTAGACTGGTGACAGAATCAATCTCATTAATGTGTGGCTATGACTTTTATGGGGATCGATTATAGGACACAGTGACCATTATAGGACAACTACTATGGTTTTTATGGTGTGCTATGGCAGCAGATAAAAATATTTTTTTTATAACCTTCCTGTAAGTAATGATAAATATATATAAAAGGTAATCTGTAAGGAGACAAACCTTTAAGAAACAACTGTACACGTTTTACCCTACGGCAGTGTTAATATAGTATGTTGTCCTCTCTACTGTAGGTAATTTAGTGAATTGTGTTTGTGAATCTTCTACTACATCTATCTATCTATCTATCTATCTATCCTTAGTAATTTCAGCAGCACAGGAAAAATACGGATGCCAGGCAAATACTCCAACCACGAGTCCACAGTATGGCTCGGTTCACACGTTGTAAGAGTGCGGCTGTATGTGCGGCTGTAATTGTGCGGCGGTATTTTTGATGGTTCGTGTGTATGCTGGGAAGTATAGGATATGCGGCTGCACAGTGCACACTATCTCTGAATCTACGGCCCTATCGTAAACGGACCCGTAAAAAATGAACAAGACCATTGTTTGCGGCTGGACATGCGGCCGTGGATTGACAGGCGTCCGTACGGAGTACTTCAAAAATAGCCGGCAATGATGCCGAATGCCGATGCCTCTAATAGTTAATATATTAAATTAATCAAAGACATTTTATTTGTAATCAAGACACTTTCGTTGATCAATAATTTATTTCTAACGAATCCATCATTTTGCAATTAAATATACTGTTAAAAAAAATAGATATATAAATAAATGTATATTTATCTATATATTTATTTTTTGACAGTATATTGAATTGCACAATGATGGATTCGTTAGAATTAAATTATTGACCAACGAAACTAAATTTATTTCCAAGAAAATGTGTTTTATTAATTAAATATTAATTAGTACAGGAAGCTCTATAAGCCGTGAATTCATATGCCGGCAATAGAGCATTCTGTACTAATCATCACTTTACTTTAATGAAAACATCAAATGTTTCTTCTAATTATGTTATGACAATAACATTATTAGAAGAAACATTTAGAATTATATGTGCGCTCAGCTGATTGGCTGTTCGGCTGAGCGCACATATAATAAGCCGGTCCGCAGTACAGTCACTTCATTGTGCTGCGGACCAGCGAAGAGGACACATCGGGGTGAGTATAGAGCTCTCCCCACCCCCTCCCCGGCACTGCACCCCTCCCAGCAAGGAAGGGGGGGTCAGTTAACCCCTTCCTTGCTGGGATGGGTGCAGTCTGACATCAGTCTGGCCCCCCGGGGGTTAAGGGGGATGCAATAAATCCTCCCTTAACCCCTTGGGGGTCAGACTGTAAGCAGCGATCTGTAAAGATGCTGCATACTGTAAGGAGCACAACACCGCTCACAATGATGGGTGTTGTGCTCCTGTTTGTGTGTTTTTTGTGTGTTTCTCCCTTTTTGTTTTTCAGATATCGGTATCCTGGGGATTACGTCGGATTCCATGGACTACGTCGATGACCAGCGGTTGTTCTTTGAATTTTTTAAATAAAATGGTCAATGAGGGGTGTGGGGGTGTTTTTATTTGAATAAAAAAAATTTTAAACTTGTGTCTTGTCTTTATTTCTTTACTTTTTAGACTTAGTAGTGGAAGCCGTCTAATAGACGGAATCCATTACTAAGTTGGGGCCTAGTGTTAGCCGGTATAAAATGGCTAACACTAACCCCCTATTATTACCCCAGTACCCAATGCCACCAGGGGTACTGGGAAGAGCCGGGTGCCAGTGGTCCCGGAGCGTCAAAATTGGCGCTCCTGGACCGGGCGGCAGCAGGCTGGTAATATTTAGGCTGGGGAGGGCCTAAAACAATGGCTCTTCCCACCCTGGTGTTACCAGGCTGCTGTCGTTTGGTTTTTAACCCGGCTGGTTATAAAAATAGGGGGGACCCTATGCGGTTTTTTTTTTTTAATAAATAAATAATTAAAAAAAACGCATAGGGTCCCCCCTATTTTTATAACCAGCCGGGTTAAAAACCAAACGACAGCAGCCTGGTAACACCAGGGTGGGAAGAGCCATTGGTTTAGGCCCTCCCCAGCCTAAATCTTACCAGCCTGCTGCCGCCCGGTCCAGGAGCGCCAATTTTGACGCTCCGGGACCACTGGCACCCGGCTCTTCCCAGTACCCCTGGTGGCATTGGGTACTGGGGTAATAATGGGGGGTTAGTGTTAGCCATTTTATACCGGCTAACACTAGGCCCCAACTTAGTAATGGATTCCGTCTATTAGACGGCTTCCACTACTAAGTCTAAAAAGTAAAGAAATAAAGACAAGACACAAGTTTAAAATTTTTTTTATTCAAATAAAAACACCCCCACACCCCTCATTGACCATTTTATTTAAAAAATTCAAAGAACAACCGCTGGTCATCGACGTAGTCCATGGGATCCGACGTAATCCCCAGGATATCGATATCTGAAAAACAAAAAGGGAGAAACACACAAAAAAAACACAAACAGGAGCACAACACCCATCATTGTGAGCGGTGTTGTGCTCCTTACAGTATGCAGCATCTTTACAGATCGCTGCTTACAGTCTGACCCCCAAGGGGTTAAGGGAGGATGTATTGCATCCCCCTTAACCCCCGGGGGGCCAGACTGATGTCAGACTGCACCCATCCCAGCAAGGAAGGGGTTAACTGACCCCCCTTCCTTGCTGGGAGGGGTGCAGTGCTGGGGAGGGGGTGTGGAGAGCTCTATACTCACCCCGATGTGTCCTCTTCACTGGTCCGCAGCACAATGAAGTCACTGTACTGCGGACCGGCTTATTATATGTGCGCTCAGCCGAACAGCCAATCAGCTGAGCGCACATATAATTCTAAATGTTTCTTCTAATAATGTTATTGTCACAACATAATTAGAAGAAACATTTGATGTTTTGAGTAAAGTAAAGTGATGATTAGTACAGAATGCTCTATTGCCGGGAATATGAATTACCGGCTTATAGAGCTTCCTGTACTAATTAATATTTAATTAAGAAAACACATTTTCGTTTAAATAAATACAGTTTCTTTGTTCAATAATTTAATTCTAACGAATCCATCATTGTGCAATTCAATATACTGTCAAAAAATAAATATATATATAAATATACATTTATTTATATATATATTTATTTTAACAGTATATTTAATTGCAAAATGATGGAATCGTTTACATTTAATTATTGAACAATAAAAGGGACTTTATTAGACAGAAAATGTGTTTTATTAATTCAATATATTAACCATGAGAGACATCGGCTATAGTGCAGAGGATCGCAAACCCCGGTAATAGCGATTCATGTAAACTGTGTTCCCTGCTTTCCCAGATGCATCCAGAGGTGTTTGCATCACTTTCTTAACATTTTATTTGTTATTTTTAGTTGAACCAGATTTCCAAGTAAATGACCGTATGTTTTGAGCCGCATGTCTATTTTTTCCCACGGCCGGAGTTTCACCCGCACATTTACAGCCGCATAAAAAATACAGCCGCACAGTTACAGCGTGTGAACCTAGCCTATATATGTAAAGTAGCTTGACGGCACTCCAGATGAGGTGAAAAAAAAGGGTTTACATTTATTCACAAAGTGCACAGCACAGCATACAAAATAATTAGGCAACGTTTCTGTGGCCTCTCGCCACCATTTTCAAGCTTGAAAAATGGTGGCGAGAGGCCACAGAAACGTTGCCTAATTATTTTGTATGCTGTGCTGTGCACTTTGTAAATAAATGTAAACCCTTTTTTTGACCTCATCTGGAGTGCCGTCAAGCTACTTTACATATCTATCTATCTATCTATCTATCTATCTATCTATCTATCTATCTATCTACTTATCTATCTACTTATCTATCTACTTATCTACCTATCTACCTATCTACCTATCTACCTATCTATCTATCTATCTGCTATGGGCAGTTTATACCCTTTGATAAATCATCCCTCTAAATATTTATTTACTTTAGACTAAATCTATTTGTCCATTTCAAGCAAAGCGGCCACTTTCTGGGTTATTAAAAAATTTAGTTAGCTTTGTCTTGTGGGTAAGAATCTTGAGAATGGTAGAAGCAATGGCATTTGATTCATTTGTGGCGGGGAGATGAAATAAAGCTTAATACACCGCTACTATTTCTAATCAAAATCTGTTCTCTATTTGTAGTAAACATAAATCTATTTGACAGGGTGGAAGAGATGGTGAAATGAGGCTAGAACACCAGCCAGATACAAAATGGTTTACAGAAGATATGAAAATCATTTCTGACTTGTAATCATTTGATAAATGAAAGAGAGAGAGAGAGGTGCATACAGCCAAAATGTTCTCGTCTCTATTAGAATGATGATCAAGTTTCAGTTTGCCTAATTCAAACATCAGCTGACCATTTCTGGCTGGGATTTCACGTTCCATTTGTTACTGTCTATGAACTTTGATTTGCTGCATTCATTGAAGTACAATCTATTCTTGCTAGAATATACCATGCCGTGCTGAGACTTTCATTTATTCTTCTTCCAAGACTTAAAATAATATAGCAATTTGGCCGAATCAAGTGATATATAACTCACCGGCCACTTTATTAGGTACACCATGCTAGTAACAGGTGGTCTTCTGCTGCTGTAGCCCATCTGTCTCAAAGTTGGACGTACTGTTCGTTCAGAGATGCTCTTCTGCCTACCTTGGTTGTAACGGTTGGCTATTTGAGTCACTGTTGCCTTTCTATCAGCTCGAACCAGTCTGCCCATTCTCCTCTGACCTCTGGCATCAACAAGGCATTTCCGCCCACAGAACTGCCGCTCACTGGATGTTTTTTCTTTTTCGGACCATTCTCTGTAAACCCTAGAGATGGTTGTGCGTGAAAATCCCAGTAGATCAGCAGTTTCTGAAATACTCAGACCAGCCCTTCTGGCACCAACAACCATGCCACGTTCAAAGGCACTCAAATCACCTTTCTTCCCCATACTGATGCTCGGTTTGAACTGCAGGAGATTGTCTTGACCATGTCTACATGCCTAAATGCACTGAGTTGCCGCCATGTGATTGGCTGATTAGAAATTAAGTGGTAACGTGCAGTTGGACAGGTGTACCTAATAAAGTGGCCGGTGAGTGTATATATATATATATATATATATATATATATATATATATATATATATATATATATAATCTTACTCTAATACAGTGACTGGGACCTTTTACCTAGCGACAACATGACATACACTAAGGCACTAATGTATTTTAGCTAAAAAAATGTATTTTAGCTATTTTTTTTTTTTTAAGTGTGGGTTATTTTTTTTATTATTATTATTATTATTATTATTATTATTTTTTTTTTATTATTTTTTTTTCCGTTTTTCTCCAAAATGTGGTTCCTGAATGCTGGTCTTTTGATCCTGGCTACAAATGAAATACTGTTTATGTTGCTATGATAAGTCACATTCATAGGAGTATATATATATATATATATATATATATATATATATATATATATATTATATATATATATATATATATACTGTGTATATATATGTATATATATATATATATATATATATTTTTTTTTTTTTTATTTCAATATTTTATTGGTTTTCGGCATTGTAACAAAAATTTATGTATTGTACAGTATCTCATGCATCACATTATGAGAGGATGTTAGTTACTTAACAACATAAGACAAAAGAAAAATATTACATTTCTGTAGTGTAAAAGTCAGACATAAAATGTCCCAAAAAGTGTCCCTTAGTATGCTCCGTAGAAGTTGAGAAGTGGGAAAGTTGTAGTCCGTAGTCGGAGAACGTTACCAGATGCATATAAGTTATGTTGTTAGAGCGCCGTTAACAAAAGGAGGATATATTATCCAATAGTAGAACAGTTTCTTACTCGTACCTAATACCAGAATACCTTGAAAAGAGACAATAGATTGAGGAGCTAGACAAGACAGATAAATGATATAAAATAAAGAGTAAAATTTACGAAGGACAAAACATAAAGCACTAGACATACAAAAACACAAGACACACGACCAGCCCGCCGCTCCCTCGTCTGAAGTCAAAGATAGGCGCTCAATGAATAACATATTTTCAATTAGTGGAAGCAGGAATTTTGATTTTTCCTAGTGTATTGGTGGCATCAGCTTCCATATAGCATTTAGTATTTTTAAAACAGGACATGAAGGTGATGATTTCAGTGGGAGATAATAGTTCAGCTATTATTAACCTCCATTTTTTGAAAAAATTCTTTAGAGATGAATTCGGACTATGTAATGCATTGATTTTCTCCAAATGGAGGAGATATATAACGGTATCTTTGACTTCAGAAATAGTGGGAATAGAATCCTTTATCCAGTGTCGTAATATACATTTCAAAGTAACAAGTAAAACAACATGGATTCCCTGCGGTAAAAATATGCGGGTTTCTACACCATCCAAATTCACTAAATGATAATGGAAAATACATGGGAGTGGATCATTGGGTAGCGCAATACACCAAATGGAGTTTATTAGTTCCCTGATCTCTGTCCAATATTTATGTAGTTTTGGACAATGCCAAAGCCCATGAAGGAGATCAGCTTTGTGAAGACTACACTTAGGGCACTGTTTCAGAAAATGTTCGGGTGCGTTTTTCCAAGACCGGTCAAACGCGTATGTGGCCTTGTGTAGAATTTTTAGGTGCATTCCCTCCATTGTTCATTTATTATAGAAGCTCTAACTGCTTTCAGGCCTGCTAGAAGTTTCTTTTGTAGTTGAGGGATAGGAAAGTCAGCTTCCCATTATTTAAAAACCTTTAGTTTATTGTTCTTTTGAGTGTGGTTTTTGAGAATATCATATATGTCCTGTAATGGAAGGTGAGACTTATCAGACTGTAGAAGTTTATGAAATGTATCGGAAGAGCATAGGAGTATATTATGCAATACAAGTTCTTGATAATGTATTGATATGATTTCAATGATTCTATTTATTTGCAATAAATGTCCTAGAACAAGCTGTATACATCCTAGCATTAGTATCTTCTCACCTGATTCTGACCTCAACTGAATTTCAGCACCGATTCCGTAGTGTAAACAGGCCCTTATTCTGCCTATTGTTAATTTTGGTTGGCACTTCTAATAATGTGGTAATGAGTATTCCGCCTCAGGCGGCAGATTCTGCGGCCATGCAGGGGGCGGCAGATAGCCGCCCTGCAGCCGCTCACTTGTCCTGCAGCAGCCGTCCGGTCCCGCCACCAACGCTCACCGATGTCCCCCGCCGCGCTCCCGCGCTGTCAAGTCAGCAGATTTCATGGTCCTCCAGCAAGTCGTGAGTGCCCGGGGTCAGCGGTGGCCGCGATGAGCTGGGACAGCGGTTATCGTTGGCGGCGGGATGGCGGCGATGACAGCCGCTGACTGACGGCGCGGGAGCGCGGCAGGGGACAGCGGTGAGCTTTGGCGGTGGGAGTGCTGCGGCAGGACAGGTAATCGGATGCAGAGCTGGAGCGCGGGGGGGGGGGTTCTTTGTATACGGGGGTGCCGGGTACGCATTGTGGTCTGGGGGGGGGGGGGGTTGGGAGCTAGTGAGGGGGCGGCCGCCTGCGGTTTGCCTCAGGCGGCGGAGACCCCAGAATCGGCCCTGGGTATTGTGTATATAAAGTAGAATGTACATTCACTAAAAAAAATCTTTGTATTCAATAAGGCATGTGCTAGGCAAAGACTAGTTTGTATATGAATATCTCTTTAAGATAAATAGATTGAAAGCACCTGTTTGGAAAGTGTTAGAAAGCTTTTCGTGCCGTGAATACCTGTGCAGCAGTTCCGGTCTGTCCTCTGTGACTGATATGTTCAACTTGAGTGAACTCAGTTGCTATTTTCTGTTGACTCAAACTGCAAACATCTGGAAAATACCCTACCAATCTGTCATAGTGACAGAATGCATTGAAGTCAAAACAAAAAAAATATTTTGATGTGATTGAATTGAAGAAGCACTTGCCCCATTTACTACCAGAGCATGATATAAGTGCATTACACGTGGATATTTTGCATAGAAAGTCTCATGAACAATATCATTCATAAAGTAAATCATAAGTCTGCTTATATCTGAAGTCTACTTTACATACAATTTTTTTTCCACTATCGCATTTATGCTATTGTACAATTTATCCATGTAATCAAAACTCATATTTTCATGACATAGAGATCAATATTTCTTTATCCATAGTGTGGAGTAAGGGAAAAAATAAGCCTTGTATAGATGGAGTAGAACAAAACAATGTTTATCAGTCTTCTCTGAAATATCGAGTGGTACCTACTAGAGGTGAGTGAATTTACAGTATTAGTGAAGCGATTTGCTAGGCTCAGTCGGCTTGTAAACTGACTGCTTTTGAACTCCACTACACTTTGTACCCCTTCAGGTGCTTGAAAAAGCTGGTTTTAATCCAGGGAGAAGTTTTCCAGGACTGGATCCAGCTTTTCTAGGCACCCAAGGTTAGGGTATATGCACACGGAGTGATTGTGTAAGTAAACTCTGGGCAGAATCCACTGCTCGTCCCTGTGCTGTCCTGCTTCTCTCTACGTAGGCCGTTTCTCAATTCTTTGGGCGGACAGCGGAATCCACTAAAGCATATAAAAGAGCCTATGGAGCCGGTGGAGAGGGAAGCGGGAGCGTGGAGTCGAGCAGCGGATTCCACACACAGTTTTTCGAATTACTCCGTGTGCATATACCCTAAAGTGGCACAGAGTTCAAAGGCAGCCAGCTGACAAGCCGACCGCAGAGCCTAGCAAAGTGCTTTGATTCACTGGTACTGTAAAATTGCTCATCCCTAGTATCTACACAAGTCCTTCTTTAACGTTACTCAACATATCCCAAAATGTATGTCATAAGATGTCTAACTTATAAAAAATTCATGATCTCCATGCTTTATGTGTCTATCACTAATCACCCAGTGGCTATGATATGAATTGCAGCCTATAAAGAGATTTGCTAGCATCTTGTTGTGATATTGTAATGAATTTATATAAATGAGAAATTAGAATCCTTAGGGTGGGTTCACACACACACATTGGATCCGCAGGGGATTTCACGTTGCAAATTTGCACCGAAATCCGCTGAGGATCCAGTGCAAGTTCATCCCTATGAGAATACTTACTCACAGCCGGATTGACATCCCGCTGCGAATATGTAAGTTAAACCCCTGCCGGCTGAAGCATACATAGCCTGCTCCCTGCTCCGGCTTGCTTCGGGAGTTCTCGGTTAGACATCCCGCTCAGCCAATCAGTGTGCTGCCCCGCTGCAGCCAACTGAAATTCACTGTGTGTGAAGGGACCCATAATTAAACACATGGAAAGGTAAGGGAGGACACGTGTATTTCTATTGAGATCTTAATGCTGCCCATGCATATAAGATAGCTGTTGATTGGAAGTAAGACACTGCCAGGCTCCTCTAGCAGCAGGAGAAAGAAGTGTAATTTGTGGAGATAATCTCAGGAGCTTGGCTCCCTGCACTGCTGCAGCCAGCCTCCTGACAGTGCCAATGGCATCCTTGGCAATCAACCCGGCTGGTTGCAGGGAACACAACAATGACGCCCCTGATGACCGCTTCACCACCCGCCGGCCAATCGACCAAGATGTTCCTTATTGTGTAATGCTGAATGGCAGACGGCATCAACAGTCAGCTCTGTGGGGAAGGGAAGGGGGCTGGGGTCTTTGCCCCAATCATGCCTGGGGCTGGGACTCCAGCCTCTATAAAAATACTCTCATTATCCTCATTGCCTGTGATAGAGCCTCTTTCGAGTATGACTAGGCTAGCTTTGTATCCTGATTTCGTATTCCCTGGTTTCCTGATTTTGGCATGACTGACTGCTCTCTCCGACTTATGATTTTGTACTGCTACGACTGATAGTTACCAACCTGGCTTGTTTACCCTGAGTATATTGTGTTCGTTTGTTCTATCTTTATCTCAGTGTTTCAACAATCTAGGTCAGGGACTGGCACCCAGTTACCCGCTGACACCTAGGGCAGATAGTGGTAAATAGGCAGGGACAGCCGAGCAGGTGCCAGTAATAGGGCATCACTTGTCCTGTGTTCCTGTGTCCTAGCCTAACAGATAAGTAAAACCTTGAGCATTCTCTGCCTCGTCTGAACCTGAACTCTGCTTTTCATTATCGATGGCTGAAGAAGTTGGATTCAGCCCCAGGGAGTCCTGGAAAACATGGATACAGCCTATGGCACATTTCTGTCCAAACATAGTTCATTGTCATGAATACCTGAACTTCCGGATTACTAGAGAAATTTACTGCTGATCCACCAGCGGCTGTAAAGATACAAATTTCTCTTTTTAAAGCATTATAATTTTGACAAAGTCAGCAAGTTTTTGATACATAATACATAATGCTAAATATTTGGCAATGATAAAGCTAAAGCTGCATGTAACAGGTACCTGTAATCAACCTGAGCAGGAGAGACGGACTAATATAAAGAGCATGTTACTAGAAATATCCTTCCTGAACACTAATGAAAAGTGATTCCCTGCTGGCAAGAGCTTGCTATTTCTTCCATAGCTACAGAACCGCAGTTTATACATGTGATTAACCTGTGTTTTCTGATTAATTGAACTTACTGTACTGTATACAGTAGGTTTTAATCACAGGGGTATTCTGGGATTAGAAAAAAAGGATCTTCTTTTGTTTTAAAGAAATAGCACAGCTATTATCATTGGACTGTGATTTACCTAGAGAAATATTTAGAAAAATGTACTAACACTGCAATATTTAGACATCATAAACTCAGACTAGATGTTCTTAATGTCTCGTACTTACCTCTCAATTGTTGCTCCCCACTATAGATCTATAGAGAGATAGCCTGCTCTGTACCATTATTGTATACCATAGGTAGATTTTTTTCAAAATTTTGGCACAGTGTCACACTGAAGCCACAGTCCTTCCCACTTAGTCACATATATTTAAGCAAATTATGCTCTCTTGTCTAGTCAAAATTGTCTAAACGAAACAAGTGTGTGTGGGGGGGGGGAGTGCGAAGACGAAAATTGGTAAAGGGTAAAGGTGATGAGCTTATTATGGCACTTTATCTGACTTCTAAGTGGTCACTGGACAACATACGTGACATCTGTAGATGGACTGACCGGCATAGGTCATCTACTTTACTTGCTGATACTTTGTTGGACCGACAGGGGTCCTAATTATTTGAATTCTATATTCGGACCAAGTTTTGTGTGGTTGTGGCAGAGGGACTGACATAAGTCGTCAGTTGGACTGGATGGGACCAAATACTGAAACTATTGGTCTGTACAATTGTGGTACCTAACTACTCTATATTTATACGTGTATATATCTATGGAGACCCATCACTACTGCCTGTGATTAAGGATGGTCTGAACTGTCCAAGGTTCAGATTTGTACGAACCAGAACTCTAGGCAATGATTCCCGCTGTCTGCCCGCTCCGTGGAGAGGGTGGATACAGCGGGAGGACAGCCTGGAAAACTGAGATACAGCCATAGCCATAGGCTGTATCCCAGTTTTCCAGGTGGTCCTCCCGCTGTATCCACCCGCTGCACGGAGCAGGCAGACAGCGGGAATCTGATGCCGAGAGTTCGGCTTCATACCTCGGCAGGTTCAGACCATCCTTACCTGTGATTTTAAAACTATCAGTAGTAGCATCTGAATGTTTATCTAATAAAATTTGATTTATTACGCTATACCCTACTCCATATTTCCTTTTATATTTGTGCATGGGTTCATATATATATATATATATATATCAATTATGGTGTTGTTAAACAAATACACTGGACTTGTTAATAATATAGATTTATCCATGCAACTTACGTACAATTTTATTTGCAATCATTGTACTTATGAGAAGAAAAAGACACTGATAACAAACTAAAACAGGTGATATATGGAAAAGTACCTAGGAAATTGATTTTTCACAGGTAAATTGTTACATGGAACTGTTTCCGTTTGATAATCAAAGTAAAGAACACTGACAAGGAAAATTACAGAGCTGTGTGTGGTACTCATAGTCCCAATTTATCTTCACGTAATAAAACAACAATTTTCTGCGGACTTGTTTGTTGGGCCTCAAAGAGACAATACCACTTTAAAAACCACATCTAATCAGAGGGAAGAGGTTAATGATTTATTCATGTAAAATACCAATAAATAAATATATAAATAAAAATATCCTAAATGACCTCTGGACATGGGAAAGAGTATGCCCAGAAAACCTAGATTATTCTATGTTAAAGGGGTTATACGATGAAAATCTTTTTCTTTCAAATCAACTGGTTTAAGAAAGTTAAATAGATTTGTAATTTACTTCTAATAAAAAATCTCAAGTGTTTACATACTTATCAGCTGCTGCATGTCTTGCAAGAAGTGGTGTTTTCTTTTCAGTCCGACACAGCGCTCTGTGCTGATATCTCTGTCCAAGACAGGAACTGTCCAGACCAGGAGAAGTTTTCTATGGGGATTTGCAGCTGTTCTTAACAGTTCCTGTCTTGGACAGAGATGTCAGCAGAGAGCACTATGTCAGATTGAAGAAAAGAAAAAAAAAAAAAAACACACCACTTCCTGCAGGACAAACAGCAGCTGATAAGTATGGGAAGACTTAAGATTTTTAAGTTGAAGTAAATTACAAATCTGTATAACTCTCTGAAACCAGTTGATTTGAAAGAAAAAGATTTTCACTGGGTCTTGGCTACTTTTTTTTAATTTGCCAATAAAAAGCAATAAAAAGTGATCAAATATTACATAATCCCCCCATTCTTGGAGCACTACATTCATACATTTTTTTTATTTAATTTAATTTAAGATAGCATCTATTATTAAATCTTGGGAGGAGGCTAAATTGGAATTTAATTTGGGGCAACAGAGTTGGTTTGATTATTACAGATTAAGAAACTCTTTAATAACCACTACGAGGGACGACGGTAAAGTTTTTTCTGGTACACATGTATTGATGGAGAAGTTTAGGAAAAACTTAATAAAAAGAAGAGCTTAAGGCAGTATATGCGTATCTGATTAATGAAGGGGAGGTAGGGTTGAAATATAGGGATAAATGGCATGGTGAAATAGGAGTATTGGAAGACGCTCAATGGTTGGATATTATACGAAATACTAAGTTAGTTTCAAAATCAGGAGATCATAGAATAATCCAATTTAACCTTATTAATCGTATATATTATACCCCCTCTTTTTTGTTTAAAATAAAGAGAAGAAAAGATGACAAGTGTCCAAGGTGTGGGGAGATGGGAGCTGGTTTTATACATATGCTGTGGGCCTGTGATGACTTGAATCAATTTTGGCAGCAAGTAATATCTCAAATTTCAAAGGAGGTAAATTATGTTTTGGAGCCGTCGCCGGAGTTGGCAATATTGGGAGATACCACAGGGATAAGAAGGGAGAGGAGAGTAAAAAATAAGAGTATTAGAAGTTTGTTTTATGCGAGATTGTTAATCGTTAGAAATTGGATGGCATCAAAAGTACCAACATATGGGATGTGGGTCTCATGTAGTGAGAAATATGAGAAATTACAAAAAATGGGGTAGTGTGTTGTGTGTGTGTGTTTTTTTTTTTTTTGGCAGATTGGGAAGGGAGGGGGGAAATAGAGATATCGTGTTTTAAATTTTGGTCTTTCTCATATATATAAGGGAAGTAAAGAATTTGTAAAGTGTGAACAATATTTTATACAAGTTGTAGTATTTGTTATTTAAGTTGTTACTCCTTTTTGAAAAATGAAAAATAAAGTGAATAAAAAAGATAGCATCTATTAACATTTTGTGTAACAAATTAAATAAACAGCCTTACTTCCTAGCCCTTACATCAAGGCTTAGGTTTCAGTTAATGAAACATTGACCTTCGGGACACGTCACGCTGAAATAAACAGAATGTGGCAACCACATTTCCATTAAATAAATCAATGTCCTTAGAATTCAGAAACATCATATATATTTATATAACTAAACTATAGAGGTACTAAAGCACAAAGCAAATCATCAAACCTAAACCTACTTTTCCAGTCTCAGTGAATAAATCTGATTCATTGTACATTTAGGACATTTGCTCCTTGTTGATATATGTTGTATTTTTATTTAGTACAGTTAAAATCACTTCCTGCTGCCAGTCAAATGAAACTCTAATCGGATACCTCCAGAGGATGAATATCTGCCCCAGTCACAAGATGATCCTACAGGTGCACAACACAGAACACAAATTGTAGTGACATTACAAGAAATTGTGTGTACCCTATGGAATTATTAGAATTTTTTGCATTGTTTCCCATAAAATATGGTCTGATTGTTATATCTAAGACAAAAAACAACTAATATCACAAAAAAAGAATTCTCACTGGTTTCATTGAGCACTATGTAAACATCCACAGTGCAGGTAAAATAAATACATATATACAGGATATATATATATATATATATATATATATATATATATATATATATATATATATAATTATTATTATTTTTTTTAATAGCAAACATCTCAACACGTTTCATAATGATAAGAAGGAACTTTGGATCATTAAATGTGTTCAATATTTCTAAAATTCTTTGTGTGCCTTGCCTTAATAGGATTAAGTTCAGGACCATTTTTTAACCGTAGATCTTCTTTTTCAATCTTTAGGTTAATGACTTGAATGAATCATCATCTTGTTGGATCACTTCACCTTGAGGTCATGGACTGCTGCCATTATATTGGCCTCTAAAATGTTTGGATACACCTTTGAAATTATTGATCTGTCAATGAAACGGCAAAGCAGCTTCAAACCTTGATGCTTCGTCCATCCATCCATCCGTTCATGTCCAGTGTTTTCCATTGCTGAACACTGGAATACTTGAAAGCATTTTGTTGTTGCACCAGGGTTGTTTCCCCACACCTTTCTAAAGGGTTTTGGAGAAACCTATTACATTTTATTTTGGTTCAAGGGATGAAATATCAAAATTAGTGTGAAAGAAATGCAATTTGTTAACCAGGCATCTTTGCCAAGCAGGTGGCACCTCATTAAATGCTTGAATATCCCATTGATTTCAATGGGGTTCATTACTCGAGTCAAGTGCTTGACTTGAGTAACAAGCACTTGAGCACTTTAGTGCTCATCAACAGTACTACCTACCTGTGCTGCGTGGAAGACTTAAGTGTTTTTGAATCTGATAGGGTCACCATGATTCAACATATCTGGTCTCTATGCACTGTATACAGGGATTATACACACTATATACAGGGATTACCCAAATTTAACAAGGTGGTTTAATTGTTCACATTCGACTAAGGTCACATTGCAGATGGCCGTTAAAAAGACATCTGACATTTGCTAATGACAGCTGTCTATAATGATTATGCTCACCATAGCTGCCTGTCTTTAGCAAATATCAAATGTTTTTATGACGGCAGAAAAATCAAGTAGTGTGAACTTAGCCAGTCAAAGAAATCTAGTGTGGAAGATCAAAAGCTCAAATCATGTTTACCGTCCTCCAAAATTGGAAGTTGTCCAACCCAGAACTGGCAGAAACTAGTGGGGCCCAGGTACACCCATCTATCGTAGAAAACACATATCTCAGAAGACGACACTAACCAGCTTGCAGTGAAGTTGCTTTTATTTAAGCGTCAACAAATTGGGAGAACACAAGGCTCCGAAAAGCTGCACACTAGCAGAACATCTGTTTTGCGGACTACTGTGGCTTTATCATGCTAGCACAATGGAGCAGCAGAACATTGCAAAACAGCTTCTAGTTTGTGATTTTGCTTTTAATAAAAACAGCTTCAGTGCAAGCTGGTGAGTGTTGTCTTCTGAGATCTATGTTTGCTACAGTTGATTTGTGTTCATGGACTGTGGCTTGTTTTCCTTTCCTTAAATATCCACACTCCTAGTTTTAGTGTTCATACTGGGCAGTGTTGGCGCTTTCTCGGTGGACACCCATCTACTTTTTGGAGAACTGGTCTGCATAGTATACCTGTGGCCAAAAAGTTCAGACTGCGTAAAAGACCTGGCAGGGTCACGGAACGGACAGTCTCTGAAAAGATCATCCCGGCCTGTACTGCAGTACCGACTGGATGATCTTTGAAGCCGAAGAGTTCTGATGCAGGCGCAAAGTTTTCTACGTGTATACTCTCCAGCCAGGATTCCATAAAAGACAAGGCAACGTAACTTTTCATAAAAAGTATGGCCGTTGTTGCCGATTGCAACAACGGAAGTACTTTTACGAAAGGATACGTTGTGTGAACATAGCCTAAACATGAAAACAAAGATGAGAGCGTGTGAATATCATATGCAGATATCTTCTCTAACTTATCTTCACAAGCACATGCAACCAACCCATAATGCAATTACCACACCTTATTTTATTATTATTATTATTATTATTAGTAGTAGTAGTAGTAGTAGTATGTAACGCCTGGAGTCGTGGATCCACTGAACCGTCACTAGCGATGGCACTAACCTCACCAGGGAGCGGAGTCTAAGGGGCCGCTGGTTTTCACCAGAGCCCACCGCAAGGCGGGATGGACTTGCTGCGGCAGGCGACCCCCAGGTCGCTACCCCTGGCTTGGTTGCTAGTGACGGCAGGCGAGGCGTGGCAGGAGCAGTAGGCAGGCAGAGGTCTGTAGGCGTAATCGCAGGTGGCAGACAGTATTCAGGAACAATAGGAAGGCAGCGGACAGGAACAGGGAACAAGGACTGAGGTCAGGAACAACAGGGAGCTGGGCCAAATGCTATGGGAAGCATGTAGAGGCTCCAACACGAGGGACAGGGCATGCTGGGATTTATAGGGAGTGATTGGTGCAAACCTCCAATTAGGGGCGGACTGGCCCCTTTAAATCTAAGACAGCCGGCGCGCGTGTGCCCTAGGAGGCGGGGACGCATGTGCCGGCCGGCACAGACGGAGACAGGAGCGGGACGAGGTAAGGCGCCCCCCGGGGCCGAACTGGTAGCAGCGCCGGGTCCCTGCACATGGACCCCGGCGGCTGCATGGGGCAGAGAGAGGTTGCGGCGGCGGCCGCATTGGCCTCCCCCTCTTTCTTGCCTGCAGGAACCTCTTCTTGGTCCAGGATGTTAGTCTCGGGTTCCCAGGACCTCTCCTCAGGACCAAATCCTCTCCAGTCCACTAGGAAGAAACGTCTTCCTCTGACAGTTTTCATGGCCAGAATGTCTTTAACAATGTAGACGTCATCCGAGACGGCTTGCGGAGCAGCGAACGAAGACTTATTGGAGAATCGGTTGAGGACCACTGGCTTTAAGAGGGAAACATGGAAGGCGTTTGGGATCCGCATAGTAGGGGGTAGACGGAGTTTGTAGGTGACTGGGTTGATGCGTTTTAGCACCGAGAAAGGACCGAGGAATCGAGGGCCCAACTTGTAGGGAATCTTGAGTCGGTCATATTTGGCCGAGAGCCAGACTTTGTCACCTGGGAGAAAGTTTGTGGCAGGTCTCCTTTTCTTATCCACCTGGTCCTTCATGCGGTCAGATGCCTTGAGCAAAGATTGTCGAGTCTGTTCCCAGATCGACTGCAGGTCGGACAACAATTCCTCCACGGCTGGGACCTTGGAGGATGGAGAGAGAGGCAGAGGAGGACGAAGGTGACACCCATAGACCACATAGAAGGGTGACTTGCCTGTGGAACTCGAGTCCAGATGGTTGTAGGAAAACTCTGCCCATGGAAGTAGGGTGGACCAGTTGTCTTGGCGAGCTGAGACAAAATGACGTAGATAGTTGCCCAGGATCTGGTTGACCCTCTCCACTTGCCTGTTGGTCTGGGGGTGATAGGCAGACGAGAAGTCCAACTTCATTTGGAGCTGTGAGCAGAGGGCACGCCAAAACTTTGAGACAAATTGTGAGCCTCTGTCTGACACGATATGAAGGGGAAAACCATGTAAGCGGAAGATGTGTTGAAAGAACAACTGGGCCAGACGGGGAGCAGATGGAAGTCCAGGAAGAGCCACAAAATGAGACATCTTGGAGAAGCGGTCAGTGACCACCCAAATGACTGTGTTTCCCGCAGATGGAGGCAAGTCTGTGACAAAGTCCATGCCTATGTGGCACCAGGGACGGCTTGAAACTGGCAACGGCTGTAATAGGCCGGCAGGCCTTAGTCGGGAGGACTTGTTCTTGGCACAGATTGTACAGGAAGCCACAAAGTCTTTGACATCTTGGAAAAGGCTGGGCCACCAGTAGTGGCAGGAGATCAGTTGCCCGGTCTTTTGAGCTCCCGGATGCCCGGCCACCAAAGAGGAATGACCCCACTTCAAAATTCGTCTTCGAAGTGTAGGGCGCACATAGGTCTTTCCGGGAGGCACTCTCTGAAGAGTAGAGGTGGCGACTGGCACTAGACGATCGGGAGGTATAATATGGCGAGGGGATTTCTCTTGCCCCATAACATCAGATACTCGGGAAAGTGCATTGGCTTTCATGTTCTTCTCAGCCGGACGGAAATGAATGACAAAGTTGAATCGTGAGAAGAAGAGCGACCACCTGGCCTGCTGGGGATTGAGGCGTTGGAGGTAGAGAAGGTTCTTGTGGTACGTGTAGATGTTGACCAGATGCCTAGCCCCCTCTAGGAGATGACGCCACTCCTCCAGTGCCAACTTAATCGTCAAGAGTTCTCGGTCACCAATAGTATAGTTCCTCTCAGCTGGGCATAAAGTCTTTGAGAAGAACCCACAGGTTCTGGTCTTGCCTGATGCGTCCCTTTGCGAGAGGATGGCTGCAGCGCACACTGAAGATGCGTTGACCTCAAGTGAAAACGGCTTGGTGGCATCCGGGCGGACTAGAGCAGGAGCAGAGGCAAAGGCAGACTTTAGGCTAGTGAAGGCTTGTTCGGCCTCAGGTGGCCAATGCCTGGGATCCGCCTTCTTCTTAGTGAGAGCCACGATGGGTGCGACCAGGGTAGAGAAATGTGGAATGAACTGCCAATAGTAGTTGGCAAATCCTAGGAGGCGTTGGATAGCTCTGAGTCCCACAGGACGTGGCCACTGGAGAACAGCTGAGAATTTGGCTGGATCCATTTGTAGACCCCGATCGGAGACAATATACCCAAGAAATGGAAGGCTGCGCTGATGGAAAACGCACTTCTCCAGTTTGGCGTACAAATGATTGGCCCATAGTCTTCGTAGGACCTGACGTACTTGTGTCACGTGAGTCTGTTGGTCAAAGGAGAAGACCAGAATGTCGTCAAGATAGACAATGACGCAGACATAGAGGAGGTCACGGAATATGTCGTTGACAAATTCCTGGAAGACCACTGGGGCATTGCATAGGCCGAATGGTATGACCAGGTATTCGTAGTGCCCATCTCTGGTGTTAAAAGCGGTCTTCCATTCGTTTCCTTCACGAATACGGATTAAATTGTATGCTTCCCTGAGATCCAGCTTGGAGAAGATCCTGGCTCCACGGAGACGGTCAAATAGTTTAGGGATAAGCGGAAGAGGATATCGGTTCTTGACAGTCACCTTATTTAGGCCCCGGTAGTCTATGCATGGACGGAGAGAACCGTCCTTCTTCTGCACAAAGAAGAATCCTGTGCCAGCAGGGGATGTGGATTTGCGGATGAAACCCTTCTGTAAGTTCTCCCGGATGTAGGAGGACATGGCCTCAGTCTCGGGTACGGAGAGAGGGTACACCCGACCTCGTGGAGGAGAAGTTCCAGGAAGGAGGTCTATGGGACAATCGTACGTCCGGTGAGGGGGTAGGGAGTCCGCCTCTTTGGCAGAAAAAACATCAGCCAAGTCTTGATATTCCGCCGGTAGGTCGGGTAGAGGCTTGAGTCAGGTGACGTCATAGAGCACTTGGGCTGAGGAGGCTTCAGACACCGGTTTCGACAATTCAGACCCCAACTGAGAATCTCCCCGGTTCTCTAGTCTAGCTTAGGGGTATGTAATTGCAGCCAAGGGAGGCCCAGCAGGATGTCAGAAGAGGAATGGCACAAGATGTAGAAGGAGATCTTCTCCTGATGTAAAGCGCCCACCTGGAGCACTAGAGGTGCAGTCTGGTAGTGTACAGCTTCAGTAAGAGTCTCGCCTGTGACCGAGGAGATAGACAGGGATCAGGCTAGCTGGATCACGGGTAGCCGCCATCTTTGGACCAATGTGGCTGCAATGAAACTGCCTGCAGACCCAGAGTCGATGAAGGCAGTAGTCTGGTGAATTTGTCCTGAGGGTGTCTGGATGGACACTGGCATAGACAACCTTGGAGAGGTAGCATTCAGACCTAGGGAGGCCTCTCCTACCGGACCTAGGTGCGAGCGTTTCCCAGACGCTGAGGACGTTGGGGACATCTCTGCCGGAAATGATCAGAGCCACCGCAATAGAGGCAGAGATTCAGCTCCAGTCGACGAGCTCTCTCATCTGACGTCAGGCGAGCTCGTTCTACCTGCATGGGAACTTCAGGAGTCGACTGGGGTACTGGAGCGATGGGATTCTGGAAAACTGGTGCCAGCCGGTGATGGCGATGGGGCAGGCTTAGTCGCCGTTCTTGCCGGACCTCCTCCTCTCTCTCGGAAAACCGGTTGTCGACTCTGGTAGCCAGTAGAATGAGATCGTTCAAGGAGGTAGGAAGATCTCGGGCGTAGAGCACGTCTTTCACCCGACTGGACAGGCCCTTCTTGAAGGTGGCTATTAGAGCGGCCTAATTCCAGTCTAATTCTGCTGCCAGGGTGCAGAACTGGATGGCGTAGTCGCCAACGGAGGAACTCCCTTGAGAGAGATTGAGGAGAGCAGTCTCAGCCGAAGACGCACGGGCAGGTTCCTCAAAGACGGAGCGAAACTCGGCCAGGAAGGTTCGGAGATTGGCAGCAGCAGGGTCATCTCGGTCCCACAGCAGCGTGGCCCAAGCCAGACCTCTACCCTCCAATAGGCTGATGATGAAAGCCACTTTAGAGCGCTCGGTGGGAAACTGACTACTTAAGAGTTTAATATGCATGGTGCATTGAGTCAGGAATCCTCTGCACAACTTAGGATCGCCTCCGTATTTACTCGGGAGAGTCAGTCGAATTCTTGAAGAGGCTGCAGGAGGTGGTGAGCGCTGGGCTGTAGTATGCTGCTGTAAGGCGGCAGTCAGTTGCTGGATCTGCTTCCACTGTTGCTGGATCTGTTGTGCCTGTTGGGTGACCACTCTGGCTACGTTACGGATATCAGGCACCTCGCCGGGATCCATGGTTGGAGCCTACTGTAACGCCTGGAGTCGTGGATCCACTGAACCCTCACAAGCGATGGCACTAACCTCACCAGGGAGCAGAGTCTAAGGGGCCGCTGGTTTTCACCAGAGCCCGTCGCAAGGCGGGATGGACTTGCTGCGGCAGGCGACCCCCAGGTCGCTACCCCTGGCTTGGTTGCTAGTGACGGCAGGCGAGGTATGGCAGATGCAGTAGGCAGAGGTCTGTAGGCGTAATCGCAGGTGGCAGACAGTAATCAGGAACAATAGGAAGGCAGCGGACAGGGACTAGGGACCGGGTCAGAGGACAGGAACAGGGAACAAGGAGCTGGGCCAAACGCTATGGGAAGCATGAAGAGGCTCCAATACGAGGGACAGGGCATGCTGGGATTTATAGGGAGTGATTGGTGCAAACCTCCAATTAGGGACGGACTGGCCCTTTAAATCTGAGACAGCCGGCGCGCGCGCGCGCCCTAGGAGGCGGCCACGCGCGCACCCGCCGGCACAGACAGAGACAGGAGCGGGGCGAGGTAAGGCGCCCCCCGGGGTCGAACTGGTGGCAGAGCCGGGTCCCTGCACATGGACCCCGGAGGCTGCATGAGGCAGAGAGAGGCTGCATGAGGCAGAGAGAGGTTGCGGCGGCGGCCCGGAGCACGGGACGCCGCCGCGGCCGTGACATAGTAGTAGTAGTATTAGTAGTATATTTATTTTATTTATTTATTTATTTTAATAGTGTCTGAATAGTGTCAGCTAGTCTCCCACATTCCTACATTCTCATGTAGCATATTGCTAATGGGTAGGGGGGGCATATTTGTAAAGAAAGCTGCCCAACCTGGTGGCCATTTTTAAAGATGACATTTTGGAAACAAGCCAATATTTTCAAATGAGATGGTGTGCATATATTAAACACTTTTTTTAGAGAGAGAATTGAATCAGTAATCTAGATAAAATCTAAATGTAATGATAGTGCTTGATCGAGCTCCTTGTGGTGCTCTGGTTACTGCAGAACACATTAAAACTCCAGCAATATGCCTTCACTTGGCTTCTTACATTTTTTTGTAGTAACATATTGCATTTTTTCGTTAAAATTGTTCTATATTTTGTCTCTTGAAGGGGTGTAAAGACGAAATATACAATGAAAAAAAAGGCAATATGTAGCTGCCAAACACAATAGAACCCTGGCAGTATGGCGTACATTGACAGCATACCACCGGAATTCTAATGTGTCTTGTAGTAACCAATTGCATTTTTTCTTTCTAATTTTTGTACATTTCATTTACACTTCTTTGGAAGGTCAAACTGCTACCTTCTGCCCTTTGGCTGTGTCTTTAATTGAAAAGTCCATTGAAATTAATCGTAAAAACGGTGAAAGGACCGTGACAAAAGAAAAACTGTGTGTGAACAACAAAAAAATAACGTCCGCTGTTTGCAACAGACATCCGAAACTAATTGAAATGATCATTATTTTGACATCCATGCAGATAATGTCTGTCATTTTATACACTGTGTGCATTGGACGTCCGGCATTCCATTGACTTCAATGCATTGCAGTCCTGGAATACCTCTTTTTTTCCCCACTTAGACCAGGAAACAGCCAGGAGCCCAGAACATGATTGACGGTATGTGGCCACCAGCACTGAAGCCAAGGAGGTGAAAGCATGTTATTTCTTTTTTTTACCTTGCTGGCACTTGTGAAAAAAAGAAGTCTGCCGTCACTTTTCCTTTAAGCACATACAGTGGTGCCTTGAATTACGAGCATAATGCATTCCAGGACTATGCTTGTAATCCAAATCCACTCTTAAACCAAAGCAAATTTTCCCATAAGAAATCATAGAAATGCAGACAATTGGTTCCACACCCCAAAAATAATGATTTATTATTCTGAATAACATGTAAAACAAATGAAACAAACATTCCGAAACAGCAAAATAAGTGATATTTTAAGTTACTGTGCAGTAGTGGAGAGGATAGAAAACACAAGGGCGGACAGAGACTGCCAGGGGCATGAAGAAGTGAGCAAGGCAGATGTGGGCACATACTGTACATGCAGCACTCTCTGTCTGGGGAGAGAGGGGTTGCAGCTATGGAGAGATTTCCCCCACGGTTCTGTCCCCTGATGTGAACCCCAGCCTAGGGTGGATCTGCTATGATTTGGAAGGTGAGAGAGACTTCATCGGTCAGAGTACAGGGCTGTAGACCCCGCTATGCAGGTCATGCCCCTCTTCCACTTGCGCCGTACCCAGTACAGAAAGCTCTTAAACCAAAGCAATGCTCTTAAACCAAGTCACAATTTTGAAAAACTGTGAGCTATTAAACTAAAACACTCTTAAACCAAGTTACTCTTAAACCAAGGTACCGCTGTATTTGGATTTTGTGACTCTATCAGGCCTAGGTCTATACTCTTCAGTGATAACTCCAGCTTTTATCTGTGTATGGCTATGTTCATACAACGTTTTTTTCAGTTGCGCTTAAAATGATGTCTGTCATTTTGAGTCTAAAATAACGGACGTCATTTAGCAGCCTGGTCTCCCCTTGCAAAACTGGTGTATGTACATTATTCTAGTTCGGGGGTTACTAATTGGCCTTTGCGGCTTAATTGAAAAGTCCTTTGAATTTAATAATAAAAACAGAGAAAGAATGGTGACAAAAGACAAACTGTGTGTGAACAACTAACAAAAAGCAACCTCTGTTTGCAAAAGACGTCCGAAAATAATGATAATGTTAATCGCTTTGATGTCCGCGGTAAAGACGTCCGTTATTTAATACATTGTGCGCATTGGACGTCCGTAAATTTCAAAATCGGATGCCTTTTCTCTATTTTTGACGTGTGAACATAGCCTATGACACCCTTCTATTCTTCATTCCAGGTACACTAATAAATCAGCTTTCTCCTGCTACTTTGAGATGTTAGCATCGCTGAACGCTGTGCTGAACCATTTCCTATGAGATGGCATTGCCCTATAAAGCACTCTTAGGCTATGTTCAGACGCTGTAAGAGACCAGCTGTTCTGTGACCCGTGTCACGGAATAGCTGGTCACATAAAAATCATCCTGGCTGGTACTGCAGCATCGTCCGGATGATCTTTAGCGCTGCTGAGTTCTGATGCAGGCACATCCGTGCACGCCCGCATTAGAACTCCCCACTGTACACAATGGAGTGTGCGGCCAGACATGTCAGTTTTTTGCAGCACCGCTAGGGATCCCAGCCGGACTTTGGGGGACATGTATCAAAGTTAAAAAAACATGTTTTTTCCTGCGGAAAGGGGTCAGATGCGAATAAATTATTCGCATGTGGCACCTTTCCGCCCGATACGCCAGGGGGGCAGGGAGGGGGTGGAACGGGGGTGGAACGGGGGCGCAGTCCACCTCTATATAAATCTCTGTAGTCTTGGAGCAGCGGGGACATTTTTTTAACCGGCGCAGAAACGTCGGACTTAATAAATGTCCCATTTGTGTATACACTCCGGTTGGGATTCCCTCAGCCTTCAGCCCAATGTAAGTTCTGTGCTAATCACGGCCGTTGCAATAAAGCAGGGACATAGCGAGGGGGGGCACGGGGGCAGTTGCCCCGGGCGCAAGGCAGGAGGGGGGCGCCAGCCTCCTTCATACACAGTGCCTTTTTGCCTGTAGCTTTTAAGTGAATAAAGTCTGAACACACACACAGCGTCCCTGTCATCTTAAAAGCTGCTGACAGAGAGAGAGGCTGTGAGTGCAGGAAGTCATGGTGTAAGGAGCCTCCAGCTACCTGGACATCAGCTCTGCACTTCAGGATGAGGAGGCAGTGGGGACACCTGACGATTCTTATCTGACTTCCTGTTTCCTGTGAGCCTGCAGCTCCAGCCTGCCTGTATAGAATATTCAGCCCCAACATCTGTCATGTGTCTTTATTGATCATGATCATTATTTTGACATCCATGCAGATAATGTCTGTCATTTTATACACTGTGTGCATTGGACGTCCGGCATTCCATTGACTTCAATGCATTGCAGTCCTGGAATACCTCTTTTTTCCCCACTTAGACCAGGAAACAGCCAGGAGCCCAGAACATGATTGACGGTATGTGGCCACCAGCACTGAAGCCAAGGAGGTGAAAGCATGTTATTTCTTTTTTTTACCTTGCTGGCACTTGTGAAAAAAAGAAGTCTGCCGTCACTTTTCCTTTAAGCACATACAGTGGTGCCTTGAATTACGAGCATAATGCATTCCAGGACTATGCTTGTAATCCAAATCCACTCTTAAACCAAAGCAAATTTTCCCATAAGAAATCATAGAAATGCAGACAATTGGTTCCACACCCCAAAAATAATGATTTATTATTCTGAATAACATGTAAAACAAATGAAACAAACATTCCGAAACAGCAAAATAAGTGATATTTTAAGTTACTGTGCAGTAGTGGAGAGGATAGAAAACACAAGGGCGGACAGAGACTGCCAGGGGCATGAAGAAGTGAGCAAGGCAGATGTGGGCACATACTGTACATGCAGCACTCTCTGTCTGGGGAGAGAGGGGTTGCAGCTATGGAGAGATTTCCCCCACGGTTCTGTCCCCTGATGTGAACCCCAGCCTAGGGTGGATCTGCTATGATTTGGAAGGTGAGAGAGACTTCATCGGTCAGAGTACAGGGCTGTAGACCCCGCTATGCAGGTCATGCCCCTCTTCCACTTGCGCCGTACCCAGTACAGAAAGCTCTTAAACCAAAGCAATGCTCTTAAACCAAGTCACAATTTTGAAAAACTGTGAGCTATTAAACTAAAACACTCTTAAACCAAGTTACTCTTAAACCAAGGTACCGCTGTATTTGGATTTTGTGACTCTATCAGGCCTAGGTCTATACTCTTCAGTGATAACTCCAGCTTTTATCTGTGTATGGCTATGTTCATACAACGTTTTTTTCAGTTGCGCTTAAAATGATGTCTGTCATTTTGAGTCTAAAATAACGGACGTCATTTAGCAGCCTGGTCTCCCCTTGCAAAACTGGTGTATGTACATTATTCTAGTTCGGGGGTTACTAATTGGCCTTTGCGGCTTAATTGAAAAGTCCTTTGAATTTAATAATAAAAACAGAGAAAGAATGGTGACAAAAGACAAACTGTGTGTGAACAACTAACAAAAAGCAACCTCTGTTTGCAAAAGACGTCCGAAAATAATGATAATGTTAATCGCTTTGATGTCCGCGGTAAAGACGTCCGTTATTTAATACATTGTGCGCATTGGACGTCCGTAAATTTCAAAATCGGATGCCTTTTCTCTATTTTTGACGTGTGAACATAGCCTATGACACCCTTCTATTCTTCATTCCAGGTACACTAATAAATCAGCTTTCTCCTGCTACTTTGAGATGTTAGCATCGCTGAACGCTGTGCTGAACCATTTCCTATGAGATGGCATTGCCCTATAAAGCACTCTTAGGCTATGTTCAGACGCTGTAAGAGACCAGCTGTTCTGTGACCCGTGTCACGGAATAGCTGGTCACATAAAAATCATCCTGGCTGGTACTGCAGCATCGTCCGGATGATCTTTAGCGCTGCTGAGTTCTGATGCAGGCACATCCGTGCACGCCCGCATTAGAACTCCCCACTGTACACAATGGAGTGTGCGGCCAGACATGTCAGTTTTTTGCAGCACCGCTAGGGATCCCAGCCGGACTTTGGGGGACATGTATCAAAGTTAAAAAAACATGTTTTTTCCTGCGGAAAGGGGTCAGATGCGAATAAATTATTCGCATGTGGCACCTTTCCGCCCGATACGCCAGGGGGGCAGGGAGGGGGTGGAACGGGGGTGGAACGGGGGCGCAGTCCACCTCTATATAAATCTCTGTAGTCTTGGAGCAGCGGGGACATTTTTTTAACCGGCGCAGAAACGTCGGACTTAATAAATGTCCCATTTGTGTATACACTCCGGTTGGGATTCCCTCAGCCTTCAGCCCAATGTAAGTTCTGTGCTAATCACGGCCGTTGCAATAAAGCAGGGACATAGCGAGGGGGGGCACGGGGGCAGTTGCCCCGGGCGCAAGGCAGGAGGGGGGCGCCAGCCTCCTTCATACACAGTGCCTTTTTGCCTGTAGCTTTTAAGTGAATAAAGTCTGAACACACACACAGCGTCCCTGTCATCTTAAAAGCTGCTGACAGAGAGAGAGGCTGTGAGTGCAGGAAGTCATGGTGTAAGGAGCCTCCAGCTACCTGGACATCAGCTCTGCACTTCAGGATGAGGAGGCAGTGGGGACACCTGACGATTCTTATCTGACTTCCTGTTTCCTGTGAGCCTGCAGCTCCAGCCTGCCTGTATAGAATATTCAGCCCCAACATCTGTCATGTGTCTTTATATGTGCCTATGTGTGTATGTATCTGTGTATGTATATGTGCATGTGTGTATCTGTCATGTGTCTGCATGTGTATATGTATATATGTCTGTATATGTGCATGTGTGTATCTGTCATGTGTCTGTATATGTGCATGTATGTCTGTATATGTGCATATGTGTGTTAGTATTTGTGTATGTGTCTGTATATGAGCATATGTGTGTATGCATATATGTACGTCTGTATATGTGTATCTGTCATGTGTCTGTATATGGGCATATATGTGTGTATATGTGTATCTGTCATATGTCTGTATATATGCATATGTGTGTATGTCTGTATATGTGTATCTAGTATCTGTCATGTGTCTGCATATGTGCATATGTGTGTATGCCTGTATATGTGTATCTGTCATGTGTCTGTATGTGGGCATATATGTGTATGTCTGTATATGTGTATCTGTCATGTGTCTGTATATGTGCATATGTGTGTATGTCTGTATACGCGTATCTTGTATCTGTCATGTGTCTGTATATGTGCATATGTATGTATGTCTGTATATGTGTATCTGTCATGTGTCTGTATATGGGCATATGTGTGTATGTCTGTATATGTGTATCTGTCATGTGTCTGTATATGTCCATATACATGTGTATGTTTGTATATGTGTATCTGTCATGTGTCTGTATATGTGCATATATGTGTATGTCTGTATATGTGTATCTGTCATGTGTCTTATTACTAGAATCAGATCTGCGCATGATACTGGGCAGGTTTTTTATGGCGGGGAGAGGTTTCTGTTTGAGGCGTCCAGGAGGAGGGGGGGGGGGGGGCAAACAGAATCTTTGCCCCGGGTGCAGGAAAAGCTAGCTACGCCTCTGCAATAAAGGCCGTGATTACTGCAGAACTTACGTTGTCTGTTTTTGGCCTTGAGTAGCAGGATAAGTATATAGTAAGCAGCAGTCCAACACATCAATGAAAGTCAAAGATAGGCAGAAGTTCAACAAGCCAAGAAAACTAAAATATAGCTCCTCCAGTAACATAAGAGAATGGCTATTCAAACTTTCCTTCTTCAGTTTTGAGTGGAGGGTTAAGTGAGATGGAAATGTCAAATCTACTTCTACTATGGGTAGATGTATGTGGTATCATTATGTATATAATCTTGGAAGTTACTTCCCTTTATTTCTGAAAATCTATTACACTGTGTTTCTGAAGAAACTAGCTTTTTATTTTTAGAAGATCTGATATTTTCTGAACTGATAATGAGTTACCTGAGTAATTGCTTGTTCTCAGAAAATGTATGATTAGCTTCTTTTCTTTTGGAAGAAACACTTTGAAGATTTTTATATGGAATGAATTTATGAGGAATTATTAGAAAATATATTTTCTGCTGCTTTCATTAAAGGAGAAATTCAGGCAAAATGTAAAAAAAAAAAATTGCAAGGGGTGGTGGGAACATAACAATTAAGGGGATACTTACCTGTCCCCAGGGCTCAGAAATGTCCACTTATTCAGTGATTTAGGCGGGACACCTCTGAAGTCACTGATGGGCTGAGTGGGTAAGTCATGCTGGGTCATTATAACACAGGAAGCCGGGAGAAACCGGAGACTGAGAGTGAGTTGGTGATACTGCGGCTGCAGGGGCATGCGAATGGGCAAGTATCCCTTAATTGTTATGCCCCCCCACCCACACCCTCAGTGATTTTTTCAAGTGCAAAATGACCCTATGGACCGTGCCAATTTTCATTTTTGCGCTTTTTTTTTTTTTTTTTTCCCCTAGCACTCTAGCACTTTAATTTTTCTATCTGCAGGGCCATGTGAGGGCTTGTTTTTTTCAGGAACAGATGTACTTTGTAATGGCATGTAATAACATGTATGACAGAACCCCAAAAATATTATTTATGAAAATATAAATTGCTAAAATTGGACAAAAGAATGCAATATTGTACCTTTTGGGGGGTTCCTGTGTCTACGTAATGCACTATACAGTAAAAGTGACATGATACCATTATTCTATAGGTCAGTCCGAACACAACCATATGCTGGTTTATGCAGATTTTCAAATGTTTTATTTATTTATTTGCAATTAATTATTAATAAAACGGCCCTATTGTGACTCCTATAACGGTTTTAGTTTTTCACCTACAGGGCTGCATGGGGTGTCATTTTTTGCACCATGATCTCTACTTTTTATTAATACCATATTTGTGTAGATCCAACATTTTGAAAACTTTTTATTATTTTGTTAATATATAATGTAACAAAAAATTGGTAATCCTGGCACTTTTTCCCCTCTTTCCGTTTACGTCGTTCGCCTTACAGGATGACGATTGTTATATTTTAATAGATCTGATAATAATTTTTATATGCTTCATTTATAATATGAGATAGGGGGTTGATTTTAATTTTTATTGGGGAAGGGGCTTTGGGGTATTTTTAAAAACATAATTTTTTTCTTTTTACTCATTTTGAGTCCCCTTGGGGGACTCAATGAGCAGAGCGTCGATCGGACGGAGAAAGGTAAGACATAAAGAGTGTGACTGCGGGGGTCCCGATTAATAAGTGACAGGAGCTGCTCCTGTCACTTACACGTAAACCTCGCGAGCGGCATTTAAAGGGTTAGTGACAGGCTGCAGCGTGATTGGTGCAGCCTGTCATTAAGGGTGAGAGCCTGGCTGCTAATTGCAGCCGGCCCCCACCTGCTATGAAGCGTCCTCCACTCCGGAGCACGCTTCATAGCGGTATATACACCCAGGATGTACTTGAAAGCCCAGGATCGTCTGGTGACAGGTGGTAAGGGCGTACAGGTATGTCTGGGGTCGTCTAGAGGTTAAATAATTTTTTTTAAATTCTGTGTATTACATTTGAATCTACTACCATGTTAGCATTCTACAGCTGTTCAGATGGCCCAAGTCCTCCAGAAAAAAACATCTACATACAGTAGGACATTTGGACAGGGAATGTTATTACTTTATTATGCACTTTAAGTCAGGTAATAATTGATGTACATGTAGACCATAAAAAGTATATGATTGTATAATTTAACACAACAGCCTTTATAACCACAATAAGTGAATGGAAAAATTCTGGTGTGAGAACTCTACCTCTAGTGCAGTTATGGAATGGGTGTATAGCGAGTGCACTACTTGGCTGGCACCAAATGACCTAATTAGTATGTATAATTAGTAGGCTCTATTTAGGCAATACCCCTAAAATATTATTTTGAAGTATAATTAAATCACAAGTAAATATGTATATATAACACTTTATCTAAATCAAAATTCATAAAAACATATAAACAAATGAACATGTAACTACACGCTTACAAAAAAATCTCTGTATATAAATCTCATGCGGTTGCAAATGGTATGATACAGGATATAGACTTGATTATTTGTAGGTTAAAATACATTTAATGCGGTTAATGCTCTGAAACGCGTATAAAGAGTTGCTACTACTATTGAATATATTGCAGAAGTATACTGCCATAACCACCTACCACCGGTCCCACCATTTATTAGCTCACAGCATAGTGAATGCATACAAATACTCCTATGCTGACAGAGAACACGGGAGCAGCTCTTAAGGGTAAACACCCATCTAATGTCAGGAGAGACAACCGAGCACTGAGCATTCAGCTCCAAACCGGACAGTACTCTAAACAAGACCCCGTGCACACGACACGAAGAACACTGAACATGAGGAGAGCTCCTGACGACATCTTCAAGTAAATAACCCTCTGTCTGCTCCCACCAGTCTGCGGCCGCAGACCTCATAGAATCAGAGTCTTCAGAGCGGTGAGAGGTGGATCTCCAGCGAATCTATTTTAACATATTTCTGTGAAAACGCTAATAAGCGCCACTAACTGTTGCAATTTATATTGAACTGATAAACAGAACAGTGATAACTGACTTGATCAAATATAGTAGTAATAAACCACGGCGACTTGCAAGGGCCCTGCACTAGTCGCATGCGGTTTTAACCGCACCGTATGCAACAACTACATGCGGACTTAACCGTACTATATTAATTTTAACCGCATTATATGTATTTTAACCTACAAATAATCAAGTCTATATCCTGTATTATACCATTTGCAACCGCATGAGATTTATATACAGAGATTTTTTTTGTAAGCGTGTAGTTACATGTTCATTTGTTTATATGTTTTTATGAATTTTAATTTTGATTTAGATAAAGTGTTATATATACATATTTACTTGTGATTTAATTATATTTTGAGATAATATTTTAGGGGTATTGCTAGAGAGCCTACTAATTATACAGCCTTTATAACCACAAGTTAACTTAGTGCACGTCTCTACGAGGCTTTCAGAGATTATGAGCATCATAGTGGGCATGTAGACTCTTGCTTGCAGTATGTATTCATTGAGCAGCAAGGCATACAATCTAATATGATGGGGCTGATTTACTAACGTTTTCCCGGCAGCAAATTGTTGGGGTTTTGTCCATTCTGTCTGTCAGTTTAGTGTTTTGACACATCTACTAAAGGTTTGCAACACAATCCAACAAAACCCTACCAAAAAAATGACAAATTGGTCAAGTGAACTTGTGGTGGGTGTGTCCTTAAAACCCACTACAACTGACAGATTTATTAAGCAAACCCTCATTTTTGGTGGGGTTTCTATTTTAAAAACCAGCCCCTTATAGTGTGGCATGCAAACAAAGGTGGACATCACTATATCCAAAAACATGAAAAAGGGGTGCTACACATGCTCACACAAAAGTACATCAAAATGAGAAGAAACAAAGATGGAGTATATTATGGGTATGTTGACACGCTGTACAAACAATGTCCGTTCCACCATGAATGGCTGTTGTTTAATGCTACCTGATTATGATCATTAATTCCAGCCGTAGGTAGCTTTAAACAGCCGTTTACACAGGAAAGCCATTGTTTATACAGCATGTGAACATAGCCTAACTGTGCACACCTTTATAGATTTAAATAACTTTATTTATACAGCTGAACAGATAAAAGCACTTAAAACATCCAAAAGAACCTGCACATCCGTGAAATACAGAATGTGCACCCCAGACTTTTGTGGAGTTAAAGGAAAAGCCCCGCGATTTATATAATCAGGCAGCCTGCAAGGGGAGGGGGTTTGATTGACAACAGACGAACCTCTCCATGTTACCATGGTGAGTGGCGGGATAAGCCTTGGGACCCCCACCGGGATCTCCATCGCTTACCGTCCCGTCCCGGCCAATAAACAGGCTGCTCTTCACAACTCAGGGGAGAATGCGGGGGTCTCGGGGACCAGTCCTGCCACTGCTGGGCACAGGGAGAGGTAAAACCGTACTTGTAATCAATTTCCCCCCTTTCCCTGCCGGCTGCGGAATTTTATAAATCGACGAACTTCTCCTTTAAGAATGAAGAAAAAAATAAATAATGAATGTAAATTGCAAACTTGTTTTAATTTTGAAAGCTATAACAACAGTGACACTTTCAGTTATAGAATCTATATAATAATAAAGTAATTTAATTTGAAATAGCAATGTGAAGGCTAGATCAAGGCCATTTGAAACATTCATATAGTCATACAACATAATAGAATAAAACAGGAATTTGGGAGTTGTCATTTCTGAAGTGTTTTAAGCAAAGTTTTTACACTATCGGTCTGACAGTATTATATGACATTAATTGTGGTGGCAATTTAATTCTCTGAATGTACTGAAAACAAACAGATAATCCATTTGTTCCCCTTAATAGTCATATGATTCTTTCATGTCCTTCATCCAGGTGGCTTTTGTGTCGTTTAATTATTGCTTTGCTGTGGATCAAATTCACAATTGGCTGTTATGACCAAGACAAGCTGAATGGATTGCGCTGCTACTGTTCAATGAATAATTTGAGAACACGGACTGAACTCTGCCTCTGTACAACTAGAGAAAACGGTTACATTTTCCAGCCATTGCGCACACATAACAGTGGATACAAAGGCAGGGGAGAAAAAATAAATCTGTTAAGGGAAAGGTTTTTATAACTGAGTTTAATCAAATTAAAAATTGAATAGCATGAAATAATAGTTTAGTTTTGCATAATTTGTTTCTTTTTTCAACAGTATAATCACTTACAGCCATATTGCTGCCATATAATGCTGCCAATCAAGTTGCCAATTTTGGTGTCTATTAGAATATCACTAACATGCACATTTATACTCAAACTTGACTTTCTCTTTCCGTTTCCCTCTGTTTATTAAAACAATAAAACTGGAAGTTTGACTGTTATAGCAAGAAAACTGTCATTCATATTGAAAAATTTGTCGGCCCATTGGCTTTGGGTCATGCCCAAGCTGGAGTCTACGTATCTTGTTTGTCTTCACTCATGTTCAGGATGCAAAAGATGGAATTCTGCTGCTAGAGGGTACTAGGTCACTCCAAAAGTAGAGTCATCATATGGTAGTGTCTGGCCCAGCAGAAACATAGTAATGATACAGCAAACCAGAGAGGTCAAGCAGGTAGATGTTGTCAGCAGGCTGGGTTGTAAAATGTAGACTGAGTACAAGAAAAACCTCAGAGGTGTAGGCAAATACGAGCAGATGGTCAGAGTGAACAGCAAGAGAGACAGTATTATGAAAAAAGGGCCAGGCAGAAAAGTAATTGAAAAAACAGGTTTGAGTCAGGATATACAGAATAAGAGGAATAGGATAGCAAACCTTTGCAATGTACACTAGGAAACAACAATATTCAGGCAGCAGGGAGGGGGCAGAGCTGTTTTATTTGTGTACGTGAGCTAGGAGAGGTAGGGGAACCATTAAGTATATCTTAAAATTAATGAGAGCTGGTATGTGCATACCTTAGAGGCCAGACAAAGAAGGTGGTGGTTGCTGGGAAGACTTACACAAGCTTGAACGAGGAGACTGCAGAAGCTGAAAGTGCCAGGATGCAGATGAGAGACATTTCTGACTATTCCACCCGACTTCCAATTTCTGTACTACGACGACCGATAGATACCGGCATGGCCAGTTCACCCTACAGTTCTTGTGTTTGTTTTTTCTTGTCTTAGTCTTGTGTTTCACTTATAGTAGCACAGCGATAAGTCTTCTGGTTAGGGCCAGCCTAACAAGTAGCCGATCATTTCAAGAGGAAAGGACAGTGGGGCAGATGCCAGCATTAGGGCTTCAGCCCAAGGGTCCCAGCCTGACAGTTATGCAGTCAATTGCCTTCATACTGCCCAGGTTCTAATGTGTCTTGCAGTAACGTATTGCACTTAATCGTTCTAGTTTTTGTATATTTCATTTACACATTGCTTCAATGGAAGTAATATTGAAAAATTTGAATGAAAAAATGCAATATGTTACTGCGGTGGGCGGGAGATATAACTGACCATAAGTAATTGAAGGTGTATGGCTACCTTGATGTGCTCAGTCGAACATCTACTGTAGCTTGATTGATCGCCCTTTTGCTCAAACAAGAATGCTCGCTCAACACTAATGATTAGTGTTAACTTAATTTAAAATGATTGGGTGGACAACAAGAGTTTCAGCCATGCTGATTTTCCCAGTGGAACTTTTATGTTTTATCTTCAGAAGACTCTGGGAAAATAAAGAAAGCACTTTGAATATAGTTCTAGATCAAGTAAATCAGTTATTATAAGCATTATTTTAAGTAAAATATTTCCCATGACGAGTCCTAAAAGTATAACTACGCTAGATGAGATGGGAATACAACTTAGGCTGAGTTCACACACAGTATATTTCAGGCAGTATTTGGTCCTCATGTCCGGTCCTCATTGCAACCAAAACCAGGAGTGGATTGAAAACACAGAAAGGCTCTGTTCACACAATGTTGAAATTGAGTGGATGGCCGCCATATAACGGTAAATAGCTGCCTTTATTTCAATACAACAGCCTTTCTGTGCTTTTAATCCACTCCTGGTTTTGGTTGCAATGAGGACCTGACATGAGGACCAAATACTGCCTGAAATATACTGTGTGTGAACCCAGCATTAAAGCGACTCTGTACCCACAGGCAGTATTTGGTCCTCATGTCAGGTCCTCATAGCAACCAAAACCAGGAGTGGATTGAAAGCACAGAAAGGCTCTGTTCACATAATGTTGTAATTGAGTGGATGGCCGTCATTTAATGGCAAATATTTGCTGTTATCTTAAAACAACGGCTGTTCTATTGAAATAATGGCAGTAATTTACAATTATATGGCGTCCATCCACTCAATTTAAACATTATGTGAACAGAGCCTTTCTGTGTTTTTAATCCACTCCTGGTTTTGGTTGCTATGAGGACCTGGCATGAGGACCAAATACTGCCTAAAATATACTGTGTGTGAACCCAGCCTTGAAATTGCAGCCCTGTGCCCTACGGGCGTATCTGTGCCCTTACTTTGCACCACCCCCTCCGTCCCTTCTCCCCGCCCTCTTCATCATTAGGAATGCCACTGGAAAATTTACTTCTGATTGAACATTGCACAGGTGTCTTAATGATCAAGCCCATGTGCTGTGGTAACACAGGTGGTGAATAATAGGCAATCTGCCTGGAGCATTTCCAATGATGAAGAGGGTGGGGAGGAGGGACGGAGGGGTGGGGCAAAGTTAGGGCACAGATAAACCCGTAGGGCACAGAGCTGCAATTTTAAAAGTAAATTTTTAGGACAATAACCATATCAACTGCCAAACGGACCGCAAGACAGATCTTGGATTAAAAGCAGCTATCCGAAGGTACAAGTGGTTTGGGGGGTCAGATTGTGGGTACAGAGTCGCTTTAACTCTCTACTGTTACATCCCCATGACGGAGATTATCTCTAATCACACACAATGGCCACTGTTTTTAGCATGGGCCAAGAAACAGTTTAAGAACACAACTGCATAATGCGTACAGACATATGTGAACACAGTCAGAAAGTACAGTACACTAGAAATATTCTTTGAGCTAGTTGCCAATTGGTTAGAAGAAACCAAAAAGAAACAAAGAGCTAGACATGAATCAAAGAGTGCACTCCACCATACGATTTATGAAAAATAGAAAAAATGAATTTTATTAGTTACAAATCACATAGAACACTACACAATACAATTAAAAACAATTAAAAAAGTTCCAGTCAGGAACATACAAATCTACGGTCTACCCACAAAATCAATATTGGGCATCAGACCTACGGGGGGTAGCATACAAATAATATTGTTGACATGACCCAAGTGAAATATATTAGATGTCAAAAAATAATAAAGTCAAATCCCTAGGCACTGCGTGCAAAAAGCTAGTGTTGCCTGGAAAAACAGTATTATGCAAAATGAAATCTTATCAATTCAGAAGAAAAAATGTAATCAAAAACCATGATAATGAAAGCATAAGTCCAAGTGTCAACAAATCAAAAACCAAAGCACTGCACTGAAAAACCAAATGTCAAAATATATGTATAAAGAAATATCACCCAAAGCAACATAGGATGGATGTTGGTGCCTGAATGGAGCAAGGGTCATGGAGCTAACACCCCCGCAAAAGAACCCCACGCGTATCGTCACCCTCCGGTGACTTCGTCAGGAGTGAAGACTGTGTGTCACAGTGTCCTTAAATACTTTAGTCAAGCAAAATATCTATATAATACAGCTGTTTGATTAACTAAATTTAATAATCGCAATTACCTGGTAGTGTTATGCTGTGCGGATGACCTATCAAGACATGGCCGCTCTCGGCGTCCTCAGATGCCAAATGCGCATGTCCGTGCGCTCAGTGTCATGTGATCATGACGTAACCCGGCTTATGGGATCACATGACTACCGGCACAGAAGATCATGTGACCGCCATGTAATACAATGTTCGCGCATGCGAAAAGACTTAGACAAAATAGAAAAAAAAAATAAAAAATTCAAAATAACAAATAATCACAACTCAGTGGCCAGGCTAAACAACGGGTCCTCTATCAAATGGGTATAAATGATCCACCCATTGTAAAGTGCTAGCACATAACACGTAATGACTAAAACAATTGTTTTTGTTATTGGATATTCATTATTCTTAAAATACTTAATATATCCATTATTAATTGTATTATTTTTACTTTTATACTATTTTATTATTTGTTTATTGTTTTTTATTTATTTATTATTATTTATTATTTGTTCTTTTTTGTTCATTTATTATTATTATTATCCTCGTTCATTATTTGTTTTTTTATATATAATGTTATTTATCATTTATTATACATAATTGTATTATTTTGTTATTTTCTTATTGTTTTATTCTTCTCTACTCTCATTTTTTATTATCATTATCATAATTTGGTCTTGTTAATGTTGTTATTTTGTTATATTCATATAATTAGATATTTAATTTATATTAGTTTATTTTATTTTTGATAAACTTGATTCTTATTTAATTCTACCATTCTATAGGCATCAAAAGTACCAAAGTAGAATATATGAGCATGATTCAATATGTGTGATGTACCGTATAATAAAATAAATCTCCCACCTTAATTAGAGTACACCCGTTTATTGAGCCTGGCCACTGAGAAAAAGCAATTAATAAACTGAAAATAACTTACAAAATACTAAAAAAAAAGAAAAAAAAAAAAAAAAAGAAAAAAGAAGAAGTCCACAGAGAACCATAAGAGCGACGACATATTTGGGTCAGGGAAGCATCAGGTAGAAGGTTATGCCGAAGTACACATTCTACAGCCAACAATGAACCATACGGTCCTGCAGAGTTAGATGCATTGATGCGTTTTCTTATTTGGCATCTGGGAAAATCCAAGTCTGTATGGTCCATGTAGGTCTATCCGGTCCATGTAGGTCTATCCTTTACTTTATTATTTTTTGACATCTAATATATTTCACTTGGGTCATGTCAACAATATTATTTGTATGCTACCCCCCGTAGGTCTGATGCCCAATATTGATTTTGTGAGTAGACCGTAGATTTGTATGTTCTTGACTGGAACTTTTTAAATTGTTTTTAATTGTATTGTGTAGTGTTCTAGACCAAAATAATATAGATGCATATGTATAGAACATATCACCCCTCCCCCTTCCCTGTATCCATCCCCTCCTTGGTTGAACTTGATGGACATGTGTCTTTTTTCAACCGTATTAACTATGTAAATTTGTAACTAATAAAATTCATTTTTTCTATTTTTCATAAATCGTATGGTGGAGTGCACTCTTTGATTCATGTCTAGCTCTTTGTTTCTTTTTGGTTTATTATGATTGCTATCTAGACATTGAGTGGCACCCCATAGTTTCATGTAGTATTCGGTTGAGCCACCTGTCTTTTTGTGGCCAATTGGTTAGAAGGTTATGAAATAGCCAGAGGTATATCTTCTTTTAGAGAGGTTATGACAGTTATGCATTGATAAATAATAATTACTATGATAGGACAAAAACAAAAAAATTATTAAACTCATATAGTTTGAGAGTTGTAGACTAGGGGGGGGGGGGTATTTCTATTGCCTCAGCAAAGGGGCTATTTGTAATGTACCAAATGTTCTCATAGAAACGTATCCCTCTATCGTTACTGTGTTTTGTCATGTGCAATTATAAAATGTGTTTACAAACAAATTTTTCACATTATTATTGTAATCAGTGGGATTCTAGACACGTCTACATAATATGAAGTCAGAAGGCATGTATTCTCCTAGGCTTTCCCTTGGACAAGTTGGAGGTTCTTGCCATATGTTCCGTATCATCATGCCTGATGTTGTCTAGTTGTGGAATCCTGGCTTTATTGGTGGCTTCACAGTAAGCCCAGGTGCAGCATAATGAGTTGGACACATGCTGTGATCAAAACTCAACAGCAAAGCGCTTCACTATGAATGCCAATATCCCCTAAAACATGCCATGGGAGAAGAGGAGGGTAGAATACCATGAAATCATTTGTTTTGTTCAGTATTGCTTATCATTTTCTCAGGTTCCTGCCAGCATCTTTATGGGTCAGTCTTCCATGACTTTGAAAAATTGTCTCCGATTGTCTTGGAAAAGTTTGATGTTTCCTTTTACCCGAGCAGAAAAATGTTTCTACTTGATCAAATGTGAAATGCCTTTCAAATCGTTGCAATGGTGAACATTAGAAAATATATAGGGGGGAAATAAAAATACAGTAGTAGTATAGCTTCATTATTCCTATAATTCTATGGAGCAGATGGGCCTTACAATTACATACTGTGCACTGAATTACAAATGAATGCTATGCGTTGTGACAGAATCCTCCTGGAGGCAATGGTGTACTCATCGCTTGAGGTTGCCAGAATTACGGCAATTAGGGAACTCTAGTCTATAGATATCTTTAAGGATTTTTTAAATAGATCCTAAACCATATTGTGTGGAAGAATTTTGCATAATAAAATATAAATATGCTGGTCATGTATCTGGACAGGTTTACAGATTAGAAGAGAGGTGGAGGATATCTCTGTAGAACAAACAAGACTTTGGTCTCTAAGAGAATTCTAACTAATGAAAGATGGCTATATGACATAACGGATTGTGGCAGATAAACATAATCCAATACTTAGACTCAATGTAACAAAGATCATGATTGGTAACAGCTACAGTATGAACCTTGCTTCAACACAGTTTTACAGCTTTGATCCATCCCAAGCCTTCAGTTAACCCACTAGTGAAAAGATAGAGATCACTAATTTGGTTTCTCTTAACCTTTTAAGGACCTTTTTAAGCCAATTTTTGCTTTTGCGATTTAGTTTTAGGTTGGGTGGTTTGTGCATAGATTGCTGTTTCGGTAGGTCTGGCTAGTGGGGTTTCACACTTCATGGCCAAGCGTTGTCTGGGGTTGGGTCAAGTGCTGGGTAATTTAGTTTGGCACTTTTTTCACTTAGCAACACATTTGTAGCTTCCATGACTACTCGGAACAATTCACTTTGTATGTTTTAGTGTATATCACAGTGCATGCACTATTAAATTACCTTTTTGTACAAATATTACTTATTTATTTTTATTTATCCATAATTAAAGGGAATGTGTCACCTAGATTTTCTAAAAGAGTCAGGTACTAAAAGTTATTTTCTAATTTAACTTAGTTGTAATTTTTTTATTTTTGTACATTGTTATGGGGGCTGCGATCTTTCCTGAGCTATTTTTAACAACATTTAGTGACACTCTTTACCGCAAGATTCATGGACATAGATGGCAATAGACATATTCTGCCCCCTTGAGATGAATGTGAAACATTATTAAACGTTCTCTGTAACCTTTGAAGAGGTCATGCCATGGGGAGCTGCTATTGTCTCCTCTATCTACTGGTGTCACATGTTGCTGCAATGCTGTACAGGTCACTTTACAGCAGTCTTCTTTTATCACTACAGACACAACATGGAGTCTCAGCTTAATTTTAGTGCTATCGGGCTAAAATAGAATTAAAACTTCAAAATATCAGGATATTATTTATTCTGCAATAGCCTCACACACATTGTTATAACCAGTCCCGTGTACTGGTCGCCGGCTTGCACGCTCAGGGATGGGGGCGCTTGTGTACTTATAGCTCAAGTGTATCTATAATTCATTGATTGGTAAAACTAAATTTTCCTGATATATGAGTGTGCATTATCGCTTATATTATAGCTATTGATCATCGCCCGCAACATGCTCCCAACCCCATTATTTCATGAGACAGTCAGAAGGAGCAAGTGGAGCGCTGAAAAGAAGAAAAAATAGGGCCTTTTTGCGCTCCAGATAACCCCTTTAATACTTTGGATTTAGTGGCACCATTATGGAGAATGCCCCCTGCTCCATCTATGTGGATTCTATAAACTATACAGTCATGGCCAAAAGTTTTGAGAATGATACAAATATTAATATTTACAAAGTCTACTGCTTCAGTTTTTAAAATGCCAATTTGCATTTAATCCAGAATGTTATAAAGAGTGATCAGCTTAACAGCAATTACTTGCAAAGTCAATATTTGCCTAGAAAATGAACTTTATACAACCAAAACAGATTTCAACATCATTACAGGCTGCCTTAAAAGGACCAGCTAACTAATAATTTATCACATTCCTGATCAAAAAGTCGCATATGTGCAATCAAGGTACCAATAGAAAGAAAACATCATTGCACAAAAAATGACACTTCAGACAGCCCCATAGACCAAAGGATAAAAGCGCTATAAGCCTGGGAATGGAACAATTTAAGGGTATGTTCACACTATGTATCTGTGTGGCTGTAGTTTTTACGCGGCTGGAAATGTGCGGCTGAAACTACGGCCGTGGGAAAAAATAGACATGCGGCTGAAAACATACAGTCATTTACTTGGAAATCTGGTTCAACTAAAAATAACAAATAAAATCTTTAGAAAGTGATGCAAACACCTCTGGATGCATCTGGGAAAGCAGGGAAACAGTTTACAGGAATCGCTATTACCGGGGTTTGCGATACTCTGCAGTAATGCCGATGCCTCTCATGGTTAATATATTTAATTAATAAAACACATTTTCATTGTAATAAAGTCCCTTTCGTTGTTCAATAATTAAATTTAAACGAATCCATCATTTTGCAATTAAATATACTGTATATATTTATATATAAATATATATATAAAAAATGTATATTTGTATATATATTTATTTTTTGACAGTATATTTAATTGCACAATGATGGATTCGTTTAAATTAAATTATTGAACAACGAAACTGATTTTATTACAACAAAAATGTGTTTTATTAATTAAATATTAATTAGTACAGGAAGCTCCATTAAGCCGTTAATTCATATTCCCGGTAAATAGAGCATTATGTACTAATCAACACTTTACTTTAATTAAAACATCTAATGTTTCTTCTAATTATGTTATCACAATAGCATTATTAGAAGAAACATTTTGAATTATATGTGCGCTCAGCTGATTGGCTGATCGGCTCAGCGCACATATAATTAGCGGGTCCACAGCACAGTGACTTCATTGTGCTGCGGACCAGCGAAGAGGATACATTGGGGTGAGTATACAGCTATCCCCACCCCCTCCCCAGCACTGCACCCATCCCAGCAAGGAAGGGGGATCACTTAACCCCTTCCTTGCTGGGATGGGTGCAGTCTGACAACAGTCTGGCCCCCAAGGGGTTAAGGGGGATGCAATGCATCCTCCCTTAACCCATTGGGGGCCAGACTGTAAGCAGCGATCTGTAAGGTGCACAACACCGCTCACAATGATGGGTGTTGTGCTCCTGTGTGTTTTTTGTGTGTTCCTCCCTTTTTGTTTTTCAGATATCGGTATCCTGTGGATTACGTTGGATTCCATGGACTACGACGATGACCAGCGGTTGTTTGGTGTTTTTTTTTATAAAATAGTTAATGAGGGGTGTGGGGGTGTTTTTATTTGAATAAAAAAAAAATTCACTTGTGTCTTCTCTTTATTTCTTTACTTTATAGACTTAGTAGTGGAAGCCGTCTAATAGACGGAATCCATTACTAAGTCGGGGCCTAGTGTTAGCCGGTATAAAATGGCTAACACTAACCCCCCATTATTACCCCAGTACCCAATGCCACCAGGGGTACTGGGAAGAGCCGGGTGCAAGTGGTACCGGAGCGTCACAATTGGTGCTCCTGGACTGGGGCGGCAGCAGGCTGGTAAGATTTAGGCTGGGGGGGGCCTAAACCAATGGCTCTTCCCACCCTGGTGTTACCAGGCTGCTGTTGCTTGGTTTTTAACCCAGCTGGTTATGAAAATAGGGGGGACCCTATGCGTTTTTTTTTTAATAATTTATTTATTTGAAAAAAAAAATGGTCCCCCCTATTTTTATGTGCGCTCAGCCGATCAGCCAATCAGCTGAGCGCACATATAATTCAAAATGTTTCTTCTAATAATGCTATTGTGATAACATAACATAATTAGAAGAAACATTTGATGTTTTCATTAAAGTAAAGTGTTGATTAGTACAGAATGCTCTATTTACGGGGAATATGAATTAACGGCTTATGGAGCTTTCTGTACTAATTAATATTTAATTAATAAAACACATTTTTGTTGTAATAAAATCAGTTTCGTTGTTCAATAATTTAATTTAAACGAATCCATCATTATGCAATTAAATATACTGTCAAAAAATAAATATATATATAAATATACATTTATTTATATATATTTATTTTATTGAACAACGAAAGGGACTTTATTACAACGAAAATGTGTTTTATTAATTTAATATATTAACTATTAGAGGCATCGGCATTCGGCATTATTGCCGGCTATTTTTTTAAGAACTCCGTACGGACCGCCTGTTAATCCACGGCCGCATTTCCAGCCGCAAACAATGGTCTTGTTCATTTTTCACGGGTCCGTTTACGATCGGGCCGTAGGCTCATACATAGTGTGCACTGTGCAGCCATATATCGTATACTTTCCAGCGTCCGCATGAACCTGAAAAATACGTCCGATGATTTACAGCCCGCAATACAGCCGCACAGATACATAGTGTGAACATAGCCTTAAGGAGCATATTTTTGTTAACAATGGTTTGAATTTTTTTAGAAGCCATCACATACAAGAAAATTTGTAATCGTACCGACTTGAAGAACATATGTAACAAGTCAGTTTTACCCTAGGGCGACTGTCGTAAAAACAAATACCCCCCAAATAAACAAAATGCGGTTTTGTTTTGTTTTTCTTCAATTTCACCACACATTTATTTTTTTTCCTGCTTTTGCAGTGTACTTTATGAAAAAATTCAGTCTGTCATTGCGAAGTACAATTAGTGGCACAAAAAAAAGGGCTCATGTAAGTTTCTAGGTGAAAAATTGCAAGTCCTATGGCCTTTTAAGCACAAGGAGTAAAAAACGAAAACGCAAAAAAGAAATTGGCCTAGTCCTTAAGGGGTTAACAGAGGTGGCCAGTAGGCTGTGTGTGGAGGAGAGAGCAGGATGGCAGCAGGCAGTTACAGCAGAGCAGGGAGAGACTTACAGAGCGATATGGGGACAAAGAGAATAGGAATGGCAGAAATTGGATGATTGACTGGCTGATTGACATTTTTTTAAAATTGTGATTTTCCGATTTTTGACACTTTTATAACATCATGCTTTAACAAAATTTCGTTTCTGTAATAGTCCTAGTATTGTAGCTACTATAGTTTTGGCTGTTTTAATAAAATTAATTAAGACTTGATTCGCAAATCTTGGCGAGTTTGACCAAAAATTCACAAAGCTTGTGAGACAAATTTCCAGCTTCTTTGCTCATATCTAGTTTTGAACTATTCTGTTCAAAATTGTGATAAGTTGCTATTATAGTGCTGCATTCCATAGATAGATAGAAGATAGATAGGAGATAGATAGATAGATAGATAGATAGATTGATAGATAGATAGATAGATAGATAGATAGATAGATAGATAGATAGATAGATAGATAGACAGATGAATTATAACAGTTAACATATTAACCACTTTGACCATTGTTTACTTCATGATTTCTAGGAAGACTTTTTACTATAAATTATAGTACATACAAATTCTGTTCCCTTTATGTTGTTTTTAACCAAAACTATTATTTTTCCAAGGGAAAATGTGTACATGCTTTAAATGAATTAAAAAATAATTTTACCTCTAGATAACATTTATTCATCAGCTTAGCTGTAATCCTGTTTTCTTTTAAAATTACTAGATATGAGCTGTTTGCTGTTATTAAGTGATTAATAATAATCCACTTGAGCATTTTTTTAAACAAATTAAATATATTTGTTATACAAGGTCTAATCTTTAAGGGGGATGATGGCTTTTTTTATTGTTTATATAGCTGCATACTTAAATTTTCTTAGATGTTTTATTTATTTTTTTACCAGTCTGGTCCAGATAATGAAATATATTGTTTTTCTAATCTGCTACTATTTGCCATTTTTTATCCCTTCTATTATTATTATTATTATTATTATTATTATTATTATTATTATTATTATTATTATTATTATTAGGTCTGCCTTCTTGCCTCAGGCGTCTTAATGCCTTTTGGATATAGGCAACAATGGACAACATTAAACAGAAAAGTGGTACTTTTTTTTTTTTTTTTAGCTAAGGAAACATTTTAACTTTTTCTCTCTCTCTTTCTCTCTCTCTCTCGCGCGAGAGAGAGAGTGTGAGAGAGAGAGTGTGTAAACCAATCTCAGGTTGGCAAAACACATGCATGTCACCAGTCATATGATGCGAATATCCATTGAAATACTATTGATGGCCTAACCACAGTCCGCACCACTGCTGATTAGCTGTTCAGTGTCCACACTACACAAAGCATATGGAAAGAAGAGGGCTTAGTTCTCCTTATAATGGTAGAACAGTGTTATAGTAGCCTCAGCATCTATTCACTTCAATAGGAGCTAAGGTTGTAGAAAAACTGCGCTACCACTAGACAGACTAGTGCCAACTAGATTGTCCCTGTGCTCTGTGCACTGCAGGAACCGAACAGGTGATTGATATGGATAGGCCATTAATATTATTTCACTGGAAAACCCCTTTAAATAAAACATTTGTCAGATCATGCCACCTTTGGTCCGGTTATAATGCTCGTATGCATATTCAAGAACCAATTGTTTTCTTACTAAATCTCACTTCCCGTCCCTTTATAGGTGCCGCTGTTATTAGATGATCAATGTTATTCACTACACATATCCCTAATAACCAGTGGCGTAGCGACCGCGGTCGCAGGGGTCGCCGCCGCGACCGGGCCGCTACCAAGGGGGGGCCCGCGAGGCCCCCCCTTACCACTGCACTGCCCGCCTCCCACTCCCTCTTGTGACCGCAAGCAATGTTTTGCTTGCGATCACAAGAGGCAGGGGCCCCCGGCTGTCTTGCGGCCCCCAGGGAGCTCTGTGTGCGGCGGGGGGGAAGTACTTCCAGCGCAGGGAGCATCGCCTTAAGAAAAAAACAGGTCCCGCGAAGCTCCGTCCCCTCCACGCTAAGCCCCGCCTCCCGCCGGGGGAAGCCCGCCAGCGCGTGTGACCTGGGGGCTACAGAAATCATGCAGGTGAGTATAGATTTTTTTGTTTTTAAGGGGATGATGGGGGGTGTAGTGGTATGATGATGGAACAAGAGGAAGATGAGGGGTGTAGTGGTATGATGATGATGGAACAAGAGGATGATGAGGGGTGTAGTGGTATGATGATGATGATGGAACAAGAGGAAGATGAGGGGTGTAGTGGTATGATGATGATGGAACAAGAGGATGATGAGGGGTGTAGTGGTATGATGATGATGATGGAACAAGAGGAAGATGAGGGGTGTAGTGGTATGATGATGATGATGATGATGAAGGAACAAGAGGATGATGGGGTGTAGTGGTATGATGATGATGATGATGATGATGATGATGATGATGATGATGATGATGGAACAAGAGGATGATGAGGGGTGTAGTGGTATGATGATGATGGAACGAGGATGATGGGGATGTAGTGGTATGATGATGGAACAAGAGGATGATGAGGGGTGTAGTGGTATGATGATGATGGAACAAGAGGATGGTGGGGGTGTAGTGGTATGATGATGGAACAAGAGGATGATGGGGGGTGTAGTGGTATGATGATGATGGAACAAGAGGATGATGAGGGGTGTAGTGGTATGATGATGGAACAAGAAGATGATGAGGATGTAGTGGTATGATGATGATGATGATGATGGAACAAGAGGATGATGGGGGTGTAGTGGCATGATGATGGAACAAGAAGATGATGAGGATGTAGTGGTATGATGATGATGATGGAACAAGAGGATGATGAGGGGTGTAGTGGTATGATGATGATGGAACAAGAGGATGATGGGGGTGTAGTGGCATGATGATGGAACAAGAGGATGATGAGGGGTGTAGTGGTATGATGATGAAGGAACAAGAGGATGATGAGGATGTAGTGGTATGATGATGATGGAACAAGAGGATGATGGGGGGTGTAGTGGTATGATGATGATGGAACAAGAGGATGATGAGGATGTAGTGGTATGATGATGATGGAACAAGAGGATGATGAGGATGTAGTGGTATGATGATGAAAGGGCAGGTTTATGATGAGGATGTAGTGGTATGATGATGATGGAACAAGAGGATGATGAGGATGTAGTGGTATGATGATGATGGAACAAGAGGATGATGAGGGGTGAAGTGGTATGATGATGATGGAACAAGAGGATGATGAGGGGTGAAGTGGTATGATGATGAAAGGGCAGGAGGATGAAGGGGTAGTAGTATTATGGTGGAGGTGGTTGTAGTATGATGATGGAGGGTCAGGAGGATGAAAGGGGTAGTAGTATGATGATGGAGGGGGCAGGAGGAGGGGACAACATGGGGGGCATCTGTAAGGGGGATAAAATGGGGGGCATCTATATGGTTGATAACATGGGGGCAATCTATATGGGGGATAACATGGGGGGCATCTATAATAGGGACAACACAGGGGGCCATCTATAAGGGGGAAACATTGGGGGGCCATCTATAAGGTGGACTACACAGGGGGTGTATACAATAGGGGGATATGTACTATAAGGGAGTCACATAGAGTCAGGCTACCCACTAAATGAGGGTGTAAAGGGGCCAATACAGATGTGCAGTTTGTAGAGAGATGAGGATGGTGTCAGTGTGAGGAGCCTAATATGTTTGTCTGGCAGATTCTGTGGATTCGTGGCTCCAAAAAGTTCTCATAATGGCCCTGGGCAGATGGAGAAGATGAAAAGGGAAGAACTCCGATCAGAGAAGACGTCCCTTGTGAGTCACCTGATATATTTGCACTGTAATGTATATGGTGTATAGAGCCTGTGTAGAGCTGGGGCCACCTCTATATGACTGGATGAGGTGATATTGGTCTATGTACAGAGGATTTTATTCAGTAGCAGCGGTTGTGTTAGTCAGTATGTGGTAAGGGGGGGGGGGGCCCAAGTTGACCTCTTGCACCAGGGCCCAAGAGACATTATCCAGACTTGTGCTGCTTGGGGGCGACCTTCTCCGCCGGCGGTGCTGGCCGGGTTCTGGTGTGGTGTTTTTGGGTCTGGTCCTGTGGCATGGGGGTCGCAGGGCCGTCCCATGGCCCCCGTTCCCTGGCTGTGCACGCCTGCGGGGTTGGTGGCCACTGACTGGCACGGTGTGGACTTAGTGTAGGGACCCATGTGTATCAGATACCGGCACGAGGTACATGGGGCAGTATGGCTTGATCAATTCATACACAAAATTCTGATGTGTTTTTTTATTTAGCCAAGCGGCACTAGTATCAGCCATGGGTGTGATGTGCAGCACTCTGTTTCTTCCCTGAACCGCATTTTGTTTCTCTCTTTTCTCCGTGTATTGCACTCCTCCTGGTGAGACCCACATGACCGCAATTAGCAGGAGACACCTGAGTGCACATGGTTTTAATCCCTCCTGTTTTTTCCCATTCTGTTTGCTGCAGCTATGGTGAGCGCAATACCTTATCCAGACTTGTGCTGCTTGGGGGCGACCTTCTCCGCCGGCGGTGCTGGCCGGGTTCTGGTGTGGTGTTTTTGGGTCTGGTCCTGTGGCATGGGGGTCGCAGGGCCGTCCCATGGCCCCCGTTCCCTGGCTGTGCACGCCTGCGGGGTTGGTGGCCACTGACTGGCACGGTGTGGACTTAGTGTAGGGACCCATGTGTATCAGATACCGGCACGAGGTACATGGGGCAGTATGGCTTGATCAATTCATACACAAAATTCTGATGTGTTTTTTATTTAGCCAAGCGGCACTAGTATCAGCCATGGGTGTGATGTGCAGCACTCTGTTTCTTCCCTGAACCGCATTTTGTTTCTCTCTTTTCTCCGTGTATTGCACTCCTCCTGGTGAGACCCACATGACCGCAATTAGCAGGAGACACCTGAGTGCACATGGTTTTAATCCCTCCTGTTTTTTCCCATTCTGTTTGCTGCAGCTATGGTGAGCGCAATACCTTATCCAGACTTGTGCTGCTTGGGGGCGACCTTCTCCGCCGGCGGTGCTGGCCGGGTTCTGGTGTGGTGTTTTTGGGTCTGGTCCTGTGGCATGGGGGTCGCAGGGCCGTCCCATGGCCCCCGTTCCCTGGCTGTGCACGCCTGCGGGGTTGGTGGCCACTGACTGGCACGGTGTGGACTTAGTGTAGGGACCCATGTGTATCAGATACCGGCACGAGGTACATGGGGCAGTATGGCTTGATCAATTCATACACAAAATTCTGATGTGTTTTTTATTTAGCCAAGCGGCACTAGTATCAGCCATGGGTGTGATGTGCAGCACTCTGTTTCTTCCCTGAACCACATTAGCTATGCCCCTGCTGATAACGCACACATACCCCCCTTATATAACATTGTGTTTATTCCCCTTCATTGTTGCTTTTATTTTTATGACCCCATGACTTCCATGTTGTATTGAGTGCTGTAATGTTCAGCTGGAATGGTGCCAGCTAGAAGGAGGAGGGAATACCAGGTATCAGCACTGCCCAATACAGAACCTGATGCTGAAACACTTGCCAGTATGGTAGCATTCAAGTGGAAATTTTGGCACCAATAACTGGAGTGCAGAGTAACCACATTTAAGCCATGTTCCCACAATGTACTATTTTTGTACTATTTTCCATTAAAACAACAGCCGTTCTTCACATACTGCAATGATATGCATTGAAGTCAATGGCACAACTCCTGTTGATTTCACACAATGTATTGAATAATGGCTGTTGTTTTGAGTGCCAAACAATGGCTGTTCTTTTAACCCTTTAAGGACATGGCCCATTTTCGTTTTTACGTTTTCGGTTTTTCCTCCTTGTGTTTAAAAGGTCATAGCACTTGCATTTTTCCACCTAGAAACCCACATGACCCCTTATTTTTTGCGTCACTAATTGTACTTTGCAATTACAGGCTGAATTTTTGCATAAAGTACACTGCGAAACCAGAAAAAAATTCGAAGTGTGGTGAAATTGAAAAAAAAAAACGCATTTCTTTTATTTGGGGGAAATGTGTTTTTACGCCATTCACCCTGGGGTAAAACTGACTTGTTATGCATGTTCCTCAAGTCGTTACGATTAAAACGATATATAACATGTATAACTTATATTGTATCTGATGGCCTGTAAAAAATTCAAACCGTTGTTAACCAATATACGTTCCTTAAAATCGCTCCATTCCCAGGGTTATAGCACTTTTATCCTTTGGTCTATGGGGCTGTGTAAGGTGTCATTTTTTGCGCCATGATGTGATCTTTCTATCGGTACCTTGATTGCCCATATACGTCTTTTTGATCGCTTTTTATTACATTTTTTCTGGATTTGATGCGACCAAAAATGCGCAATTTTGCACTTTGGGATTTTTTTGCGCTGACGCCGTTTACCGTACGAGATCAGGAATGTGATTAATTAATAGTTCGGGCGATTACGCACGCGGCGATAGCAAACATGTTTATTTATTTATTTATTTGTTTACTTTTATTTAAAACCTGGGAAAAGGGGGGTGATTCAGACTTTTATTAGGGGAGGGGGCTTTTTACTATTAACAACACTTTTCTTTTTTTTTTTTACACATATACTAGAAGCCCCCCTGGGGGACTTCTAGTATATACACTTGGATCTCTCATTGAGATCTCTGCAGCATAGATATGCTGCAGAGATCCATGAGATCGGCACTCGTTTGCTTTCGGCTGCTGCAGCCGAATACAAACGAGTGCCGAGCCGAGGACGGCGCCATCTTGGACGCGTCCCCGGCCGGCATCAGTAACGGAGATCGCTCCTCTGGGACAAGGTCCCGGAGGAGCGATCTCCCCCACTAGACACCAGGGAAACGTTGCCTCCGGTAATCGGAGGCAGCTGTCAACTTTGACAGCTGCCTCCGATTAGCTAATTAGCGGGCACGGCGATCAGACCGTGCCCGCTAATAGCGGCGGTCCCGGGCTACACGCGGCACCCGGGATCGCGGCACTTCAAAGCGGGGCCGCCGCGCGGCCCCGCTTTGAAGTGCAAGTGAGGACATAGGACGTACCGGTACGTCCTATGTCCTTAAGAGGTTAAAAAATAGTACATTGTGTGAACATAGCCTTATTGTAAATGCACAAAATGCAGACAAGACAAACAAATACGGAAAGAGAACAAGCCAATCCGGAAACAAAGTACAAAGCCAGAATAGTCAAGAGCAATAGCAGATGGTCAGAATACACCTGTTATGAAAGATAGGAGAAAATGCCAGAATACTCAAAAGAGATTAGTAGAAAACACAGGGATCTGGGTAGACAACTTTTTATAGTATGTATGGACCGGGCCCAGGTGTGATTGGACTGGTCCTTGACATCACAGCCGTGAACAGGAGAGACAAAAGTGTCAAGGAAAGATGTCAATCCCAAATGCAAAACCCAAAGGACTAAAGGAAACTCAACAGGAGAAGAGAATGATTGGTGAAGATTCAGTTACCACAGAAGAGGGGAACAGAGCTGTGTTCAGACAAGTGTACACAAGATACAAAGCAAGCATAAAATCATTGGCGAACATGCATCCTCCAGCATATCTTATGGGTGGAAGATGGCCCAGAAGCCTGTTGTGGATGTAACGTATTGTTACATCCACAACAGGCTTCTGCGCCAGACTATTGCCCATTTACAGGATGGGAGATAAGTCTCAAGAAAGAGGGTGTAAAGTCTTTTATTTAAATCGAGTGACATTGACAAATGTCCACTGCCACATTCACTGTCTACAGGAGTGTTCAAGAAAGCCAAGCATAGTACACAGCTTTTTCTGACAACTTTATAGACATTGAATGTTACATCCCTGTACATGAATTGCTGCTCCATTCTGATGGGAGACTCAGGATTCTGGCCTCAATATTGCTGAAGTTCCCTTAATAAGAGCCCCAGTGTTCACAAAATTATCACCTATGCATATGCAAAAGAATAGCCTGTGGAGCTTCATTAAAGAGTCTCGAAACACAGGACTAGCCAGATATCCCTCTGGCTACTCAAGTGGTTTTGGTGGTTTCCTTACAGGAGCCACCTCTTGGCTGTGTCCTTTCCGAGGGATATCTGGCTAGTCCTGTGCTTCGAGACTCTTAAATGAGGCTCCACAGGCTCTTCTTTTGCATATTCATGTTTCAGAGGGAAATGCACCTAGGATTTCACTGCATTGAGCGCTTTCACTAGCAGCCGGCGGTGTTATCGTTTGGCTGGTCTCCCTTATATCAGCGATCTGTTTCCCTTATGGCTCTACTAGGCATTGCTCCCATCTAGCCAGAATCCTGCTCCACACTGATGAGGGGCAACACCCTGAAACAGCTGTATGTGTATGGATACCTGGCCTTGGTTTTTCTTTTGTCATCACATTGACTTAAAGGGCCACTTAATTTGGTGGTTTTGGTGGTTTCCTTACAGGAGCCATCCCTTGGCTGGGTCCTTCCTGGAGGGATATCTGGCTAGTCCTGTGTTTCGAGACTCTTTGATGATGCTCCACAGGCTCTTCTTTTGAAAAATCATGTTTCCCAGGGGCCAATGCACCTAAAATTTCACTGCATTGAGCGCTTTCACTAGTAGCCGGCAGTGTTATCGTTTCCCTGGTCCCTCTAAGATGAGCGATCTGTTTCTCTTACATCTATGCATATGGCATGAGTATTGTTGACGGGACAACCCCTTCAACCTATGTTCTTGGAGAAAGAAAGCCTAGCTACTGTATTTGCAAGCCGTTTAATAGGACAATTTATATGGCTTAATTATAATCACACAGTTATTTGTGAAGTGCTCAGTACCAGTATTGTCAGCAACACATCACCCATTTACGTGGGAAGATAAGCAGTGCTTCCAACAACAAAATATATATTTTATTTTACACCTTCACACAGAATGTAATTAGCTGATGAACAAGTGTCTCATTCTTCAGCTGATTGCAAGGGCAATAATTTGGAACAAAAGGTCCAAAAATTGCCCCCTGGTAAAGGGCTTTAAAGTATCACTGTTGTTATAACTTTCAAAATCTAAATCAACATAAGATGTGATATAAAGCAAGATTGCAATATACAATTATTATTATTATTATTATTATTATTATTATTATTATTATTATTATTATTATTATTATTATTATTATTTGTTGTTGTTGTTGTTGTTATCATGCTGTAAAACAAAGCTGAACTTCCTGAGATTTTCTGACTTGTGCTGGTTGAAAAAAACAGACTAAACCCAGGAATTCCGGTCAGTACAGAGAGTCACGACTCAATTTTTCCATTAATCACATGACTGCCTTCTCTCTGTGAGTGCTCAGATGACCTTGGATACACAGGACTTTCTGTTTTCTGACTATTTCTTGAGAAAAAAAAAGAATCAGAAAACAGGAAGTGCTGTGTTTTCCATGAAAACTAAAAAATAAATAATGAATGTAAGTTGTAAACTTGCTTTATTTCACATCTACTGTTGATTTAGAGTTTGAGAAAGTTATTTAGACAGTTACACTTTAAGACTATGTTCACACTACGTAAAAGTACGTCCGTTGTTCCCATCGGAGGGGTGGAACAATGCCTCTACTTTAATGGGATCCCGGCCGGAACGTAAACACATCGTATATGCTCCGACCGGGATCCCATGTGGACCCGCAAATAACCGACGTCAGTTTTCTGCGGCTGCAATTCAGTGAATTGCGGCCGCAGAACGACCTGTCAGTTCACACAATGAAGCGAGCGGCTCTGGCCACTTGCTTCATTGTGTGCTGTGTGAAGTTCTGATGCGGTGGCGCGCTGGTACGGCCGGTCTCTGCCCGGATCATCCCGGTACTTAAGTACCGGCCGGGATGATCCGGGCAGAGGCCGGCCGGGTCACGGAACAGCCGGTCTCTCACGGCGTGTGAACATAGCCTAAAAGGAATCTGACAGCTCTAATATTGTAACCACAGACATTCTAGGTCATGTACTTTGCATGACCTAGTATTCTAGGTCATGTACTTTGCATGAACAGAAAAGGCCATTTTAATGCTCTGCAAAATGCTATATATGTGAAATTGAAGGATATTTTAGATTTTTATTATTATTATTATTATTATTATTATTATTATTATTATTGTCACTGGAGCTATGAAAATATCATTGGAAATAAACATAGAATAGCCCTTTTAAAATGCTTTGCTTTTTGGATCAAATATGAAACTAAAACATCCAATGCTTCCCTATAGGGTTAGGCTATGCTTACACTTAGTATAACACTGTAACGCTATACATCAGACCGAGTTATTCTGCCATACACTGGGCGGCGTTCAGTAAGTTCCTTTACATTGTATGAATGGCAACTGTTTCCAGATGCTGTTTGTAGACAATATAACTCCAAGTTAATCAAACTTCTGTGAAATCAAACTGTCCACTTAGGAAGCAACACTGATTGACAGTCGATTTCACATGCTGTTTTGCAATTGGAATAGACAACAGGTAGAAATTATCAAGACACTCAATAAAGGAGTGGTTTTGCAGGTGGGGACCAGAGAACACAAGGATTGGCAAATTTGCCACTGTTGCCCTGTGCTCTTCACAGATGAAAGCAGGTTCACACTGAGCACGTGACAGAGTCTGGAGACGCCATGGAGAGTGATCTGCTGCCTGCAACATCCTTCAGTGTGACCAGTTTGGCAGTAGGTTAGTTATAGTGTCGGGTGGCATTTCTTTGGAGGGCCGAACAGCCCTCCATGTGCTCGCCAGAGGTAGCCTGACGCTATTAGGTAACGAGATGAGATCCTCAGAACCCCTTGTGAGACCATATACTGGTGCGGTTGGCCCTGGGTTCCTCCTAATGCAGGGTAATTATAGGCCTCATGTGGCTGGAGTGTGTCAGCAGTTCCAGCAAGATGAAGGCATTGAAGCTATGGACTGGCCCGTCCGTTCTCCAGACCTTAATCCGATTGAAAACTTCTGGGACATCATGTCTTGCTCCATCCCCCAACGTCACGTTGCACCACAGACTGTCCAGAAGTTGTCAGATGCTTTAGTCCAGGTCTGGGAGGAGATCCCTCAGGAGAACATCGGCCACCTCATCAGGAACATGCCCAGGCATTGTATGGAGGTCATACAGGCACGTGGAGGCCACACACAATACTCAGCCTCATTTTGACTTGTATTAAGGACATTACATCAAAGTTGGATAAGCCTGTAGTATGTTTTTCCACTTTAATTTTGTGTGTGGCTCCAAATCCAGGACATCATTGCTTAATACATTTGATTTCTATTGATGATCTTTGGGTGATTTTGTTGTCAGCACATTCAACTTTGTACAGAACAAAGAATCAACAATGGGAGAAAGAGAGCAGCATATCAGGGGAAGGAGGCAAGTTTGCAAAATTAATGTAACTGCAAAAATATTTAACTTGACAAGTCCTTCAAGTATAACTATGTTAGTTAAGATTAGAATAACCCTTTAAGTAATATTGATTCTGGCAAGTAGAACTCCCATTGCCTGTTAGTGTGAAGCAGTTTTCAAAGCTTTTAAAAGAACTATAGTAGATCTATTGGACACTTTCCCTACTCAGAATGAAACACTTAAAGCAATCTCCCCCCTCTCACTCTGACATATATGACAATTAAAAGCGCAAAGATGTCCCAGAACTAGATGTATCAGAAACTGATTTAGAAGAGTACATCGGATTGGAACAGTTCAGAGAAATGTGAAACTTTTTCCATGTTCCAACTATTGAAAAGTGTTGAGGTAAGCAGAATGTGAACATCGAACGCCTCAGGTTGTAATGATACTGACAAGTGAGCCACATTGTAGTCATTGTTACTTCATTTCACAGAAAATATTAGTTTTCAATCCCCCCCCCTTTCCCCCCCCAAAAAAAATGTAAGAGTAAAACAAAATGTAAAAAAGTTAAACATTTTAAAGAACTTTTGTTATTTTACATTACATTTAAGAAGTTTTAACTTTCTTTTATATCGATGTATTATATAAAACTGTTTTCACAGACAGCTTGACAGCTATCTCGTTATTTCTAATTTCTGTTACCTTCAATCTTGTCTTGATATGTTGATATTTGATTAAAAAAATAATTCAGGGGACTCTTAAGTGTGAATCTATGTGGCCTTTAGGAGAAAAAAAGATATACACCCTGCATTATGACTTGAAAAAAAAAAAAAAATGTCCTCATAAACTAGAAGGGAATTTTATGAATCTAACCTTAATTTATCTGTATCATCACATTTAACAGAAAGCAGACTTGCTGACTTTAGTGAAACATATAAGGTTATATGTATGGGAGAAATCTTAAAATATTCTAAGCTCCCCTCACTTGCAACAACTCTGTCACTATGTACAGCAAATAATTAAGCAGCAGATTGTGTTATACTGGCCATCGGGCAGCTTTTTTATCTATTGATATGAAATGACCAGGACTAGGCAGAGAGAATGTTGTTGTGGTAATCAGGGCCGTTTTAATACACTGGTGGGCCCAGTGCACAGACCTCAAGAGTGGGCCCCCTCTCCTTATAAAGCTTAACCGAATTATATTTATCAGGTATTATCACTGGTGCATTATACTCAGTGCATCAGGTTTTATCACAAGTTATAAAAAGGGAGTATGGTCGGGGAGCATTCCTATGTCAGGTACAGTACCCCTAAATCTTTATGAATAATGGAGAGTGAAGCTAGTGGGGGCACGTACAGACCTAATATCACCACTGGAACAGGTTCCCACTGTAGGGATTGGTGAACTAATAGGGACCCCCCCCCCCCCCCGGAGTACGGGTGTGTAAGCTCTTGTGTCCCCCCAGTCCTCCTCCTAGTCTGTAGGAGGAGGACTGGGGGCACAGGAGCTTACAGACTAGGAGGACTGGGGGCACAGGAGCTTACAGACTAGGAGGACTAGGGGCACAGGAGCTTACAGACTAGGAGGACTGGGGGCACAGGAGCTTACAGACTAGGAGGACTGGGGGACACAGGAGCTCACAGACTGGGAGGACACAGGAGTTTACAGACTGGGGGACACAGGAGTTTACAGACTAGGAGGACTGGGGGGACACAGGAGTTTACAGACTAGGAGGAGGACTGGGGGGGACATAGGAGCTTACAGACTAGGAGGAGGACTGGGAGACACAGGAGCTTACAGACTAGGAGGAGGACTGGGGGCACAGGAGCTTACAGACTAGGAGGAGGACTGGGGGGACACAGGAGCTTACAGACTAGGAGGAGGACTGGGGGACATAGGAGCTTACAGACTAGGAGGAGGACTGGGGGACATAGGAGCTTACAGACTAGGAGGAGGACTGGGGGGACACAGGAGCTTAAAGACTATGATGACTGGGGGGACACAGGAGCTTACAGACTAGGAGGAGGACTGGGGGACACAGGAGCTTACAGACTAGGAGGAGGACTGGGGGCACAGGAGCTTACAGACTAGGAGGAGGACTGGGGGGACACAGGAGCTTACAGACTAGGAGGAGGACTGGGGGACATAGGAGCTTACAGACTAGGAGGAGGACTGGGGGACATAGGAGCTTACAGACTAGGAGGAGGACTGGGGGGACACAGGAGCTTAAAGACTATGATGACTGGGGGGACACAGGAGCTTACAGACTAGGAGGACTGGGGGGACACAGGAGCTTACAGACTCGGAAGGAGGACTGGGGGGACACAGGAGCTTACAGACTAGGAGGACGACTGTGGGGACACAGGAGCTTACAGACTAGGAGGAGGACTGGGGGACACAGTAGCTTACAGACTAGGAGGATGGGGGGACATAGGAGCTTACAGACTAGGAGGACGGGGGGACACAGGAGCTTACAGACTAGGAGGAGGACTGGGGGGACACAGGAGCTTACAGAGTAGGAGGAGGACTTCGGGAACATAGGAGCTTACAGACTAGGAGGACTGGGGGGACACAGGAGCTTACAGACTAGGAGGAGGACTGGGGGACACAGGAGTTTACAGACTAGGAGGAGGACTGAGGGACATAGGAGCTTACAGACTAGGAGGAGGACTGGGGGACACAAGAGCTCACAGACTAGGAGGACTGGTGGACACCGGAGCTTACAGACTAGGAAGACCGGGGGACACAGGAGTTTACAGACTAGGAGGACAGGGGGACGCAGGAGCTTACAGACTAGGAGGACTGGGGGACACAAGAGCTTACATACTAGGAGGAGGACTGGGGGGGACACAGGAGCTTACAGACTAGGAGGACTGACCCCCCCCCCCCATCATACTAAGACTAAGATCCTGGGAAAGCTGGGTGGCCTCAGTCATACAACAATATAAGATGCAGGAAAGCTGGGTGACTTCTGAATGGCAGTAAGAGTGTTAACATACCACCCTCGGTCTGTGCTGGGGGTGGGGCTTGAGATCAGGGGGCGGGGTTTATTAGGACATACTCTGGACAGGTCCGGTGGGCAAATCCTCTTTCAGTGGGCCCCCAGCTTTAATTCCCCCCCTCCACCCCCCCCCCACCTCGCTACTACTTACATCCATCGTGCAGGTGCTGCTCCCCAGCCTCCACACACTCTGCCTGGGGAGAGGTTGGATGCTTGTGAAGCTCGGCACTGCCTCCTGGGCTCCCCCGCAGACAGGGCCAGCAGAGCATGTAGTGCAGCCTGTAGCTGTAGCTGCTTCCTGTAAGACCCGGTCACTCGGCACTGTGCACTGTGCAGGGTGACCGGGTCTCACAGGAAGCAGCTATAGTCCTCCTTCTTCCCGACCACCACCAGCCCCGCACTGCCACAGGTGTCACAGAGCGCCGACAATTGTGTCTTCAGCTCCTTACCCTTCACTGCTCTACTCTGCGTGGGTGAAAATTTGTGGCGACTCAGCCGGGGGGCCCCTGTCACGTGATCTGAACCAGGGGGCCCGGTGCACGTGCACCATATGCACCCAGGTTAAAGCGGCCCTGGTGGCAATAGCTGGGGGTATGAACCTGTGGCAAGGCCGGACATTGTGGCCCCACAGCCTTGTCATAGTAATGAATTACTTGATGATGTTCATAGGGCAAATTCCCCCACTGACTGCAGTGATGAGCGGGCTGTACAAACGTTAAGAGTTCCACTGTGGCACATCCTACATATGGTATCCTGGCTGATGGTATTTCAGAGTGCCAAGGTGCAGGTGAAATCAAGACCATTGGGCCTTATGGTGTAGGCCTTAGTAACACTAGTTCTGACTCAACTATACAGCAATTAGCTTCAGCTATTTATATACAGTTCATTAGACTTACCATTTTTTTGAACTTTCTAGAATTCCACGCCTTACACCACTATTAAGGCTGCATTTTTGTGGAAGGCCTTTAATGGACTCCCACCCCACGCCGCCCGGGCAGCATCTGTGATAAGATGCTGGGAGCAGGGGAACTGTACAGATATGCGCTGCGCTGTAATGACAGCGGCGTGCGGCTGCGTCATTACAGCATGTCGCATATCTGTACAGTTCCCCCGTTCTTAGCATCTTATCACAGATGCTGCCCGGGCGGGGTTGGGGGCGGGGGGTGAGTCTGTTAGAGGCCCTCCACGTATGTGCACCGTTTGGAACACGGAACGTGTGAATGTGGCCTTAAAGTCAGCATGAGTGTGTTTGTGAGACTATGGAATACAAATAGTTGCTGTCCGGCTCCAAGTAGTATAAAAATCTTTTCTTTATTGTAGCATATTAAAAACTGTACATGACAGTATCATAAACGCCAACGCGTTTCGGAAAAGCTTCCTTAATCATGGCAGGAGAGACTGCCATTTGTGAGACTATGTTCACTCAACGTTTTTTCTTGTCCATTTATAATTTTTTAAATGACGTCTGTTATTTTGAGGATTGGCTGCCCGTCAGTGCAATAACAGCTGCTGGTACATCATTGTAGTTTAAGTGAATTAATTGGCCGTTGGGTGTGTGAGAAAAAAGGAAAAACTGTGTATGAACAACTAAAATTTTACTTTGGTTTTGACATGTACATAGACAATGTCCGCCATTTTATACATTGTGTGCATTGGACGTCCGTCATTCCATTGACTTCAATGCAGTCGAGCCTATAACGGACATGTTTTCAAATATAAAAAGCAGACGCCTTTTCTCTTTTTGTGATGTTGTGTGAACATAGCCTGAGATCTATATTCTGCCACCTTTGATAATTTTCAGTGCAAGAATGATCAAAAACAGTGACGTTTTCATTGAATTTATAAATAAGCACATATTACACTGATGAAAGTGTTTAATGCTATAATACCAGCAGTAATTCTTTGAACAATAGACAACTCCACACTGAACTGTGCTCTTCCACAGATTGATAATTTGTATTTTTTATATTCTCAGCCATTATTTTGCTTGCTAGGTAGTGATGAGCGAGTACTAAAATGCTCGGGTGCTCGTTACTCGAGACGAGTATTTCCCAATACTCGAGTGCTCTTTTCGAGTAACAAACCCCAATGAAGTCAATGGGAGGCTCGAGCATTTTTGCAGGAGACTCAAGTTCGGAAGAGGGAAGGTCGTGTGAAAACCTGTCAACCTCAGAAATTGATGGAAACACAACGGAATTGGAGAGGAAACAGCAGGGGAAGCATGTATGCATGCCTCTGAGGCTGCCTAATGGCACCATTATGCCTAATTCCGTGCAACAGCCTGGTTAAAACAGAGGTTGGCATATGGACCACCCAAAAACTCAGCCTGACACAGCATGGCAGTGCGAACACAGAGAACCATTAAAACAGAGGAAGCATATGATGAAACACCCCAAAATTTAGCCTGACAAAGAGACATGGAGGTAAGGACAGAGTGAACAAGGTAGAAGCCGAGGCCAGTGAGCCTTCCAAAAATTAAACCAGACACAGCATGGCATTGAGCACACAGAGAACCATTAAAAGTGAGTGAGGAAGCAAGTGAGCCTCCCAAAAATTAGGCCAGACACAGCATGGCATTGAGCACACAGAGAACCATTAAAAGTGAGTGAGGAAGCAAGCCTCTCAAAAATTAGGCCAGACACTGCATGGCATTGAGCACACAGAGAACCATTAAAAGTGAGTGTGGAAGCAAGTGAGCCCACCCAAAAATTGGAGTGAGTCCAGGGGCTAGGATTTATTATGGACACAAACCCGGGTGCTGACAGCTAACTGGCTAGGCCAGCTGTCAGTCACCATCAAGGGTACACCTGATGCCTCTCAACCTGCCTAAAACTAAAATAGCCGGATAATGGCTAGATTTAGCCTCACACCCTCATACAGTTGTGCGTAAAAGGCATCTCTTTGGAGGTAAGGACAAAGAATAACAATACAGTCTTCTTAAGAGGCCATGGAATTTGAACGAATACACTTTTAATCCTTTAAAGAGTCTTTAAGAGAGGGAAAGTGCGGTTGCCTGTCTATTAAAAAGACCTGGTCAATCCTGCCTTCAAAAAGGCTACAACAACATCCACAGATTGTCTGGTACGAAATGGACAAAACAAGGATGCTAAATAAGGATCCACCATTTTCACTGTCTGTTCCTTTGAACAGTGGCGTGTATCTTGGAGATACAATAGATGACCAGACAGCCCTGCAAAACAGCACTTGAATTGAAGTCGATTTGATTTCAAAATTTAAATTGAAGATTAGAAAAAAAAGACCATAAAGTAGCCATTACCGGCCTTTAGATGAGGCAGGCGTGGAACCTCCCAAAAATTAGGCCTGACACAGTAGAGTAAGAGTACCAAGGGGCAGCAACCGCCATGAGGTTCCAAAAAGGGAACACAGGGAACCATTCAAACACAGGTAGCATATGGACTGCCCAAAACTTAGCCTGAAACCAGACCCAGACCAAGATGAACAATACAATCATCCAATTAAAATTATTACTAATGATTATGGCTAGATTTAGCCTCACACCCACATGCAGTTGTGCGTGAGCAGGGCCGGCCTTTGGGGTGTGTGACCTGTGCAGTTGCACAGGGCGTATCACTCTTGACCAACTGGGGGGCGCTCTGGCAGACAGGCAGCCGCACACATAACTGGTCTGGCAGACAGACGTTCTGTCTGTCTGTCAGAGCCCCCCACCCCTAGCTGGCCGCCTGCCCTCCTTGTATAGGGGTTGTTTCGGGCGCTCCTGAAGCCAGACGGGCTGGGGACCTGCCAAATTAACGTTCCGGGTACGTCCCGGTAATCCCCGCCCCACTGACAAGCCCCGCCCCCGGCACCCACCGCTGGTGGGATACTTACTCCTTGCTACAATGGCCTGCTGAACTGGAGTGGCATCAGCTGTGTGTGTCAGCTGTTCTCAGTAGCACAGTAGCATCAGTGTGGTGACCTGTGACCTCTGCCCAGTCTGTGTGCCTCCTCTATCTTCCTTAGCAATTTCTGCAGCGTCTAGCATCCTGTGCCCCTGCTGTAAGCCTGATGCTTCTTCTTTCTCCTCTGTCTAGCTCTTTATCCTCCTCCCATCTACCTCTTTCCCTCTCTTTTCTATCTATCTATCTATCTATCTATCTATCTATCTATCTATCTATCTCCTATCTATCTATCTATCTATCTATCTATCTATCTCCTATCTATCTCCTATCTATCTATCTATCTATCTGGTGGCAGCACCACCAGCCCCCAAATCAAAAAAGAGTACACTGAGCACTTCTTAGGGGTCTGTATGCAACACCTAATGTCCCCTTTCTGTCAGCAGCCGGTCACCACAGTGTGCTGCTGAAATCGTGGTAGCAGCACTGCAAGTCCCAGCCAGCAGTCTGTAGTAATACTAAAGCCCTTAAAAGGGCTGTTTGTTTGTATTGCTAGTATATTCCCTGCCTACTGGAACGCTAAATCCTACACTGACGCTCTCCCTGACCAGCAGCAGCTCTCTCCCTAATCTCCCACAGCATACATCTAAAGCGAGCACTACCGGCTGCGCTTTTTATATGGCGGGGTCATCTGATCTGGCCAACCAATTGTTGCTATCGACATGTATGGGTCCCACGTGATCGCAGGATGTACCAAAGAGTCTCCTGCATGTTTATTGGCTGAGAAATAGCGCCCAAACTTACAGGAAACGGATGATGAGATTTTCTCGAATATCGCGAGATGCTTGTCTGAGTAATGAGTACTATCGAGTACCCTAATACTCGAACGAGTACCAAGCTCGGACGAGCATGTTAGCTCATCTCTATTGCTAGGTGAAGATGATCACTAAAGCTCTGAAGACAAGGGTACTTGACAGATCATATGATCAGAGAAATCATTTATCAAAGTTGTGTTACAGGTCCGCAGCAATATTAACCATTACTGCACTAAAAGGAGCCATAACCTTGGTTGACAGAGTGAGAGTTGCTATGAAAGGATTAATCTTCCTTTGGCAATTTATAAGAGGATATAGAAATAACTCATGTATTTATTAGCTAAATATTTATTGTGGACATTTTACACTATGAGGCTATGTTCACACAATGCAAATTTTTGTAAGAAAATATACGTGCCATTGCTGCCTATGGGATCCCGGCTGGAGTGTATACACATACACTACCGTTCAAAAGTTTGGGGTCACATTGAAATGTCCTTATTTTTGAAGGAAAAGCACTGTACTTTTCAATGAAGATAATTTTAAACTAGTCCTAACGTTAGACAAATGCACTCTATACATTGCTAATGTGGTAAATGACTATTCTAGCTGCAAATGTCTGTATTTTGGTGCAATATCTACGTAGGTGTATAGAGGCCCATTTCAAGCTACTAACACTCCAGTGTTCTAATGGTACAATGTGTTTGCTCATTGGCTCAGAAGGCTAATTGATGATTAGAAAACCCTTGTGCAATCATGTTCACACAACTGAAAACAGTCTAGCTCGTTACAGAAGCTACAAAACTGACCTTCCTTTGAGCAGATTGTGTTTCTGTGTTTCATCACATTTGTGGGGTCAATTAAACGCTCAAAATGGCCAGAAAAAGAGAACTTTCATCTGAAACTCAACAGTCTATTCTTGTTCTTAGAAATAAAGGCTATTCCATGCGAGAAATTGCTAAGAAATTGAAGATTTCCTACAACGGTGTGTACTACTCCCTTCAGAGGACAGCACAAACAGGCTCTAACCAGAGTAGAAAAAGAAGTGGGAGGCCGCGTTGCACAACTAAGCAAGAAGATAAGCACATTAGAGTCTCTAGTTTGAGAAACAAACGCCTCACAGGTCCCCAACTGGCATCTTCATTAAATAGTACCCGCAAAATACCAGTGTCAACATCTACAGTGAAGAGGCGGCTGCGGGATTTTGGGCTTCAGGGCAGAGTGGCAAAGAAAAAGCCATATCTGAGACTTACCAATAAAAGAAAAAGATTAAGATGGGCAAAAGAACACAGACATTGGACAGAGGAAGACTGGAAAAAAGTGTTGTGGACGGATGAATCCAAGTTTGAGGTGCTTGGATCACAAAGAAGAACGTTTGTGAGACGCAGAACAAATGAAAAGATGCTGGAAGAATGCCTGACGCCAACTGTTAAGCATGGTGGAGGTAATGTGATGGTCTGGGGTTGCTTTGGTGCTGGTAAGGTGGGAGATTTGTACAGGGTAAAAGGGATTCTGAATAAGGACGGCTATCACTCAATTTTGCAACGCCATGCCATGCCCAGTGGACAGCGCTTGATTGGAGCCAATTTCATCCTACAACAGGACAATGACCCTAAACACACCTCCAAATTGTGCAAGAACTATTTACAGCAGAAGCAGGCAGCTGGTATTCTATCGCTAATGGAGTGGCCAGCGCAGTCACCAGATCTGAACCCCATTGAGCTGTTGTGGGAGCAGCTTGACCGTATGGTACGCCAGAAGTGCCCATCCAACCAATCCAACTTGTGGGAGCTGCTTCTAGAAGCGTGGGGTGCAATTTCTCCAGCTTATCTCAACAGATTAATAGCTAGAATGCCAAAGGTGTGCAATGATGTAATTGCTGCAAAAGGTGGATTATTTCACGAAAGCAAAGTTTGATGTAATGTTATTTCAAATACAAATCATTATTTCTAACCTTGTCAATGTCTTGACTCTATTTTCTATTCATTTCACAACGTATGGTGGTGAATAAGTGTGACTTTTCATGGAAAACACAAAATTGTTTGGGTGACCCCAAACTTTTGAACGGTAGTGTAGTATACTCTCCGGCCTGGATCTCTAGTGGCGCCGCAAACAACTGACATACCAGATTTCTGCGGTCGCTATTCATTGAATAGCGGCCATAGAAAACTATGTCAGTGCCCACTGCGGGGCTAAAGATAATCTTTTCAAATGATCTTTTCAGAGGCAGGCGGTTCCATGACCCTTCCGGGTCACGGAACAGCCGGTCTCTTACTGCGTGTAGACATAGCCTAAGGCTAGGTTCACACACAGTATATTTCAGTCAGTATTTTGCAACTAAAACCAGGAGTTGATTGAAAACACAGAAAGGCTATGTCCACACAATGTTGAAATTGAGTGGATGGCAGCCATATAATGGTAAATAACTGCCATTATTTATATACAACAGCCGTTGTTTAAAAATAACAGCTTTCCTAGCATCTTGTATAGTAAGTATAATGGGGTCACCCAGCTTTCTTAGCATCTTGTGTAATTGAGGTCAGCCAGCTTTCCTAGCATCTTGTATAATGGAGGTCAGCCAGCTTTCCTAGCATCTTGTATAATGGAGGTCAGCCAGCTTTCCAGCATCTTATACAAGGGAGGTCACCCAGCTTTTTTAGCATCTTGTATAATGGAGTCACTAAACTTTCCCAGCATCTTGTATAGTAGTCAGTATAATGGAGGTCACCCAGCTTTCCCAGCATCTTGTATAGTAGTCAGTATAATGGAGGTCACCCAGATTTCCCAGCATCTTGTATAGTAGTCAGTATAATGGAGGTCACCCAGCTTTCCCAGCATCTTTTCTAGTAGTAGGGATCTGCTGAGACCCTCTAACAGTGGTGTCTCAAGATTTGCTATACAAACGGGCCCACTAAGGCTCTGTCACCCAAGGGCCCAGAAAAGCCTGGAGCCGGCCCTGAGTGCATGCAATGCACAAATCTGATGGGACCTCAAGAGAGAGAAAGAGAGAGGGTCTTTTAAACGGTTGTCTATTCACTGAGAATCAACGGAGCACTAAAGTTTTTCTGTTAGCCTTTTGGGCGGTTCCTCTCTGCAGGTATTGAGATAGGGTCACCATGTGGTGCTGCACAGTAGCAACTGACTTAAAAGTATAATGACAAGGGGACTTTCACAGTTTAATCAAATTGTATACTAAGAACTTAATACTTATGTATAAAATATATGAACATTGGTGGTGTGATATAAGTGAAAAGCTATGCAATGATAAAAACAACAGAACACATTTGATTTGATTTCTTCTGCGCTGCTGACTGTTCATTACACAGTGTAGTACACAGTGGCTGATTCAGCATAATTTCAGGGAAAGGGGTAATTATCCACCAAAATACATCAAATAAATAACAAACTGTGAGTATACAGCTAATAGACTGGAAGCATGATTATACTGTCAGTAAATCAAATAAAGCCTGATTAATTTGGGTAACAAGTGTCGTGTCGCGCAGTGCTATCAATAAAGTGCTAGGTAACCACACTACAATATAAACAACAGCAATTAATCATGTGACATTCACAAATAAAAGAAGGAAAATAACACCTATTGATGACTTATTCAAAAGGTGAAAAATCAATAGCCACCAAAACAAATATGTTCAGAGTAAATAACGTGTAAATAAAGTGAGGAGAAAATGAGGAGAAAACTTTTGCTTTTATGTACAGTATATACCCTATTGGTTGTATAATAACGATTATGATTTTGTCCATGCAGTCTTGGAGCCCGGTTGTTTGTATCATACTAAGAACCTCATGTTCGTCTGTTAAAGAGGATGTATCATCAGGTACATCCTCTTTAATATGACCCACAGATAGAACGGCACCGTCACGGGGAAGCTGGTGCCGCGGTCATTTTTTTGAACCGCGGCCCTGTTCCCGTGTATGGCGCCGGGAGGGAATTCCCTCCCCTCTATGACACAGCTCCAATAGAATCAATGAAGCCGCGTCATAGAGGGGCGGAGGATTACTCCCACTAAGGGGCGGCCGGCCCTCCTCCTGTGCTTCAGCACCGGCCCGGTACCTGTGGATAGAACGGCGCCATACAGGGTTACCCGACCGCGGTTTAATTAACAGACCGTGGCACCAGCTTCCCTGTGACAGCGCCGTTCTATCTGTGGGTCATATTAAGAATTTTGCTCGGCAGCAACAAAGCATTATAAAACAGCGATAACAGTATCTCTTCTTTTTTTAAGGGGGCAGGAATAACCTTCTGCACTGAATATAGTTGGAGCTCAGCTGTTTTAAGAGAGTTGAGCTCCTGCTCAGAAACAGAGAAACCTCCAATCCTTGGAGTTTACACATAGTTCCTTAGATGCTGCTGTCAAATTGTGATTTGAGTCTGAGTGGTTTCTATGCATCTGACACCCATCAGCACCTGAATGAAATGACAGATTTATTCCCCCCCCCCAACCCCAGGATGTCCACCCACCCTAATCCCCCCTCCTCCTGGATGCAGAGGCTCTGGCGCAGGACACTAGAGCAATGAGCTCGTTATCTTTAGCAATGGCACATGCGCTAGATTCATGCAGTGTAAGGCGACATAATTACACCCAGAGGAAGGACAGAGAGGAATCACAGGCCTTCTTTGACCCCGCTGCCACCAGAATTTTTTTTCTTCAAATAACATCGCCTACATTCCTTTTACAGTAGATGACTTCCTCTGTGTAGTCCCCTATAGTAGATGGCCCCCTGTGTTGTCCCCTTAGAGTATATGGCCCCTTTTAAGTCCTTCAATAGTAGATGGCCCCCTGTGTAGGTCCCCTTTAGTAGATGACCCCCCCTCCCTTTGCAGTCCTCCTTGTGTAGTGCCTTTTCATCATTTTTTGTCATCATGGGACCTACATCATTTGAGGGCCCACCCGAGGAACTTCCAGCGAGCCAGTGACAAGATCAGATGTGGGCGCTTTGGATGGCCTCAAGAGCCTCGGGCCCCAGATGGCTGCCCGACCCACCCACATTATGATCCGCACCTGATTGAATGTCACTATAACAGGGCTCTGGTGAGCTTCAATGGCAGTTAAAGGCCTAATGAAGACTCCCAGGGGTGCCATGTATGTACTGTACACCTGTTTGACTGTGCTTTAGGCCGATCCAAATATATGGCGTGTCAACTATCAAAATAAAAATAAATGACAGAATTGTGATAATTTGTTAATCTGACTCCCTATTTGGAAAGAAAGTCAACAAAAAGTACAAATAAAGTCCAAAATGTTACAAATAAAAAGAGAAGTTTATCAAACAGTCTTAGGCCTCATGCACACATCTGTAGCCCTCTCTCCGTAGCCACAGACCCACAGATACATACAGTACTACACAGGAGCATCCGTAACTATCCGCAACCACCTGCATTTGCATGGAACATTTCATTCAGAATATCATTCATTTCATGCCACAATTTGGGGCGCATAATAGCTTGTGTGTATGGGGCCATAAATGAAATACTCATTCTTTCCACATTTGTGAAGTCACAAATGAGAGAGAAAAAAACAAATGTGTGGAAAAAACCTTACAGAAGGCACATTCTTTGTTGCCCATAATAACCAATCACATCTCAGCTTTCAAATATTCATGAGCTCTGGTAAAATAAAAGATTTGATTGGTTGCTATGGGGAAAAAAAAAACATTCCTACTTTAAGAATTTTTAATAAGTCTCCCCCCCAAATTGATTAATGATTACATATAGCATATCATGTGGGCACTAAGTTGTATAAACTACCTGCTAGGAAAATTACTTTTGCCAAAGGAAATATTATTATTATTATTATTATTATTATTATTATTATTATTCTACTCCCTATGACAGTTTTGGTATTGCCTAGCATCTATATGACTTTTATTGAAATGTTTTTGAGGTCACGTTTCCTATTTCACGTGCAGACCTACATTATATGCTGTAGCAAATGACTGCAAAAAAAAAAACACTATCCAGATTAGTTGATGGGCAATCATCTAGGAGAAAATTGATTTTTCTGTGCTTAAAATTACTGAATGTAAATTGGTAAATTAGCATAAAATTAAAGCAAAACAATTTTCATGTATTTAATTTAGATTATTTGATGATTATTTATAAGTCATAATGGACAGCAGGAAGATATAGAAAGTGAAGGTATTATTCACATTTCAAAAGAACTTCAAATTAAAATACAAATTTATCACATAGAACATAAAATAGATTTTTTTTTATATATATATTTGAATGTCCATTTTCTGTTTCAGTATGATACATGTTCAGTACTATTGCATTGAAAGTGAGTGAACCTTTTGGAACTACTGTACTTAGATTATTAATAAAATGTGGTCTGTTTGCAATATAGACAAACAATATAAGTAAATTAATAATAAACAAACAGTTCTACTGTTAATGTCTTAAGTTGACCACATTGAGAAAACATCCACAGTGCAGGGAGAAAGGGAAAGAGGGGTTATTAATTTTCCAGGAATTAAAGGGTTTAACCAGCGCTACAAAAACATGGCCACTGCTCCTGTCCCCAGTTCAAGTGTGGTTTGCAATTAAGCTCCATTCGCTTTCATGGAACTGAGTTGCAAGAGCCCACACAAACTGGAGACAAGAGTGGTTGTCTCTAGAAAGTGGCCATATTTTTGTAGCACTGGCTAACCCCTTTAATTGGCCTAAGGTATTTCTACCATGTGTGAGTCAAAGGGGTACTAACTCTCTTTAAGGAGAGTGCATTATAAAGACATGGTGAGACCTACAGACCATTGCTGCTCCACTGAGAATTCTGGGAAGAAAGGATATGCAAAATAGCTCTCACCTCTTGAACAAAGAGATGTCCCTTACTTATGTCTTAGAACGCTGAGTGGGGATTTTATACGATGCCAAACAGTCTCTCCAAAAGGAAAGATTTCCTATCTGCAGACAGATGTTTTGGGGGTTTTGCAGCTCTTCAATGGAGAGCAGGGTATTGGATGGCTAGTGAGAGGTCTATCAACGAGGGTTAAAGGAGTACTCAAGAGGTGTGAGAGCTGTTTTGCATATCCTTTTTTCCCAGAATTCTCAGCGGAGCAGCAATGGTCTGTAAGTCTCCACATGTCTTTATGACGACCTCTCCTTAAGGAGAGTCACCACTAGGCTTGATCGAACATCTGAAAAAGCTAGATTTGATCAAACTCGAACCTAGCTGGACCTTCCTTATTTGATTGCTGATGTCTTCACGATTCATGCCGAAGGAGGAGACATCACGGGGACCGCCTGGAATTCTGGGATACAGCCTAGGTAATAGGCTGTATCCTGGAATTCCAGGCGGTCCCGAGGATGTCTACTTCTTCTGGACGGACTGTGAAGACATCAGCAATCTAATAAGGAAGGTCCGGCTAGGTTCGAATTTGATCAAACCTAGCTTTTTCAGATGTTTGATCATCTCTAGTCACTACCCCTTTGACCCTCATCGATAGACCTCTCACTAGCCAGCGAATACCCTGAAGAGGGGCAACAACCTTGAAACAGCTGTCTGCAGATGGGAAATCTTTCCTTTTGGAGAGATTATTTAGCTTGGCATAAAATCCCCAGTTGATATTCTAAGAATCCTAGATTGAGTGAGACTTGACTTGAAGGGACATCTCTTTGCTCAAAGGGTGTGAGAGCTATTTTGCATATCCTTTCTACCAAATGTGAAAACGCACATGCTCTCGGCAGCGGGTGGCCAGAATGTGTCAGCACACATATCTAGAGGCAAACTTGTGTTCTGATTGGTTACCTCATTTCAACAGCATCCAATCAAGAGTGTGTGTTTTATCATTAAGAAGAGGAGATTAAAAAAAACAACAACTTTTCTTTAAATAAAGCCACGCTAACCATAGTTAGTGACAAATATGTGTATGTAAAGACAATTTAGTGGCCGGTCTTCACTTTACTTAAAGGGGTTGTCCAACTTAAGGCCACTTTCACACAACGTATTTTTTTAATTATGGCCTTTGCAATTTGCAACAATGGCCATGATTAATTCAAAAGATACTTTGCATTGACAATGAATGGAGTCCCAGCCAGAGTGTATACACATAGGGGGATATTTATCAAAGGGTGTAAAATTTAGACTGGTGCAAACTGGCCACAGCAACCAATCACAGCTCCTCTTTCCTTTCACCAGAGCTAGAAGTTGAGCTGTGATTGGTTGGTGTGGCCAGTTTGCACCAGTCTAAATTTTACACCCTTTGATAAATCTCCCCCATAGTATACGTTCCGGACGGCATTGCAAGTGGCCGCAATGTAAACATTCATTGAACAGTGGCCGCACAACCCTGACAGTGCACACAACGGAAAGAGCGGCTCCGGACACACTTTCCATTGTGTGCAATGGTGAATTTGGATGCGGACACACCTCAGTTCAATAGAAATGAAGTTTATCCGGCTGGTACTGCAGTACCAGCATAAATAAACTTCACTGACAGCGGCCATTTTTTGACATGGCCAGGTCACAGAACGGCCAATGTCATGTGTTGTGTGAACGTGGCCTTAGAGATTATTAGAAGCTTTTCACTATTCTCATGATAGGGGATATTTATCTGATCATGTGGGATCCAGCTGGTGGGATCCCCTGCAATCTTTAAACTGGGACCTTAGTCCCCCATCAGAATGGAGCAGCAGCCAAATCCTTACACACCACTTTAATGAGTCTCAGAGGGGACTGCCAGAGTACAGCTCCTGGTTATCTCCAGCAGCTCCCATAGAAAATAAATGGAGGGGAGGTCAAGCATGTGCTTCTTCTTGGCAATTAAAGAGTTTTTCTGGGCAAAATGTACTGATTGGCAGTGTTCCAGTATGTGACACCTGCGCTGATCAGATATTTGGCCCTGCACTACACATTGAACGGAGTTGGTCTTTGTTCATTGTGCAGCAGTGGCAATGTATAATTGCAGCTCAGTACCTTTTTACTTGAATGGGACCTGAGCTGCAATTACACATTACCCCCACTACCCAATCTGTGTTCATTGTGTAGTGCGGCACCGAACCACTAATGGGCTTGGGTACCGGGTGTCAGCACCTTGCTAATCAGTGACTGATGATGTCCTGTCAATAGGTTAACAGTACATTTTGCCCAAAAATCTTCTTTAATGCCCTAAATGTTGACCTGTTGTTACTATATCAATACTCTTTTTGATGATTATACAGGTAGGCTTGACTGACCTTTAAGTTCAAAAAATGTTGATTTTCCTTCTTTGATCCTTTGTTCAATCCATAATCCTATTGACAGGCATTGTTTGTGTTGTCCATTTTAAACATAGAATCCTAAATAATCCTACATTGAACTCTCCACTTTATGTGTTTTACATACTAACAAATAAGATATATGATTTGTGTGTTTATTTAAGTGAATATTCAAGGAGAAGAAGTCCGGCTATTACAAATTTGTCTGGTGGCAGGAGAGAAAATGACCATCACTGATTTCTTACCTCTCCCCGTGCCCACGATGCACCACCTGACAGAGACGGGTAAGCAGTGGTGGTTATTATGTCCCCCCCCCCCCCCCGACCCTGCTTTTTCCAAAAATCATAGCAGTGGCGGACTTCTTCTTTAAGGAAATCTGATGTATGTTCTGAAAGAAAGCAACTATGCTTTTTTTTTTTTTTATAACACTTTATTTATTATTTTTGTAAAGGAGACAGGAGAAACATAGAAGTTACATACTTGATGCCTATCAATCATCCGCTACCGACACGTAGCCGATAAAATGAACAATTTAAATTCCAATGTGTAACAGTGTATACTGCAATAACAAGGGTGGGGATAAGGGAAAAAGGGGGTGGGGTGGGAGGGAGGGGGGGGGAAGTATAGGGCAGGGGTAAATAGGTGGCCAGGGAAAGGAAAGGAAGGGGGGGGGAGGGGGAGGGGAGAGGGAGGATGGAAGGAGTAGTGGGCAGAGGTTGAGGTTGACCGATGGCCAGGGAAGGGAGAGGGCAGGGGGGACAGAACTAGTTTAACAATCAGCTACTAATACCCATACCAAAGAATAATAATAAGTAAAAGTATGGCGCAAGTGACATAAATCCTAATGGTGATACACCAACATCTATACCTGAGAACAGTACATTTTAAGGTCACAGTGCAGGGGCCGAAGCATCAACCAGCCACGGCTCCCATTTTTTCAAGTATCCCTCATATACGCCTGTCCAGCGTGCTACGAGACCCTCCATAGTTCTGTTATAATTCACAGTAGTCATAATAGACCTAACGTCTGGTAGTTTAGATGACTTCCAATGCCGAGCTATAGCTGTTCTGGCAGCCGTTAAGATATGAAAGGTAACGATTAAATGAGGCATGGTGAAGTCCTCCAAACCCAGAGAGAGAAGTGCCACCTCCGGTCCCCACCCTATCGGGAAGGGTAAGATTGCAGAGAGTTTGGAGTGGATTTGAGTCCACAGGGGCTGTAAGATGGGGCATGTCCACCAAATGTGGAGCAAAGTTCCAACTTGTTTACCACATCTCCAGCACACTGGGGATGCTTGGGGATAAATTTTGGAGAGTCTATAAGGGGTATAATACCACCTATAGAGAAGCTTACGGGACGCTTCTAGGTGGTTGACACATTTAGAGACTTTGTAGGGGAGCTGAAATATAAATTTCCATTGTGAAGTTGTGAATGACTTCCCCAAGTCAGATTCCCATTTAGTTTGAAAAAGGAATTTCATAGGTGTCATAAGTGCAATTAAGTTAGTGTAGGCCTGAGAAATCCCTTTAGTAGTTTGGGTTGGGTCGTTTTCATAGGCTGTAGAGGGGGAATCCCATGTCCACTTGAGTGTGGACAGGAGGTGGCATAATTGCAGATATTTAAAGAAGTCATTCCTCGGAAGGGAATATTTAGATGCTATAGAGTCAAACGGGAGGAGAACATCTGTATCATATATATCCTTTAAGGTATGTATACCAGCAGCTACCCAGTTGTGGAAATCAATATCCTTGATTACTGCTTGAATGGCCATAAGGGGCAGGTCCTTAAGACGCAAGGGGCACAGGAGCTGGGTCGGGTTAGCTGAAACCCATAGTTTGGCACTAGCAGAGATGGAAGGGGAGATGTGCTTCTTGGGAAGTGGTGCTGATAGGTGTAAAGACCACAGCCAGTTACGCATATTGGGATTATTCACAATTTGTGCCTCTATGCCTACCCATTGGGGCGAGGTGTCAGATTGCAACCACCATTGTTTAAGTTGATCCAGAATGGACGCTCTGTAATAGGAGAGAAAACAGGGGCAGCCAAGGCCTCCTAGGTGTTTTGGTAGGTAAAGTACTGATGCCGGGACCCTGGGCCTAGCGTGTTGCCAAATGAAGGACATGAGGGTGGATTGCAATTTGCGAATAGTTGGGAGGGGAATAAGTACTGGTAGATTCCTAAATAAGTATAAAATTTTGGGGAGTAATATCATTTTTGCAGCGGCTATGCGGCCAAACCATGAGATGGGAAGGGATTTATAATTAGCAATTTCTTTAGAGATATGGGCCATTAACGAAGAGAAGTTAAAGGATATTAGCTTATTAGGGGACCTAGTAAGGATGATGCCTAAATACGTTATTTCCCCTGTGGACCACTGGAAGGGGAAAAGCCTTTGGAGGGACTCTTTCAGCTCAGGGGGGACATTAATATCCAATACTGTGGACTTCGTAACATTCAGTTTGTAATAACTAACTCAGCTAAAGGATTTGATTATGGACATAACTGCCGGCAGTGAAGTGGACGGGTTAATTAGAGAGATAATGACATCGTCGGCAAATAAGCCGATACGATGCTCGTGATGATTAATGGTTATACCTTTAAGGTTTGGAGATAGGCGAATGTGTTGGGCAAAGGGTTCCATAACTAGGGCGAATATTAAAGGGGATAGAGGGCACCCCTGGCGAGTGCCATTGGTGATAGTAAACCAGGAGGATAGTGCACCAGAAGTGAATACCTTGGCGGTAGGGCCAGTGTACAGGGCCATTATAGCAGTAATGATTCTAGGGGGAAATCCAAAATGTTCCAGGACTGAGTGGAGATACCCCCAGTGCACCCTGTCGAACGCCTTCTCCGCATCCAAAGAAAGGAGCAGAGAAGGCGTTCGACCAGCACAAGTCCGGGATATAATATTTAAGAAACGGCACGTTCCGTCAAGGGTCTGACGACCCCGCACGAAACCCACCTGGTCCACCGCTATTAAGCCGGGCAGGACGTCCCTTAGCCTGTGTGCTAACAATTTGGCATATATCTTTAGGTCACTGTTAAGTAGGGATATAGGCCTAAAATTGGGTGGTGTCACCAGAGCCTTCCCAGGCTTAGGTAGAGTGACCACTACCGCCTCCAGCATCTCCTCTCTCGGTCGTATCCCAGCTGCAAAATCATTAAAAAGTTTTACTAACATGGGGGTTATTAGATTACCATGGGTCTTGTAGAATTCATTTGGCAGGCCATCAGGCCCAGGGGATTTATGAGCCTTGAGGGTTTTTATAATGGACCATACTTCATCCTGTGTGAATTCAGCCGTGAGGGATTGTTCCAGTTCATGAGAGAGACAGGGAAGTCTTGCCTCCCGCAAGAAGGCGGAAACGGCTTCATTGGACGGCTGAGGTGTGGTGCTATCCTCTCCCAAATTATACAATTTCGCATAATACTCAGCAAATCTATTGGCTATGCCTTGTGGGTCATACACCTTTGTGCCATCTTCTCCAGACAAGAAAGGTATGCGAGCTTTAGCTTTACGTTGCTTCAATTGTCTGGCCAAGAGGGCTCCTGCTCTGTTCCCCTGAGCATAGTATGTCATTTTCAATTCCCTTAGTGCCATATCATAATTATGCAAATTAAGGGTGTGGAGTTTAGCGTGTGCCTCAGAGATGGCGGAGGCTCTACTACTGGAAAATGATATCATATTTTGCCTATGGAGGTCTGCCAACTTCAGCTGTATTGCCAACCGCTGCTGCTGTTTAATCCTCCTGTCATAAGAGGTTTGGCTAATAAATTGTCCTCGGAGCACAGCTTTAAAGGCGCACCACAGTACATCATTAGCCACTGCTCCCGTGTCATTAGTGCTAACATAATCCTCAATATTGGCTGCTATTCGGGTACGGTATTCAGGGTGCTGCAAGATATAATTGTTGAGCCTCCATAAGGTACGATTTGGAGATCAGGGAAAATAATTTAGTTGGCTCAGCGGCAGCAGTGGCAGAAGTGGAGTCAACAGAAGGCCATAACGTGCAGTTAAAGTCGCCTACTATCAGAAGGTGACCCTTGCTAACACATTTCGCTTTTTTCAGGGTAGAGCGGAGAAAAGGGAGTTGTTTGCGATTAGGGCTATACAGTACTACCAGGGTGTATATAACATTGTTAAGAGAGCAGACCATTATGAGGGATCTCCCATTGGCATCCACTTCTATGCTTTTTATAGAGAAGGCGACAGTATCCTTAATGGCAACTGCCACACCGCCTTTTTTGTTAGGCGCAGGGGCAGCAAATATAAGGAAACTTTTTATGCTTAAGGCGACACACATCTGCCTCCAACAAATGTGTTTCCTGGACACATATTATATCTGCGTTGGATGTACGAGCTTCATTCCATAATCTGGAGCGCTTATATGGAGAGTTCAATCCATGTGCATTAACTGATAAAATCTTGATACCCATAATGAAAATGGGAAGTGGATGCCAGACTGGGAGGACCTCGCACAGGCAAGGGGAGGTGCATTAGCATATTAGACAGAGGCATAGAGGCACTAAATGATAATGCTATTAGGAATGGGTGTAGCTGAGGCCAAAAACAAACAAACATAAAAACATACAAACAATCTAAGTAAAACTCTAACCATTGCAGAAATTGAGTTATAAGTGTAGAAGAATAGTGTACAAAAACGTACAGGGGGGGAAAAGGTGAAACACAAAAAGGCATCAACAATCACGTGGTTAAGGCCACTAATGCAACCTATACAACCCATGGTCCATGCGAACAAAGGTACCGATCAGCAGGAAACATCCACGGTCCAGTACAGGATCAGGCACCCGGAGGGGTTGTGAAAGTATGGGGAGCAGATCCTTCATTTGGTCTTACGTTTCTTCTTGCCAGCCACTGTAATCCATTCTTCCTCGAGACGGCGAACACCAGGGGCGGACGGGGAGGAAGAAGAGTCATCCTGTGGATGAAGAAGCCATTCCTCACAAAGTTGGCGAAGTTCCTTCGGGGTATTCACCACATATTTGGAGCCATAATAGGTAATGATGAGCTTTACGGGGAAACCCCACTTGTAGGAGATGTCATGGTCTCTCAAAAGCTTAGTTCCTGGGGCAAATTCCCTCCGTCTCGCCAGAGTAGCTGCAGACAGATCAGTGAAAATAAGAATATCTTGGAACCTCTCAGGAAGGTTGGGTTTGCTGCGTGCTGCCTCTGATATCTGTTCCTTAGCTTTGAAAAAGTGTATGCGGGTTATGACGTCCCTAAGGGTTGGATGCCGCCAGGTTCTTGGGCTTAGGCAGCCTGTGAGCCCTGTCAATGGTGAGGTCAAGAGGTTCAGCATGTGGGAGGAGGGCTGCAAAGTAATCAGTCAGAAAGGTATGCAGGTCTTCAGGTTTGACCGCTTCAGGAATGCCACGGAAGCGTAAGTTATTACGTCTGGAGCGATCCTCCATTTCAGCTATCTTAAGTTGTAGTGCAGCAAGCCTGTCATCCATGTCAGTAGTAGCATCCACAATTTCATTGTGCGCCACAGCGTATTCCGCCATTTTCCCTTCAATGTGGGACGTGCGGCCTCCGAGATCAGAAACTTCCTTATGCAATAAGGCTACCGCAGCTCTAATTTCGGCTTGCAGGGAAGTTTTTAGGTCCGTGATAAGGCCCCGCATAAACGTCTCTGTAAGCGGTGCCGTGTCAAGTGGGCCTCCATGCTGCCCTGTGTAGTGCGGAGCTGCTGCTAGAGACAGTGATACATGAGGTGGCTTGCAGCTCCGTGTCACAGGAGCTGGAGCGCCTCGGTTGTGGCTACTAGGGGTAAGCGAGGATGGGGCAGAGGGGGACCCCTGACTGCCCGTACCTGAGAAATCCGAGGCTGGAGAGGTGCTGCCAGTGCTCGGAGAGTGTGCCAGTCCTTGCTGAGCGCTAGATTGTCTCCCTTCAGAACAGCCGCCGGCGCCATCTTGAGAGCCTTCCAGGGCCGGAAAGAACTGAGTAAGCTTTACCGGGCTCTTCTTCTTCTTTTTCACGGCCATCATGGAGGTGAGGGTGAGCTCCGGTGTATCCCAAGGCAGCAGGTCCGTGAATTTCATCGGGTTGTTAGCCGGTTTGTGCCGCTTGGCCTAAGGTCTAGACAGAGCTGCTCTTTCAAGCGTCCGCCGCCATGCGCCGCTAGCCACGCCCCTATGCTTTTTTTTTTTTTTTTTTAATCCTGCAGAACCCTCTTACTACATTATTTTTGATTTTGAATAGTTAAATGTAGACATGTAAAAACACTAACAGTATTGTCAAATTATAAGTCTTACATACCTCATCAGAATTTTTGCTTGTCCTTTTTTTTTTTTTCAGAGAAAGTCGCCACCTCAGTCTCTTGACCTCAATATCATTGAGCCATTCTCCAGCACACAGTTTTTGCAAGACAGCCCAGGAATTTACAGGAACTGGAGGCTTTTTGCCAAGAAGAATGGACAGCTTTACCATCTAAGAAAATAAACCACCACAAAAGACTTCAAAAGCTGTCATTGATGTTAGAAGGGGCAATACACGGTATTAAGAACTTGGTTATGTAAACTTTTGATCAGGGTCACTTGGATGTTTTTAGTTGTCATTTTGACTTAAAAAGAGAAACACAGTAATTTGACAGTAAATGGCTTCACCCAACCCAAGTTTTTGTGTTATCATTCATTTTCTCTGAAAAAAAGGACCAGAAAGCAAAAATTCTGCTGGGTTATGTAAACTTTTTGAGCACTGTAAATATTCCTGCACCTTGTTTTGTTCAGTGGCAATGCAATATTGACACTGTGGTACCACTTGTAACGCAGGACCTGGTACTTGAAGAACCACAAGAAAGTGGATCTGGATAGAGATGTGCTTGAGTGCCCAGGACCACTAAATATGCTCCATTTTTAAATGAATAACAATACAAAAATAATGAAAAGAATAAACAAGTAAATGTTAATATGCAGCACACTAAATAAGAATAGAGGAGATAAACTGAAAAGAAAAGCTTGTTCGGTGCTTAGGAAAACTCAATTTATAAAGAAAAGTATTAAGAGGGGAAGTAATAACAAGCATCATTGTGAGATAACAAGGAAAGGAGAGGGTTTCTGAGCAATGGCTTGTAGGGACTGAAATAAATCTCCCGAGAAAACAAGACTGATTGTTCAAACTTTGTAAAATGTTTTTATTGCTCTTTGAACTAAAACTGATACACAGTAGCTGAGAATCTTGGATATGGGCACCGCATATGTAAATATCAGAGTCATATACATGCTGCCATAAAGATGCCAGTCCTCTTGTTCAGAGCTTCCATTTCTCAATTGAGAAATTGGAAATTGCTGGCCGAGGCAGGTGATATCCGCCGTCATTATTTATCGAGGTGTACATAAGAAAGTGGGTAACTGAACTGTCAGAATGGCACAGACATTTGACCAGTGGCAGGTGAGTAAATGCGTCATTTTTTCCCTTCCTCCCTGGACACTTTTAGACTATAGTACTGTATGTTCACACAAAGTACTATTTTTGAAAATAATGGCTGTTGTTTTCCATTAAAACAATAGTTGTTCTTTTTATATGCATTGAAGTCAATGCAACAACAGCCGTTGTTTTGAGTGCCAGACAACGCCCGTTGTTCAATATATTGTGTGAAAACAATGGTCGTTGTTCCATTGACTTCAATGAATATCATTGCAGTATGAAAAGAATAGCCGATGGTCATTCTTTTTAAAAATAGCACTTTGAGTGAACATGCTATTTGCTGACATCTCTGTCCGAGATAGAACCATCCAGAGCATGAGAGGTTTTCTATGGAAATTTGCTACTGCTATTGACAGTTCCTGTCTCAGACAGAGGTGGCAGCAGAGAGCACTGCAAAGAAAACACCACTTCCTGCAGGACATACAGCAGCTAAAAAGTACTGGAAGACTTGAAATTTGTAAATAGAAAAAAATTACAAATGTATATAACATTCTGAAATCAGTTGATTAGAAAGAAAAATATTTTCGCTGTATAACCCCTTTAAACATAAAAATATTTCTCAGAAGAATCTCTTTCATGGTATATTGTTAACGATAAGAAATGATTTCTTTCAGTGCCTTCTGAATGCTTCTTTTGATATTGACTAGAGATGAGCGAACCAGGTTTGGGTTTGAGTCGATCCGAACCCGAACGTTCGGTATTTGATTAGCTGGGGCTGCTGAACTTGGATAAAGCTCTAAGATTGTCTAGAAAACATGGATACAGCCAATGACTATATCCATGATTTCCACATAGCCTTAGGGCTTTATCCAACTTCAGCAGCCCCCGCTAATCAAATGCCGAAAGTTCGGGTTCGGAATGACTCGAGCATGCTCCAGGTTCGCTCATCTCTAATATTGACTCAAATAGAAAAACAATATATCTAGTTGTTAGTATTTTTTTGGTCTGTAATAGACTCTACATAGAGTCAGCTCTCTACACATTAGGGATGCAGAAAAGACTTAGTTTAATGAAAGTGAGCATTCACAATCTAAAAAATCATCTCCTTAAATATATTTCTTAAATATATTGTTCTTAGTGATCCGTTTAATTTGTAGCATAACGCGTTCACTTAGCACATAGTCACTTATAGAGACAAAACAAAGTGATAGAAATAGAATAGAGTTATCTTTAACTAAATTAAATTAGGTTTCCCCCCTCCTTTCTTTACACATTTTTTTTCTCCTTTTCACAGTAACGCAAGAATTAGCAGAATCAGTTCTTGATATATCGTGTTTATTTATATCCCGGTGAATTATTTCTTAATTTAGAACACATAATGTAACAAATAATGTTGTTCATTGCAAACACAAATTACTTGCCAAAGTAGTTTTCCATACAGAACAAATAGTTTAACCATTTTTTTGCTTGCATTTTCTGTACACACATTTTGTGTCTTAACCTTTCAAGCTGGGTTCACACTGTCTTTTTTCAGTCTGTGTAATGTGTATGTTTTATGGAAGGAAGAAAAAAAAAAAAAAAAAAAAAAAGGAATGCAATTTTGTGCAATCTGTTTTCCATTGACTTCCAATATAAAAAAAAGGAATCAAAATGAATGCATTTTTTTTCCTAGCGTACAGAAAAAACACAATTGACCACATTTTTGTGTACAGTACATTAAAGTTAACATTTCAAAATGGATACAATAAGCAATAGTTTGAGCCTAGCCTTAATGAGTGCAAATCTAGGTATTTTAAACAACATATATTTTTTTTAGTTTTTAGTACTGTTTTTCAAGCCTAGCTTTTCAATTTTTCTATTGGCATAACTAATACTAAGAAGAAAAAGTAAAAGAAAAAAAAAAAAAAAGTACTTCTCAGCAGAAAACTGTAAACCAGGGCTGTGTAATCCAGATTGCAGGAAATCTATTTAAAGTAAACCAGGAATGATATTAGTGCTTCTGCTTATTTTGTGGTGCCAAAAGTTATACAAATCACCACATTTATTATGGTAAACGCACATAAAGTGCTTTTTTCCCTGCACTTACTACTGCATCAAGGCTTCACTTCCTGGATAAAATGGTGAGGTCATGCCCCGACTCCCAGAGCTGTGCGGGCTGTGGCTGCTGGAGAGGATGATGCCAGGGGGGCACTGAGGGACACAGTTCAGTTGAAAATCCCAACACTCACCACTTTCATTATCATATAATTTTATTCGGTTCCATATACCATAGTAGTGTATACAGCAGAACGCATTTCGGCCATATACCTTCGTCAACTGCCCAGGCAGTTGAAGTAGGCAAATGGCCAAAAAGCGTTCTGCTGTTCACACTACTATGGTATATGAAACCAAATAAAATTACATGATGATGAAAGTGGTGAGTGTCGGGATTTTCATCTGAACTATTGTATTGAGACTACGCTCCTTTCCTCATGCACCACCTGCATACACGGAGTGCTGCTCTGATTCCTTTCCATACTGAGGGACACAGGGCACTGGAGAGACACTGAGCAGGGATGCCATCATCCTCTCCAGCAGCCGCAGCCCGCACAGCTCTGGGAGTCGGGTTGTGACATCACCATGTTATCCAGGAAGTGAAGCCTTGATGCAGTAGTAAGTGCAGGGAAAAAAAGCACTTTATAAGCATTTCCCGTAATAAGTGTATATTGGTGATTTGTATATCTTTTGGGGGCAATACAATACTTTAATAAAAATTTTCATTGTACTACTCCTTTAACTTCAAATAAATAAGCAGGAGCATCCCTGTTTTACAACATACCCCTGTGTCACTGTCTCTGACTGTGCTGCTTCCACTATTTGCCCTTCTCTATGGAGCTGATATCCCATACTACATATATACGACACTCCTGCAGGAAGTGGGGCCTGTTATTTATTTATTAAAAAAAATAAATAAATAAATTGATGGTGTACCCAATCCCTGCAGGGCCAGGAAGCTTCAGCCTAGTCAGCCATGAATAATATGGCTGTTCTGGCTCATAGACAGGATTTCAAGCACTGGGCTATCTTCCATGATGCCGAATATGAGCATGTGACTGGTAGTGCATTCTAGGACAGAGCTGCACCGTGAGTGAAGATTTGTACAGTTCTCTATGGATTATTCACATTTACCTGCTGACCTTTTTTACATCCTTTTTTCTTTTTTTTCTCCTATAAACTCTATAGTTTATTCTTTGTCTCATTTTTTCTTTGTCTGTTTTGGTGCCCAGAGCACTGACAGAAAACATCCTGTGTCTATGTGTTCTATATCTTTTTCCGCGGGTTTAAAACTAATCTTGTTTGCTCACCAATTTGTCACGCATTTTCATTATTCAAATACATAGCTGCCTTCAAAAATCTGCTGGATCTTCATCCCAACAGTCTGTAATTGATATACGGCTCACCATGAAATAGCTTAGCTCTATATCTGTCAGCTGAGTCCCTGCAATGCACCACATTCTGCTTCCAGGAAATCCTAAAAATGGGGCTTTGGATATAAATGGAGGATTATATGGAAGGAAATTATATAGAAAGTAAAGTAAGTGTGTTCAAAGTAACTGAACTCTGTGTCTAATTATTATTCTTTGTAGAATTATGGGATGCCAACAGCTTTTATATTGGTGCCTTTACTTAAAGGGATATTTTTCTATAAATGAATTGTTAAAATAGTTAAAACCCAACTATCATAAACATAGAAATGGTATCCAAATTCACAAAAAGCAGACACAATACACGCACCCCCCCATAAAAAACAACAACTCAAATAAAAACAATACAAGTGTAGAAGAAAAGGAATACAGGCAGGTTGTACAGATATAATGCATTGCATTAAAGGTATGTATTAAATGCAGAGATACACCAGCTGTAGCTGCACTGTATTGTCAATTAAAAGCTTGTTAAACAGAATTCCACCACAGATAAACAGTAAAACAAATAGAAGATCATGATAAAACTCAACTATAAGGGATCCATAAAGATATAGTGTGACATAAAGAATATATTATCAGTTGAACAGAACAAAATAGGAATATATTTTTTAAACATATTAATTGATGTTGTATAAAGAAGGACAGCTTCAAAAATATAGAAGCCAACAAAAGACATGAAGGTAAGTACCAGCATCTATAAATATTCCCATAAGGAGCCACTAGAGGGCCTCACATGCACATAGTCTTACTGAGAGAAGCAAGCAACAAACAGAAAGATGAACCAAACAGTGATCGCTGTGATTTTATAGCACTACATGGACAATATGTTACATTATTATAAAGAGTGCTCCTGTAAAATCTATACAATTCTCCAAGAAATTAAAATGTTATAAACTATGGGTACAACTGGGAAAAAAATTGTGCCATAAAGCATTGGGTTGTAAAAAAAAAAAAAAAAAAAAAAATATAGCAAACTTTTATTTCGCTCTTTCATCTTGTTTTATAATATAATAATTTTTTTAAATGTATTATAGGTATAGTTGCCACATTAGATAGGGATCGGTGCAGTCCCACTCTCACCTATGCCACTGTCCTTTCCAACTTTGATAAACCCACTTAAAGTGACTCTGTATCCACTATCTGCCCCCCTCAAACCACTTGTACCTTCAGATAGCTGCTTTTAATCCAAGATCTGTGCACGGGTCCGTTTGGCAGGTGATGCAGTTATTGTCATAAATTAACAACTTTAAGGGTATAAACCCACACATTGTATATGCAGCGTATTTACTACTGCGATACGCAGCAAATACGCAACAAATACGCAGCAAATACGCAGCAGATTAGATCTAAATAACTGAACATAGCATCAAATCTTCACCATCACATCTGCTGCGTATTTGCTGCGTATACGGTGTGTGGGTTTATACCCTTAAACTTGCAGCCCTGTGTCAAATTGGTGTGGCCTAGAATGTCTATGCATTAGACTTGCACCAGCCCTCCGTCCCTTCTCCCCGCCCTCTTCATCATTAGGAATGCCCCAAGCAGTTATTCTCCTATTCTTAACCTGTAAGAACACTGGATCGTTAAGGCACCTGTGCAGTTTTCAGACAAGTGATGAATAGAAAAAATAATGGTGAATGGGGGGGGGGGGAGGCGTTGCAATCCTAGGGCACAGATACTCTAGGCCACACCAATTTAACACAGGACTGCAAGTTTAAAAGTATTTTTTTAGGACAATAACTGCATCACCTGCCGAACGGACCCCAGGACAGATCTTGGATTAGAAGCAGCTATCTGAAGGTACAAGTGGTTGGGAGGGGGAAGATTGTGGGTACAGGGTCGCTTTAATGGAACTACTGAACTGGGCGACGGTCCCTAAATGGGAACAGTGCACAGGGAATGGGAAAAAAGGTTAGACAGGCCTGATCAACTCCACACAGGGACATAAAGGAGAAGAAGAAAAGGCTAGGCAAGCTAGTTCAATCCCAGGAGGTTGACATTAGGTCCAAATCAAAGGCAAGGTCAAACTCAGGCTATGGGTTGGGAGGTCACATCAGGATACTGGAAAAACTAGGTAGACAACATGGTAAACAGTAGTAAGGCTCAGAAAGTACAATCACAGGTGTCTGTGGTCAGCAGGTGCCCTGATACATACACAACACTAAGAAGACATTGCTTCTTATCCTTCTCCCTGACAATCTGGAGAGGCATAGGAAGGATGGCACAGGTATTGAATCAGGGGAATCTCTGACAATAGTCCTTTATTTAGCATATGTTAAACTCCAAATGTATTGATTACATAACATGTCAAATGAATGTTGTAAGAGACGAGCGCAGTTTGAGCATGCTCAAGTGTGGTTGCTCAGGATTTGAATGTTGGATGCTGTCCTAGGGAGTCCTTGAAAACATGGATGCAGCCATAGGCATGCTCAAGTCTTGCTTATCTCTAGTTGCAATTTCTTCTGAACTGTTTAATCCAGTCTATTTAGTGATAATGTAGAAGCCACTGTTAACCAACTGTGCTATATCCCATTAAGCTTGCACACATAGTAAACCCCTTGCACCGTGGAAGGGTATAACATCAATTAAAGGGGTACTCGAGCAAAAATATTTTTTTCCTTCAAATCAACTGGTTGTATAGATTTGTAATTTACTTTTATTTAAAAATCTCAAGTCTTCCCATACTTATCAGCTGATGTATGTCCTGCAGGAAATGTTGTTTTTTCAGTCTGACACAGTGCTCTCTGCTGACATCTCTGTCCGAGACAGGAAATGTCCAGAGCAGCAGCAAATTTTCAGCAACCTTTCATGCTCTGGACATTTCCTTTCATGGACAGAGGTGGCAGCAGAGAGCACTGTGTCAGACTGAAAAGAAAACACAGCTTCCTGCAGGACATTCAGCAGATGATATGTATGGGAAGACTGGAGATTTTTAAATAAAAGTAAATTACAAATCTATATAACTTACTGAAACCAATTGATTTGAAAGAATACGATTTTCACTGGATAACCCCTATTACTGTATGGATGTTGGGCAGCCATTAGGATGCAAATTTATTCTGCATTATTAGGATACATTATTATCAGCCCTGTTAGAATTGACGGTTAAATGTCATAACTATTTAAAGTTTACCATTAAAATGTTCCTATTCTTAATTCATTAAACATTGCTGAACACATCAGTACACACATACAAGCTACTGAGAGGTTATCCACCAGTCAATGCACTCACAATACTTATCCACAATTAATAAAAACGTTCATACCATTGTAGCAATGTTTGACCGTGATTCTTTTGTGAATAGGTCACTTTACGTTCTATAGTGCATGATTATAATTCAGTACAGAAAACTTTCCCCAAGGTCTCATAATAGATTTTATTCTAATGATTTGCTCTACAAAACCCATTACAGTTAAAGGCTGTGCAAAGCAAAGTGGCTAGCAAAATTTAACAGTCTTAGGGTTCGTTCACATCAGCGTTTGACCATCCGGCACCATTCCGTCTACCTTTTCCGTTTTGGAGTAAGTAAAACGGAAACTGGCGGATCCGTTAAAATCCCCATAGACTCCCATGATATTTTAGTGTGCTCCGTTTGCCCTAATTGTGCTCCGTTTGCATGCAATCCGTTCAAGATCCGTTTTTTTGAACGGAGGAAAAAATTGTGTTTGCAGTAATTTCCTTTCCGTTTCAAAAAACGGATCACGAACGGAAAGTGCAGTTCCGTTTTTTTTTTCATTGTAGTCAATGAGGACGGATCTAAAACGGAAGGTATTTTTGTTCACATCCGTTTGTTTTCATCCGTTTATGCACTGAACATGCGCAGAAGCAGCAAGAAACCAAAGAAGAAAAATAAACTGATAGAAAAACGGATGCTGACTGATGCAAACGGATGCAAACTGATGTACAAAAGTCATTTTTTTTAAGCCAAAATACAAACGGACCATTAAAAAAAATGAACATTTTGCAATCAGTTTGCATCAGTTTGCTCATCAGTTTATGCTCATCCGTTTAATTAATACAGACGGATCCGTTAGAAACAAAAGAAAAACGCTGATGTGAACGTAGCCTAAGAAGAATTTTTGACTGCAATGTTTTTTCAAGAGCATATATTTTATTTACAATATCACAGAGTTGTATGACAAATTAAAATATCACTTTCATTATAACCAGCTAAAAAGGAATAAAAAAGCCACAAAACACACATACCACTCCAATCCAATGCTTGATCGGAGTGTACTCGGGTCCCTTGACACACACTACTTGATCACTAAATCTGACCTTGATTGGGTACTGATAGTGAAGATAAACAATTCATGTACAATCATTAAAAGACATACATACAATTAGAGGAAAAACCCAACACGTTTCCCCGTTCAAATATTTGTATGTTTGTATGAGCGGGGAAACGCGCTGGGTTGTTCCCCTAATTGTACGTACTGTATGTCTTTTAGTAGTGATGGGCAAATAGTAAGATATTCGAAAATTCGATATTCGTACGAATATCCCGCGAATATTCGAATATTCGATCCCATTAAAGTCTATAGGAACAAGTATTCGATTAATGAAAAACATCTATTTGATTATTTGGAGGGTAAAAACGGAAGCTGGAGGATTTGAATGCTTATCGAATATTTATCGAATATTCGCGGGATATTCGTACGAATATCGAATATTCGAATATCTCACTATTCGATCGAATATCTATTCGATCGAACAGTATTCGCTCATCACTATCTTTTAGTAATTGTACATGAATGGTTTATCTTCACTATAAGTAACCAATCAAGTTCAGATTAAGTGATCAAGTAATGTGGGTCAAGGGACCCAAGTACACTCCAGTCGAGCATTGGATTGGGGTGGTATGTATGTTTTGTGGCGTTTTTATTCCTTTTTAGCTGGTTTTAATAAAAGTGATATTTCAATTTGTGGTACGCCTCTGTGATATTGTTGTTTAAGTGACGTATCCCTGCCTGGGTTGGTCTTTGATCATACCAACGGTCCTGTGATATGCATATATTTTATCAGTCAAGGTTATAGTACAACATAAAATGCTTATGCCTCAGCAAGGAAAAAAGTAATTTGACAGTGTATTTTCTTGATATTAGGAGTTAAATTCCTGTGGTAATTAGGAGTTTAGTGCACTGGGGGAGGGACAACTGCCCCCCAGTGAACCGACCTGTCCAGGCCGACCCGCCCCCTCTAACTAAACTAGTAAAACTTAGAAAGGGCGGCTAGGGTAGAGTAGGAGTTGCTCTTTAAAATCTGGGAACATTTTGGGTTTGGTCAGAGGAGTATAGGATAGATCAAGATACTGTATTCAGCCCCTATGGCCGGGATTAACCTAAATGGGCAACTCATGCAAAGCTTTCTGGTAAGAGAACAGAGGACAAACTTGCTGTTTGCTATATTTTTAGAACCTCTAACTATGTAATATGAGGGAATTTGAGGGGTTTGGACCTAATGATCAAAATGATAAATTACCTTTATATTACTATTACCTTTAGGTAATACTTTTTTCCCAATAAAAAATATGTTTCATGTGACCAAGCAGACAAGTTAAGTAATTATTTCTGGGACAACTCCTTTTAAGTTTTTATAGAATAGACTTCTATCAAACAGCATAGAGCGAGGTATTAATGGTGTAATGTAAAATTTCAGCACCCACTTTTACATGTATTTAAGATTCCTCTTTACATTATCTGCCCTTGTTCAGACATTGTGTTTAAACATTAGATCAGGCACTAGGGGAAACGTTACTAATGAAAGTATCATATTTTTGCTATTTGTTTCTCTTAGGACTTAGGACTTGGAACATTGCCTATTCATGTTATCATTTACTTTCATCATAGCTATCTCAGTGGAAGAAGGCAGAAACGGAATCTCACTTTGATAAAGCAAAAAGAAAATGTGTTATTGTAACAGATATGAAATAAGAAGTTTGCTAAAGAAGAAGGAGAAGGTTAATGGAAATAACATATTTATCCAGGGAGTTCCACAGATATAAAACATCCAAATCACAAGAGAAAAAGTTAACAAACCGCATCCAATCATTTAAGAATAGGTCATCCGGAGAAGTGTTATTTTTATACAGCGAATAGTAAAAATGTGCCATTTCTTATAGATAGAGGAATAATAAGTAATACAATTATAATATGTTCTTAAGTCTGAGAGAGTCAAGTTACAATACTAGATAAATAGGTAAAAAAACTGAATGCAACTGAAGCACTCCAAATACTGCAAATAGTAGAGATGAGAGAGTAGGCTATTTGTTCAAGTATCGGGGTGTTTGAAAGTACACAATAGTAAAATAGCAATAGTGTAAAATAGCAAGCCACATGTTTGGCACTGCTTGCTTAGCAGTGATTTGCTGGCCGCATCAAGTGACCTGAGTGTATATAGAACCAGGTAAACTGATGCTCGAATCACTTGCGTTCTGTTAGCTGACAGGGAGATCTGCTGCTAGAACAGGGACAAAGTTAGTGTAGGGCTTAGTTTTAATAGGTAGACAACTAGCTAACAAACACTAATAAAATAAAAGTGTAACACACACACACACACACAAAAAAAGACAAATATTACATAAAATGTACCAGTATTTTACAGTATTTTGATACTGGTATTGGTATATAGCTAGTATACACAGTTGTAGGCAATGTTCCCATGCAGTAACCAAAACCAGGAGTGGATTAAAAACACAGAAAGGCTATGTTCACACTTTGTTGAAATTGAGTGGGTGGCCGTCATTTAATGGTAAATATTGGCTGTTATTTCAAAACCATGGCATATGTTTTAAAATAACAGAAATTATTTGCCATTAAAGAGACTCTGAACCCACACTCTGACCCCCAAAACCACTTGTACCTTCAGATAGCTGCTTTTAATCCAAGATCCGTCCTGGGGTCCGTTCGGCAGGTAATGCAGTTATTGTCATAAAAACAACTTTTAATCCTGCATCGCTGTGTCTAACGGCCGGGGCTTCCATTTGTATATGCATTAGGCTGGCACCACCTCTATGTCCTTCCTCCCCACCCTCCTCATTATTAGGAATTCTCCAGGCAGATTGCTTCCTTTTCCCCACCTTTTCCCCACCTGTGTGCATAATGAACATGGGCTGGATCATTAATACACCTGTGCAAAGCTCAAACAGCAGTAAATGTTCCTGGATTATTCCGAATGATGAGGAGGGTGGGGAGGAAGGACGGAGAGGTGGTGCCAGCCTATTGCATATACAAATGTAAGTCCCGATCGTTAGACACAGCGCTACCGGATTAAAAGTTGTTTTTATGACAATAACTGCATCACCTGCCGAACAGACCCCAGGACAGATCTTGGATTAAAAGCAGCTATCCGAAGGTACAAGTGGTTTGGGGGGGACAGATTGTGGGTACAGAGTCGCTTTAAATGACATATATCCACTCAATTTCAACAGTGTGTGAACATCGCCTTTCTGTGTTTTCAATTTACTCCAGATTTTGGTTGCAAAATACTGACCCAAATACTGGGCAAGAATACTGTGTGGGAACATAGCCTTATTCTGTGCTACAGTTTGTGTTATTGAAGTACGCAGTAGGTGTACTAGCATTAAAGGGGTACTACAGTGGGTAAAAAATTCTTTTAAATCAACTGGTGTCAGAAAGTTCCAGAGATTTGTAATTTACTTCTATTTAAAAATCTCTAGTCTTCCAGTACTTATGAGCTGCTGTATATCCTACAGAAAGGGGTGTATTATATTCAGTCTGACACAGTGCTCTCTGCTACCATGTCTGTCCATGACAGGAACTGTCCAGAGCAGTAGCAAATCCCCTGCTCCCCAGACTGGTAAGAATGCACAACTTCCTGCAGGACATGCATCAGCTGATAAGTCCTGGAAGACTGGATTTAAAAAAAATAGAAATAAACTACAAATCTGTGGCACTTTCTGGCAACAGTTGATTTGAAAGAATAATATTTTCAGGGAGTAACCCTTTAATACACAACTTTCCAAAAGTCTTTTTCAGGACTAGTTATATCCCTGTGTGACATGAAAAAAGTATCTGAAATAAACTATAACAGTATTATACTATATACTTAATACATTATTTGAATACACTTTTCCACTTTAATTTGCACATTATTGTCAGTCTGTAAACGTGAGGTAAAGCGGCCACCTGGGAGTCTCAAATGCATCCATGCATGTTCCCCCTGCTATTCCTGTTCTATTTCTGTGATTTTTTTTCATCACTGACTGAGGTTTTCAGGTGGACCAGACACCCTTCCCTCTGCTGAGTTGGGGCTCCTGAAAAAAATGACTGAATCTCCCATTGACCATTTAGGTATTGAAAAATTACCAACACGAATAAAAGACATTCAAGCATTTTAGTACTTCAAATACTGAACGTGGTGCACGGCCTTACATACGCTCTTGGATCTGCAGGTGTAAATTATATACAGAGGGGAAAAACGATAACACTTCTTAAAATTTTTTAGAACACATAAAAATTGTAGAGGAAAAAAAAAGTTTATTTCACTATTTAACCCATAGCAAAACTGCAATGTAACCCCTTAGTGACCAAGCGAATTTTCATGTTTTGCTTTTCCTCCTCGTGAGTAAAAGGCTATAGCGCTTGCATTTTTTTACCTACAGCCCTATACGAGCCCTTATTTTTTGCAACACCAATTCTACTTTGTAATGACATGATATTTTTTTGTAAAAAATGTACTGCAAAATGAAGAAAAAAGTAAAAAAAAATAAAAAAATATATATATCAATCTATGTAGTTAAATTGTTCATCCTACGGTAAAACTGACGTTCCTTGAGGCAGTACAATTACAACAAAAATCAATTTATACAACGTCTATGTAATTTTACTGCTTTAAAAAATTCCCCCCAAAAAATGTGTTTAAAATTTCTGTATTCTTTTCCCTATAATGCTTTTATTTTTTGATCTCTGGGGCTTTGATAGTTTAGTCAGGGACGGCGTCAGACCGTCACTGAGGCTCCGGCTGGTAAGTATGATGGATCCCTTTACTGAACCACTGCATTTAAATAGCACTGTCAGTTTTAACAGCAGCATGGAAATGGAACTGATCATTCGTGCTGGCTAATTAGCCATTTAAATTCTCCCAAGGGTGGCACAGTACAGAGCTGACTGACTTTGTGAGCCTTCTCTGTACACCCTTAGGGACACCATGACTTAACAGGTACATCATAGGCCTTTAAAGGGTTAAACGAGTTATCCAGTGAAAATATTTACCTTTCAATCAACTAGTTTCAGAAAGTTATATAGATTTGTAATTTACTTCTATTTAAAAATCTCAAATCTTTCTATACTTATCAGTCCTGCAGGAAAGGTTGTTTTCTTTTTAGTTCAAGAGAATGCTCTTTGCTGCCACCTTTGTGGAGACCGGAACTGTCCAGAGCAGGAGAGGTTTTCTATGGGGATTTGCTGCTGCTCTGGACAGTTCCTGTCATGGACAGAGATATAAGCAGAGAGCACTGTGTCAGATTTAAAAAAAAAAAAAAAAAAAACATTCCCTACAGGATATACAGCAACTGAGAAGTATGGGAAGACTTGAGTTATTTAAATAGAAAAAAAATTACAAATTTATATAACTTTCTGAAAACAGTTCAATTTAAAGAAAAAGATTATCTCGCTGGATAATCCTTTTAATCCATGCTATCTTTTTTTTTTTTTTTTTTTTACAAGCAGGGAAATATATATATACAAGTCATAATCAACAAGGCAAAGCAATTATGACATATTTATTCCCTTTGATGGGCACAGAGCCCAGAGAATTCACTAATAGTAAGCCTGGAATTGTAAAGCATCCTTGGCTCACTGTCCCATAAGTGGAGCTGATGACTTCTATCAGATTTTGACTGAATTTACTGCTTTACCTATATAGTTTCCATGTTGATAGCATGGGGCTGCAGAGAAACTACAGTGACCAGTGATGCAGCCATGCTGCAGGGTTCCCGCTCAGTCAGTGACAAGTCTTTGTCCTGTCACTGACTACCTTAAACACCGCAATCACTGTGCATTGCAGCCTTTAAGGGGGTTAATGACTGGCAGCTGAGGGACCGTGGCTGCCTGTCATTCCCAGATCTGGGGACTGTAATGTGTGCAAGGACTATCGCACTGAAACTGCCCTGCACACATTAAAACCCCTTCACAGTAAGGAATGTTTTTTTACGTATATAATCAGGAATGTATATATGTATATGACTGACGTGAAAGGGTTAATATGGAAACATTTTCTTAGTAAATAAGGTAGTATGTTTGGGAATCAAGTCTTTTGCATCTACTTGGAGGTTTCTTGCTCCCCCCCTTTCCCCCGCACACTTTTTATTATAAGACAAGGTTTGGCCCTCTGTGTGCAGGGATAATACTTTAATAATCATCACAAAAGGTCAGATACAGCTTTGTGCTTACTACGTCTTTTATGATTCTGTTTGGAAAAGTTAAAGTATCCCTCTTGACTCCAGACTTGGTCTTAAAATAGATCTCTTGGCAGTCAGACATATGTCTTACTGCTCGATAGAAAACCGTGTTTGTTTGGGCTTGGCTGCAGTTATTTGACTTTGGATCTGATGGAGGGGGAAACAAAACAAACATGAAAAGAACATACACTTATATAACATACATACAAAAACATTAAAAAAGTAAGACATTCCATGTAAAAGCCATGGAATGTATGCAATAATTGGCAATGCACAAAGTATTGTATGTCTTGCCAATTACCCAGTATCCATAAGGATGTGGCCTATCGAATGTACACTTACTGTAGTAAGGAGTAAAGCATATGATGCATAAATGGGGAAGTTATCGGAATTGATGGTGTTGCATCTGTCTTTTTTTTAACCCCTTAAGGACCGGGCTAACTTTCGTTTTTGCGTTTTCGTTTTTCCTCCTTGTGTATATAAGGCCATAGCACTTGCATTTTTACACCTACAGACCCACATGAGCCCTTATTTAGTACAAGAACTAATTGTAATCCGCAATGACAGGCTGAATTTTTCCATAAAATATGCTGCGAAACCAGAAAAAAATTAAATGCGCAGTGAAATTGAAAAAACAACAACATTTTCTTCATTTTTATGCCGTGTGTCCTATGGAAACACATACTTGTTATATATGTTCCTCAAGTCCTTACGATTACAACGATATGTAACATGTATAACTTTTATATTATCTGATGGCCTGTAAAAAATTAAAACCATTGTTAACAAATATATGTTCCTTAAAATCGCTCCATTCCCAGGCTTAAAGCGCTTTTATCCTTTGGCCTATGGGGCTGTGTGAGGTGTCATTTTTTGCGCCATGATGCATTCTTTCTATTGGTACCTTGATTGCGCATATGCGAGTTTTTGATCGCTTTTTATTCCAATTTTTCTGGATTTGATGCGACCAAAAATGCGCAATTTTGCACTTTGGGATTTTTTTGCGCTTACGCCGTTTACCGTGTGAGATCGGGAATATGATAAATTAATAGTTCGGGCGATTACGCACACGGTGATAGCAAACATGTTTATTTATTTATTTATTTATTTTTATTTGTAAAATGGGAAAAGGGGGGTGATTCAAACTTTTATTAGGGGAGGGGATTTTTTTTATTAATAAAAACACTTTTTTTTACTTTCACTTACACTTCTATATACACAGAACTGATCTCCCATTGAGATCAATCCTTTGTATATAATAGAGCAATGATCCATCAGATCATGGCTCTATTATAATGGTCTGCAGCAGACCATCTGAATAGATTGCCGAGCTGGGAACAGCGTCGGAGCGACGCTGAGCCCCGGCCGGCTCAGTACAAGTGATCTCCCCTCCGCGATCACATCGCGGGGGGAGATCCCCCACTAGACACCAGGGACAGGGGGCACATATATTATCCAAATGCAGCTGTCAGCTTTGACAGCTGCATTTGAATAGTTAATTAGCGGGCCGCGGGATCGGCCTCGCCGGCTAATACCCGCGGTCCCTGGCTGCACATAGCAACCGGGGACCGCGGGCTGCAGAGAGGGCTCACGCCGGGAGCCCTATCTGTTTACACTTAACGGCCGCATGACTGGTATACCCGTCATGCGTCGTTAAGAGGTTAAAGGTCTTGGTCTTAATTAGAGATGAGCGAGCATGCTCTTCCGAGCTTGGTACTCGTTATTACCCGAGTATTAGGGTACTCGATAGTACTGGATAGAGATGAGTGAATAGTAATAGCCATTCTATCGAATACTGCACTATTCGAAAGATTCGAGTTCGATCGAATATGTGAACGAATATTCAAATCTAAATTAACTTTACTAAAACAGCTAAACAATTGTTTAGCTGTTTTAATAAAGTTTATGCTCCCTGGGAAAGGAGGGAAGCAGTATTACAGGGAACAGTATTACCGGCAATAGTAATTGCCAGCAATAATACCACAACCTGTAATAGTTAATATTTAATTAATAAAGCAAATTTTCGTTCTAATAAAGCTGTTTTTGTTGTACAATAGCATAATTAAAACAAATCAATGCTTTTGCTCTTAAATATACTGTTAAAGGGGTTGGCCACTTTATAGTAAAATAGTTAGTTCAATGTACAGTATTAGACAGTGTACTCACTGTATATACTGACAGCAGCTCCCTGTGTACCTCATAGAGCTAAAATCAGACTCCCCACCTCCAGGCTGTGCTGCCCTGCTCTGTGGTGTTTTGGTCCATAAGATTGCTGACATGGAGAAGCATGTGACCATGCCTCACCTCCCAGTGTCCACCACTGTGCCTGTATATATCTATGGAGGACACAGTGGACAGGGCCTGGTCACATGCTCCTCCATGTCAGCCATTTTATGGACTGAAACAAAACGGAGCAGGGCAGCCCAGCCTGGTGAAGGGGAGTCTGATTTTAGCTCTATGAGGTACACAGAGAGCTTCTGTCACTATATACAGTGAGTACACTTAACACTTTGTACTGACCTATTTTACTATAAAGTGGCCAACCCCTTTAATAAAAAAAATAAAATAAAAAATAATATATATATATATATATATATATATATATAAATATATATATATATATATATATATATATATATATATATATATATATATATAATGTATATATATATTCATTTATTTACAGTATATTTAATGGAAAAAGCATGTATTCGTTTTAATTAAGCTATTGTACAACGAAAATAGCTTTCTTTGAATGAAAATGTGCTTTATTAATTAAATATTAACAATTACAGAGAGCTGTATTATTGCCGGCAATTACTATTGCCGGTAATACAGCTCAATGTAATAATTAATACTTTACTTAAATTAAAACAGCAAATAATAATAAGGGGGTTAGTGTCAGCCATTTTATACCGGCTAACACTAAGCCTCGACTTAGTAATGTTTTTTTTTTTTCTATTAGACAGCTTTAACTACTAAGTATATATAGTAAAGAAATAAATACAAAAGAAGGAAACTGGAGAGAAAGGAACGGCTGCACATCCCATCTATGGCTGATACTAATGCCGCTTGGCCTATATTAAAAATCAACACCAGAGTGTCTGTATATGATTTGATCAAGCCATAATAGCCCCGTGTACCAACATGCAGGTCCTCTGGTTCACACGGGTCCCTACGCTATACTCCACACCATGTCGGTCAGTGACCGCCACTCCCCGCAAAGCCATTCCATGGCCCCTCTTGACTTAAGTGACCCCCATTCCTTGCTGATATGGGTGCAGTGCAGGGGCGGAGCATTCTACTCAAACTCCGATGTCTAATCTTCGCCAGTTCCCGGCACAATGAGCTCAGTGTGCCGACTCCGGCTCCTTATAAATCAAAATGTTTCTTCTAATGTTGCTATTGTGATAAAAAAAATTGCATAATTAGAATAAATATTTGCTGTTTAAATTAAAGTAAAGTATTAATTAAGTATTACATTGAGCTGTATTACTGTAATTGCCAGTCATTGCCAGTAGAGATGAGCTGTAATTGCCAGTAGAGATGAGCGAACTAGGTTCGGGTTCGAGTCCATCTGAACACGAACGATTTGCATTTGATTAGCAGGGGCTGCTGAACTTGGATAAAGCTCTAAGGTTGTCTGGAAAACATGGATACAGCCAATGACTATATCCATGTTTTCCACATAGCCTTAGGGCTTCATCCAACTTCAGCAGCCACCGCTAATCAAATGCCGAAAGTTCAGGTTCGGGTGGACTCGAGCATGCTCGAGGTTCACTCATCTCTAATTGCCAGCATTAATACCGCTCCCTGTATTAGTAAATATTTAATTAATAAAACACATTTTCATTCTTATACAGCTATTTTCGTTGTACATTAGCATAATTAAAACAAATCAATGTTTTTTCAATTAAATATACTGGAAATAAATAAATATATATACACTACCGTTCAAAAGTTTGGGGTCACCCAAACAATTTTGTGTTTTCCATGAAAAGTCACACTCCTTTACCACCATATGTTGTGAAATGAATAGAAAATAGAGTCAAGACATTGACAAGGTTAGAAATAATGATTTGTATTTGAAATAACATTGTTTTTACATCAAACTTTGCTTTTGTCAAAGAATCCACCTTTTGCAGCAATTCCAGCATTGCACACCTTTTGCATTCTAGCTATTAATCTGTTGAGGTAAGCTGGAGAAATTGCACCCCACGCTTCTAGAAGCAGCTCCCACAAGTTGGAATGGTTGGATGGGCACTTCTGGCGTACCATACGGTCAAGCTGCTCCCACAACAGCTCAATGGGGTTCAGATCTGGTGACTGTGCTGGCCACTCCATTACCAATAGAATACCAGCTGCCTGCTTCTGCTGTAAATAGTTCTTGCACAATTTGGAGGTGTGTTTAGGGTCATTGTCCTGTTGTAGGATGAAATTGGCTCCAATCAAGCGCTGTCCACTGGGTATGGCATGGCGTTGCAAAATTGAGTGATAGCCTTCCTTATTCAGAATCCCTTTTACCCTGTACAAATCTCCCACCTTACCAGCACCAAAGCAACCCCAGACCATCACATTACCTCCACCATGCTTAACAGATGGCGTCAGGCATTCTTCCAGCATCTTTTCATTTGTTCTGCGTCTCACAAACGTTCTTCTTTGTGAACCAAACACCTCAAACTTGGATTCATCCATCCACAACACTTTTTTCCAGTCTTCCTCTGTCCAATGTCTGTGTTTTTTTGCCCATCTTAATCTTTTTCTTTTATTGGCCAGTCTCAGATATGGCTTTTTCTTTGCCACTCTGCCTTAAAGCCCAAAATCCCGCAGCCGCCTCTTCACTGTAAACGTTGCCACTGGTTTTTTGCAGGTACTATTTAATGAAGATGCCAGTTGGGGACCTGTGAGGCATCTGTTTCTCAAACTAGAGACTGTAATGTGCTTATCTTCTTGCTTAGTTGTGCATCCCGGCCTCCCACTTCTTTTTCTACTCTGGTTAGAGCCTGTTTGTGCTGTCCTCTGAAGGGAGTAGTACACACCGTTGTAGGAAATCTTCAATTTCTTAGCATTTCTAAGAACAAGAATAGACTGTCGAGTTTCAGATGAAAGTTCTCTTTTTCTTTCCATATTGAGCGTTTAATTGACCCCACAAATGTGATTCTCCAGAAACTCAATCTGCTCAAAGGAAGGTAAGTTTTGTAGCTTCTGTAACGAGCTAGACTGTTTTCAGATGTGTGCACATGATTGCACAAGGGTTTTCTAATCATCAATTAGCCTTCTGAGCCAATGAGCAAACACATTGTACCATTAGAACACTGGATTGATAGTTGCTGGAAATGGGCCTCTACACACCTATGTAGATATTGCACCAAAAACCAGACATTTCCAGCTAGAATAGTCATTTACTACATTAGCAATGTATAGAGTGTATTTTTTTTTAAGTTAGGACTAGTTTAAAGTTATCTTTATTGAAAAGTACAGTTCTTTTTCTTCAAAAATAAGGACATTTCAATGTGACCCCAAACTTTTGAACGGTAGTGTATGTGTATATATATATATATATATATATATATATATCACACGAAAATCCAAAGTACTCCAGCATAAGGTGAAAAAAGGTGGTGGTTTATTACAAGAATGTGCAAAAACACAGGATGCAACATTTCAGTTCTCTCACAGAACCATTTTCAAGCTTGATAATGGTTCTGTGAGAGAACTAAAACGTTGCATCCTGTGTTTTTACACATTTTTGTAATAAACCACCACCTTTTTTCACCTTATGCTGGAAATAAGCTATTGTACAACGAAAATAGCTTTATTAGAACAAACATGTGCTTTATTAATTAATTATTAACAATTACAGGGTGCGATATTATTGCCGGCAATTACTATTGCCGGTAATACAGTTCCCTGTAATACTGCTTCCCTGCTTTCCCAGATGCATTCCAGAGGTGTTTGCATCACTTTCTAAAGATGTCTTGGACTTGGTGACCTCCGATTCGTTGAATCTTAATTTTCAGGTCCCAAGGATTTTTCTCCCATAGACTATAATAGAATTCGATATTCGTTCGAATAATCGAATATCGGGAGCTATTCAAATAGAATCCAATCGAATCTAATATTTCATTATTCTCCCATCTCTAGTACTCGTTACTCGGACAAGCATCTTGCGATACTCAAGACAATGGCCTCTTCCTCTTCATGTTTGGCGGCTTTTTCTCAGCCAGTCATCATGCAGGAGAGTCTTTGGGAGCTAGTAGCATCACGTGGGACCCATACATGTCAATAGTAGCGATTGTTTGGCCAGATCAGATGACCCTGCCATATAAGTAATTATCTGGGGCCGGCGGTGCTCACGTCCGACGCAGGCTGAAAGAGATTATGGAGAGAGCTGCTGTCTGTCAGGGAGAGCGTTAGGGAGGGAATTAGTGTTCCTGTAGGCAGGGATAGTAGAGAAATAACCCAACAGCCCTTGTAAGGGTTTAATTTTTTTTTTTATTACTCCAGACTGCTGGCTGGGACTTGCAGTGCAGCTACCACAATTTTAGCAGCACACTGTGGTGATCGGCTGTTGGCAGAAAGAGGACAGCTGGTGTTGCATACACACCCCAAATAAGTCGTCAGTACTATTATATTTTTTTGTGGCTGGTTCTGCTGCTGTTGTACATTGTATTGCTGTGATTTGTAGTACAGCTGCAGAGAAACTCACTGCTCATTTTCCTGTGTAACAGGTGGCATACGCTATATACAAAGTGTACACAAATGCTGCAGAGTATTACATCACGCAGACTATACAAGGGTATACAGTAGTGATCAGATACCAGGTGTACACAGATGCTGCAGATTATTACACCCCACAGGCTATAGAAGAGAATACAGCAGTGATCAGATACTAGGTGTACATAGAGGCTGCAGAGTATTACACCCTGCAGTCAATAGAAAAGTATACAGCAGTGATCAGATGCCAGGTGTACACAGATGCTGCAGAGTATTACACCCACAGACTATAGTAGAGTATACAGCAGTGATATCAGATACCAGGTGTGGCAGATGCTATAGAGTCTTACACCCTGCAGACTATAGAAGAGTATAGAGCAGTGATATCAGATACCAGATGTACACAGATGCTGCAGAGTATTACACCCCGCAGAATACAGAAGAGTATACAGCAGTGATCTGATATCAGATGTACACAGAGGCTGCAGAGTATTACACCCTGCAGACTATAGAAGAGTATACAGCAGTGATGTCAGATGCCAGGTGTACACAGAGGCTGCAAAGTATTACACCCTGCAGACTGGTCACACAGTCTGGTTGGTTCATATGCTACCTCTGTTTTAATGGTTCACTGTGTGATCACTGCCATGCTGTTGCCCAGAATTTGGCATAATGGTGCGATTAGGCAGCCCCAGAGGCATCCATGCATGCTGCCCCTGCTGTTTCCTGTCCATTTCCATGGTGTTTCCATCATTTTCTGAGGTTGACAGATTTTCACACAACCTTACCTGGGCCGAGCTTGGGTCCCCTGAAAAAATGCTCAAGTTTCCCATTGACTTCAATGGGGTTCATTACTTAAAACAAGTACCGGTAAGTATCGGGAAATATTTGTCTCGAGTAACAAGCACCCGAGCATTTTAGTACTCGCTCATCACTGGTCTTAACCAAAACTGTGAATTATATTGTGTTGCCTAAAGGAAAATCCCATCTGTATACTTTTATGTTTTCTCAGATGGTGGCTAATTTGTTGCATTTTTTCCATGTTTGGATAATTAATTGGGAAAGGTCATACAGGAAGATATCAAAGAATGGATCCAATGAAGATACAAGCTGGCATGCTTTAAACAATAGCTGACCTTAATGTATCATTGGAATTTTTTTCTGGAATTCTTCCTAATTTACTTTTCTTGAGGGTCTGTCAAGGTAGCTATTTGGTCTGTGTTCTTGTCCGTGCTAGTATGGTGTGCACCACGGAGATGTGAGCAGATGTAGAGTTATTGATTTTAAATTAAGCCTAATTAAATCTGTGACCCAGTTCATCCAAATGATTGTTTAATCCTTGGACCATTTTTAACCTTCTAAAATCTTAAAATATTTCCCACAAAATAGCTTTGAACCTGCTTTATTTGGCCTTTTGTTTTTCAGGACTCTTCAGTCAGGTGAAATCATGAGGAAGGTTTTCTATTAGATATAGTGTTGAGCGAGCACTAAAATGCTTGTTACTTGAGTCAAGCATTTTTCAACTCCCCATTGAAATCAATGGGAGACTTGGGCATTTAACCAGGTCCCCCGTGCTTGTTCCTTTAGGCTATGTTCACACTGCGTACGGGTCCGGCCGCATTTCGTACGCCGCCGTACATGTGCGGCTGAAACTACGGGCGTAGGAAAAAAAAACATGCGGCCGGATGAGTACGAACCGCGAACATACGCCCGTAGTACAGTTATGCTTCCCTAGCTTGTTTCGAAGCGATCTGAGGCAGGTCATTTACTTGAAAATCTTCGCCCAGCCCCGTAAACCACACAGAACCTTTTGGATCGAAAAATCAAGTTCAATTTGGTTGAAATAAGCTCTCCGTACGGGACCGCATGAAATCAACATTTCCGTCCTCAAACAATGGTCTTGTTCATTTTTTTTACGATCCGGCCGTAAGCTCATATGTAGTGTGCACTGTGCAGCCGTATATCGTATACTTTCCAGCGTACGCATTAACCTCAAAACTACGGGCGAATATTCGCGGTTCGCACTATGGCCAGAAACATACGTAGTGTGAACATAGCCTTAATGTGTCAAGTTTTTGTAGGAGATATATATGAAAATTAGAATGACAAAATTCAATACATTACTGCACGACACTTTAGAATTCTGGGGGTATGCCATCAATTGACAGAACAACAATTGACGGAGTCAAGTTTCTGAATCCCGAAGCGGGATACAGGGTGAAAACCTAGAGGGCACTTAGATTAGTCCCAAAGCCAAATTGGTTAAGTGGCACAGCGGTTCGATTCTCACTGTCTGTTACAGTTTCAGTGCTGAGACCCCCACTGCAGGAAAGTATTCATTCAAGCGTTGTTCCCCTATATAGTCTCCTTGTTTGCATGAAATGGGCTCAGCTAAGCGCCGCTTTTTCCTTTGTTTTTGCAATCGATCGACATATCTATTTTTTAATGACTGAAACAAAAGAAGTCATGACTTCTGGTTGCTAGGTTTTCACTTTGCCTATACTCTTCACCTGGTCCAGAAGTCACAATAACTGTGGAGGGCTTTGTAGAGATTATATTTACTGAGAACTTTATTTGTAGCCTATTATTATTTGTGGATTAGCAGCTTGCTCTTATTTTTATGGCACATTCTGCTTGATGCATATCCAAAGATTAAGAAACTTGAAACTTGTCCTCCTATAAGCAAGAATACCCCTAACACTAGGATATAGGTAACACTGTGAAAATACTGTGTCTGTTGTTCCGATCTTAAAAAAAGAATGGTACTCCTCTATGCATGGGCTAGTGTTCGAACATTATTCTTGGTGATAAATAGAGATGAGCGAACCTAACCATAGGCTGTATCCCAGTTTTCTAGGCGTTCCTTGCGCTGTATCCACCTGCTGCACGGAGCAAGCAGACAGCGGGATTAACCCTAGAATGCGTATTGGGGGCCTTTTAGGCCCCCATGCTTACTTTTTTGCTATTATCTGCAAAATTACTTAAGTTAGAATTTTGAAACTCCAGGTAATCCTCAAGTATGTCGTTTTTGGTAATATCCAGTTGTTCATATAATTTTTTTCATAGGCATTTCGGTGTAACAATGCTTTTTTTGTGAAAACCACATCTGTACGTGTTGGGGGCCTTTTAGGCCTCCATGTATATTTTATCATTTTCTCAGTAGTGTTTGTGTCTGAAGTTACTTTATTTGTACTCAGTAATGCTGGTGGGGGGGCCAGGGTGTGGATAATGCCATATGAGGATGTCATGTGATTTTGTGAGGGAGTGGTAATCCCATGACATCATCTCAGGTCCTTCGGAATACAGTAATGAGCTGTGTATAGAGTAATGACGACAGTATACACTGTGAGCTAATTGTGAAGTACCTGAGATAAGATAAGATGTTGAGAGGAAGACTGATTCAGTTTCAGTTTCTCTGATTCTAAGAAGCCTGCAAATGGTAAAGCTATTGAGCTAAAGACATCCAGAGAATTGTACACCACCTAAAATAAAGTATAAAAGGTAAGAGCTGCTGAGGGTGAGAGGAGGGAGGGGGCACATTACCCTTACAGTGTGTCACACACAAGCAAAGAGTGGACAATCTTGATTTTGTTCATTGTTTTTTTCATAGTTTGCTAACATCTAGTCAGCAATGGCGCAGTCTTCCACCAAGCATCTGACTGACCAAGAGATTGAAGCAATTATGTTTCAAAGTGATGATGAAAGTGAACTATCTTTGTCCGATGACGAGTACCTGCCACCAGAGAATCAAACATCCTCAAGTGATTCTTCTTCTGATGATGATGAAGAAGTGAATACAGTGGATCCTCAAGAAGTGATAAGTAGAACATCCAAAACGAATATTTTTTGGGACAGTAAACCTACATTAGTCGGACGTACTACAATCCATAATATTGTGAGACAGGCTCAAGGAGCCGTGGGAAGTCCCAGGTACTTTTCCCCTAAAGACGTATTCTGTACTTTTTTTTCTGACAATATGGCAGAAGAGGTCCTTTTATGTTCAAACCTAGAAGGAAGACGTATTGCTTCTGCAAAAAATAAGTCCTGGAAAAATATCTCAAAAGAGGAACTTTATGCATACATTGGACTTTTACTGCTGGCAGGAAGTCAAAAATCGTATGATGTTCCTATACGAGAATTATTTCTGGACCCACTTTCTGATCCACACTATAAGGCGACAATGTCAGTGGACAGATATGAGGAAATTAGAAGACATATTCGATTTGATGATAAGCGAACACGTGCATTGAGGTTTGAAACAGACAAATTAGCCCCTATCAGTTATATTTGGAACATATTTATCAAAAATTGCACCAAACTTTACAATCCTAGTGCTAATGTTACAGTAGATGAGCAACTTGTACCGTTCAGAGGACGCTGCAAGTTCATACAATACATGCCCAGCGAGCCAGCCAAATATGGAATCAAAATCTTCTGGATGTGTGATTCGGCATGTTATTATGGCATAAATGGCGTAATCTACTGTGGCAAAGAGGTTGGTGCACCAGCACAGAAGGATCTGGGGTCTGAAATTGTCAAAACTCTTGCTGTTCCAATATTCAGTTCAGGTAGAAACATTACCATGGACAATTATTTCACCAATGTTGAACTAGGCAATTTTCTGCTTCAAAAACATATTACACTTGTTGGTACTATCAAGGCAAACCGCCGAGAAATTCCAGAAGCACTGAAACACAATCGTCAGCGAGCACTTTATGAGAGTGTCTTTGGATTCAATAACAAAGCGACTTTGGTATCTTACAAAGCAAAGAAGGAGAAATCAGTGATTTTACTCAGTACCATGCATCACAATTGCAGTATTGACAGCAATGACAGAAAATTAAAGCCAGAAATCATCCTGTATTACAATAAAACTAAAGGAGGTGTAGACAAAATGGATGAGATGGTGGGAGAATATTCATGCAAGAGGCAAACAAAACGATGGCCTGTAGTACTTTTTTCAAATATGCTTGATGTAGCAGCCCTGAATTCATTCATCATTTATACAGAAAATCATCCAGAATTCCATGCACGGAGGAAGGACAGGAGACGCCTATTTTTGAAGGACCTTTGTCATGAGCTTGTAATGCCTCACATGATACAGCGAAGTGACGTGAAAGGCTTGATAAAGCAAACTAAAGAAGCAATGAAACGGTGTGGCGTACAGTTTCAGATGATTCCAGGGCCAGGAGAAAGAAAAAGAAAGCGCTGTTTCATGTGTCCAAGAAACGTAGAAAGGAAAACTGAGAGATTTTGTTCAATTTGTAAGGAAAATGTCTGCAAAGAACATTCTTCCGAAAAAATAACTTGTCAAAATTGTTTGGAAGACTAATAGAATAGAAAAGAAACATAATAGAAATGTAGCTGCAGCTAGTTTGGTATAGAATTATATGCGTTTTTTCATGTTTGTGAGAAATTTGGAAAAAAATAATTTTTTTGGTTTTATTTGTGAAAAATTAGTAAAATTTTGTTTACTAGTCATATTTTATTTAGCAGTTTTAAAATAAACTTGTAGAAGTTTTATATAAGTGTGTTTTTCCATGTGATTCGCATGGGGGCCTAAAAGGCCCCCAACACGTTAATATGAAGATTTCTGATGTCACGCATTCTAGGGTTTGCCGAGATTTCTGGTTTGTACAAACCAGAAATCCGGCAGGTTCACTCATCTCTAGTGATAAATTCTAACACCAGCATACAGGGAACAGGGACTTTATATGAGTTCAATGGGTAACACATAAAAAACAGACTAAGTAAACACAAGTCTAAAGTGAGATGTAAGAGCCTCTTGATGCCTATATGATTTTCATATTGAACAAGAATATATGTCTCAAGTCACAATTTCAATTTATAGAACAAGTAAGTTCAATCTGAAAAGAGGTGGTTAGATCAAATAGATGTTATTACACACAGTCATGGCCATGGTGGCTTCCCATGCTTGCGTCACCACTGCTGATGCACCTGCTCCCCCCGCCGTGTCTTGCAGGCAGATGCTGGAGCCCACGTGCAGGGGTCTGGCGCCTTCATCTCTTAAGTCCGACTGGGCATCTTACCATCCCACACTCCTGCTCTTCTCCGCTGCCGGCATGCACGCCCCTGCCCCCTGGGGCACTCTGGCTCAGTTAAGTTTAAAGAGGCAGTATGCTCTTAATTGGTCCTTGCTCCTAGAACTGCCCCTATAAATATCTGACCCTGCCCTGAATATTGGGTTAAACTCAAATCTTAACAAACTTCATTAAAACAGCCAAAACTATAGTAGCTACAGTACTCAGACTATAACAGAAGTGTAAAAAAAATTGGAAAATCTCAATTAAAAAAAAAGAAATCAGCCAGTCAATCATCCAATTTCGGCCATGTACAGCAGTGGACCTTGGTGGATCAGTGGCGTAATATTAATTTTTTCTCCAGGACAGGAGTGGAGTGTGACCACTGATTATGTAAGGCGCTAGTTATAAGCATAACATTTAGTGTAAAGTGCTTTTTTTAAAGCAGTTTACAGCTCGAAAGACAGCAGTTTTTAGAATGTTTTTCACACATTTTCTTCGGTCCTTTTTTCGGCACCTAAAATGAATGGTTTTCAAATTGCATAAAAGCATTTGGTGTAGCAAAAAAATAACTAGCTAACTAACTAACTAACTAACTAAATAGTTAAATAAATAAAAGTGTGAAAAACTGTTTATAAAAAGGCTAAAAAATAAACCAAATTACAGAAAAATGTCTGAAATTGTAATGTTTGAGAATGTTATGGCAAGCCGGGAATAGAGTTCATTGCACAAATCCTGTTCTACTGCAGGCACCACAGCACTCATGTGCCTGGCCTCTATGGCAGGTACTGTAGATCACTGTCAGGGGCGTAACTCGAAATGGCTGAGCCCCATAACAAACTTTTGATTGGGCCCCCCAGTCTTCTCGATTGACCACTAGAGATGAGCGACCTTTTCAAAAGTTCGTTCTGACCGGACTTCCGGATTTTTTTTTTGAAAAGTTCAGTTCGACAGAATTTCGTATTTCTTCGGATTTCATAATTTAAAGCATCTATATGATACGGGAGTAGTGTATTTGGTTGAATTTAGGGCTCTAAATGTCAGTAACATCATTATCTTTTCAATATCTCAAAGTGATTTTTTTTTTTAGACTTCAATATTCACCATTACAGGGTCTATGCAGGAAATTCACCTTTACACCAAACACCTATGTCATATAAACTCTCGCAAGGGTCCAACTATAGTACTTGTATATCTGTATAGCACTTTTTTTTGTGTTTTATTCTACACACATGCACGAGGTATATATTTGTGCCTATCTACCTATCTATCTTTCGCCCTCTCTATTTTTCTCTTTCAATCACTATGGGGGACATTTATCAAACTAATTGCGCCTGTTTTTAGTCTAATATATCTAGTTTGCGCTCAAAATAAATCTAATATGAATTTATGAAGCTTTTTTAGATAAGACTATCCAAATTAGATGCAACTTTTTGAATTCGATTTTTTGTTTATTAGATCGAAAGTGCACCAGAATTCTGTTTTAGCTAAATTTATTAACTGCACAATTTTTTAAAAAGTCGCATATGTTGGCGCATCGCTACATCTGCTCCGAATAAGGTAAATTTATTAGACTAATGAAAAGACCATTATTTTTAAGACACATTTACTATGCTATTAGACAATTTACATAAATTTGACTAAACACATTAGATTGGAAATTATGCCAAAACATCTTTGACAAAATCATGTTTTTAGATTTGTTAGTAAATCTCCTATATGTTTCTCCTCTCCGCTTTTCTAATAATCTTTTTGTCTTTGCTTTTGTACAATATCTTCTCAGTACATCAGCGTGCAGCAGCAGCATTTTGTCACTGACAAGCTCTGGGCACTGCTAACAGTCTCCTTCCTCTCTCTGTGTAGACTACCTCATGCAGTCATGTGATTGCTCCTCTTAAAGCAATACCGATGTCACACAGGGGGTGGGCTAGTGCAGCATCCCTGCTGATTGGATGTGTTTCGGGCATCATGGGAAAGCGCTTTTCCCGCCCAGAACACTTCCTGCTTTCTAAAATGGCGGCTGCCATTTTAGAAAGCAAGAAAAAAAAGAATTCGGAGCAGACTTCAAAAAATCCGAATCCGACCAGACTCAGACTTTTGGAAAAATCCGAACCGGATCCCATACCGGCCGAACCGGATCGCTAATCTCTATTGACCACTAAACTGTCAAGTGGAGTCATTACTTCATAACTGCAAGTGCTCATTCGGAGTGCTTTAAGTTAAAGGGACATTTGCAGATCCCTGGAGGCTCACCTGGTGCTGCAATTGATGACAGCTCAGGGGGCCCAGTATATTGCTGAAGCAGGTCACCGGGCCCCCTGATGCAGCTGGCCCCTTAGCAGCCGCTATGGCTGCTACAGTGGTAGTTACTCCTCTGATCACTGTATGTAAGTATAACATATATAGGATACATAGTGTAAATCTCTAGTAATATAAGTACATATGACTAATACATCCTATAAATCTATGTCACTGTAGATTTTGATGTGCTGCAAATCATTTTATTTTCAACAAAAAAACACCTTCACTTCAAATTCCTCCACAGTTGCCAACTTCAAGTTTCCTTTGTGATTAAATTCTAAGATAATCACGCTACCCACACAAGCCACTCAGAAGACGCATTAAATCCATTCACAGGGACGATTGAGATGTCACAAGAATGGAACAATCCTGTAACCTAAAATAAACTCACATATGCTATTGATGTAGAGCAGCGACCAATTGGGGCGAAAGCTCAGAGAATAAGATTTAGATTTTGATTCATCATAAATATCTCAATACCTACTTAGAGCTCAATGATTATGTATGACCCTATAGTATCACATCGAACAGTCTGCATAGAATTTTCTCTAAAGTAGCATCCATTATTTTCTATTGAAATCAGTGTTCTAATGCATAATAGACATGATTATATGAATTTGAAAATCTGTGTGTGCACAAAATATGTGATCTGTCACTGATTAACATTCTTTCACGTGGAAAACGTGTCAGGTTTGACAAGATGTAGATTAATCTCATTGTATGGGGCGAAAATAGAAAGTCTGTATAAGGGTGGCTTTTTCGAATACAAGACTCCATTGTCTGCACAGGGCCTATAGTTTTTTTTTTTAATTGTTACTATTTCTCTTTTTTGTTTGCTTGTTACTATTTCAATATACTTTCTCATGCTGTCATCATATAAATGTAATGAATGGGGGGGGGGGGGGGAGTTTATGTGTGTCCTTTCTTCATAGCTTAACATATCAAAACTAGCATAAAAAAAAAATATTTTATGATACGAAATATGTCAATGTATATTTTATAGCTCTTTACTAACATGTTGTGATATTAAATGGAATTTGTATTATGGAAAAATAAAATCCTTCCCATGTTCAAGTAATGGTGAGGACGGACACATCTGAAGGTCATTGAGTTGATGGAACCCTTATGCAACCCCTGTCCCCCATCTTGCCTCAGTAGATAGGCCCATTAACTTTTATACAAATCCATTTCTTGCCACAAGGACAGAATGAGGAGAGAATGCACTTAACAAGTGCTTCTCCCTGCTAGTGCTATCATTTAGTGGGGGAAAACAACTACTCCCAGGAACATGGGAGTTGGTTGCTTCATCCTTACAAATTGTTGATCCCAACTCACCTAGGATACAACAGCACAAGTGATGTGCACACTTCTTGTCAATCATATTTGTTCAAGCATCAGGGTTTCTCGGGGGTGATGACTAAATATTTGCACTGCCGTACTGACATAACCTGTCAGTACAGTAGCATGAATATTTAATCAGTTTTGGAGCTCATTCATAATGATGACAGATTTTCATTCCTCTGCATGAATGTAGTCACATAGGCTTGTAAAACCTAAGGTGCTGTGCAGCTGCTATAGTAAAAAACAAACAAACAAACGTAAAAAAACATAAAGCTGCCATACTTACCTGTCTGCGCTCCCCCTCCAATGCCCTCCTACTCCTGTCCTCTGCTGAGTGACAGCCCACTCAACCAATCACTGGCTGCGGTGGGACCTGTGAGTGAGTAGGGGATCAGATCCAGCGCCGGAAGTCATCAGGAGGAGCGTAGACAGGTAAGTATGCCTGCTTTATTGTTTTTTACTATGGCAGCTGCGCGGCATCTTCAGTTTTACAAGCCTATGTTGCTACACTCATGCAGTAGAATGAAAATCCACTGCGAGAATGGACTGCCAGAGACTTTATTGGATTTCTGCAAGACACATTGCCAGGATACCACCAGAGTTCTAATTGGTCTTCTAGAAAATATACAAAAAAATAGTATGCAATAGGTTTCTTCAAGATATAAGAACTCCGACGATATGTTGGCAATTGCCTGCACACCACCAATGTTATAATGTGTCTTGCAGAAACCTACTGCATTGCACAATTAGGCTATGTTCACACTATGTAAAACTACGGCCATAGTTCTCGCTGCAGAACTACGGCCGTAGTTTTGCGGTGTGTGACATAGCTTTATGTTGAATGGGATCCCGGCCAGAGCGTACACACATCGTTCACGCTCCGGCCGGGATCCCATGCGGCACCGGAACAAAACTGACAGGTCAGTTTTCTGCGGCCAGAATTCAGTGAATTCCGGCCGCAGAAAGACCTGTGAGTGCACACACTGAAGCGAGCGGCTACGGCCGCTTGCTTCACTGTGGGCTATGGGAAGCTCTCATGCGGGCGCGATGATCCGGGCACAGACCGGCCGTTCCGTGACCCGGCCGGGTCACGGAATGGCCGGTCTGATATGCCGTGTGAACATAGCCTTAGAATGAAAAAATACAGTAGGTTACTTTAAGCTGAACCAGGCACCCATTGATTCTAGTGGGGTTTGTAACTTAAATCAAGCCCTTGATCATTGAAAAATGCTAAAATCTTGTAACAAACACTCAAGCATTTTAGTGCTTGCTCAACAGTAATTAGTATTACTACTGGTAATGTTAGATACAGTATATATGTTGTGGTATGTCACATGTGTTTTCATAATGCATAAGTGTTTTTAATTATGAATTGTCTTTGTGATTAGGCATAGGACTAGTGAATTGTGCTGCACTGGGTCCCTTGGGGTTAAAACATTACTGTTATTTCCAGTGACTTTTGACATTTCCTCAGACCTAACCAAGTGTAAAAAGATCCAACAGTACCAAGATACATGGTCCAACCTGGTCTTAAAGTAGGAATATAGAGGATGCATGCAGAAAAAGCCACAATCCCAATGTGGACACAGGAATTACTTGAAGAATAGTAGATTCCCCCAGCATCTGTAGTGCATTCAAGATTCAAGTTTTATTGGCAACATGTGCTATATAAATGCGACCTTTCGATATGCATGCTTGACAAATACCCATGTGGGCGTAATAGCTTATTTCTGTACCAGATGCTGTAAATAAAGCATGAATTGTGAACACACTACGTATGTTGTGGGAATCTACTATTCTTCATGTCCTTCTACATGTGAAAACTTACTGAGTGCACCAGACCTCACTCCTGAGACTCACCAAGATCTCGAGATACAGATGGTGGTGCTGTACACACACTGTAATCCATTTTTTCCCCACCAGCGACATCGAACTTGCTTGCTCTATAGACTCTAATGGAGCAAACAAGTCAGATTTGATTGACAGCTGGGGATAGAAGTGGGCTGCTATGGACTCTTCTTGGCTGTATCTCACAATCATGGTATTATCAATAGCTTTTGACATGTCTGAGGAAATTTGACATTTGTAGCAAGAGAGGATACATTTTGCCATTCTTAATAAAGGTATTCATAGCCCACATGGCAAGCAGTACTGCTAACCCGATCAATAAGAAATTTGTTTAAAATGCATCTGGGTGTCCCCACACAGATTCACCCAATGCAGTGTGTGTGTTTTTAACATACTGGAACAATGAACTTTTTTAATTGGCCAGGGGCATGACCTGGTCTATTTTTTAGCCTCAGAGACTTTAAAGGGCAACTCTGGGCAAATAAAAAAAAACACAGGAAGGACGGGGGGGGGGGGGGGGGGGAACTTTAAGGGATACTTACCCCTTTCCCGGTTCCCCTGTCCTGCCCCTGCTCACAGTCTCCTGTTTCTCCTGGTCCTGTGATGTCACAACCTGCTCAGACAATCAGTGACTGAGGCGGGACACCTCTGAGGTCACTGACTGGCTGAGTGGATAGTTCCTGCCGGGTCATGACAAAACAGGAACTAGGAAGATGCAGGAGACCGGAGGGTGATATTGAGCTGTGGTGCTGCACTGTGGGGGCACCAGGACTGCTAAGTATAACTTCATTACTATATTACTTTTTTTTACATTTGCCCATAGTTCACCTTGAAGCTATGTTCCCATGATGTAAAAACAACGTTTGTTCTGCATGAACGGCCTTTATTGAATGCCAACTACAGAAGGAATTAATGAACATGTTCTTTAATTCTAGCCATAGTAAACATTAAACAATGGACGTTTGTGCGGAAAAGCCATTGTTTTTACAGCGTGGGAACATAGCCTTAGAGTCTACCTGTCATTAGGTAGCTTTACTATGGATATGACTATGCGGGGGAATTACTTTAAAACATGTTTGTTTGTACTGTATTTTTTTTAACTTTAAATGATATATGCACAGCTGTACTTTTACTCTAAACACTTGTCTCCATTTGTGATGTGCTACCATTTTTTGTGCATATGCTATTTTTCTTTTGAGAGGATGATGTACTACTTATATGCATTGGTTTAGCACTCCATGATTATTAGTGGTGCCCACTAGCTTTGTATATATTACTCTAAACACTTGTCTCCATTTTCAGCGTTTTAAGCCCATGTTCACGAAACGTATGTTTTACATAAATCACGGCCGATGTTGCAATTTGCAATTTGCAATTGTTGAATTAATGGACTACGGCCGGAGTATAGACACATTGAATAGCGGGCGCAAAAGACATGTTAGTTCACACAATGGAGCGTGCAGCATTGTGTGCAACGGTGAATTGGGACGCTGGTGCACAGGGATGCGCTCGCATCCCAATTCATCAGAAATAAAGATCATCCGTCCGGTACTGCAGTATCGGCCGGGATGATCTTGTCTGACACCGGCCGTTCTGTAAGCATAAAACAGAAGGCAGGTCACCTTTAAGAAATTCCACAACTAGGAGTTCTACTGTTTTTCTACATAACCTCTTCACAAGGTAAAGCAATCTGAATATGCAGACTCCTTACTTCTCCCTGTAGAAGCCATTAGCAGAATAAAAGCACAATTCATTTAAGCCTGTATTATGTCAAAGCAATATTGACAGAGGCAGTGACTATACACTGATAGACAATATACTGATGGCTTATGGACTCTCATAAAAGCTGCATGTGTTTTGCTGTTAGTGTCTGTTCAGATAGTAATAGCAGATCACTCATTACTTACATACAAACCTACATTATATTACCAATAACAGTCATTTAGGGTTAAAGTAAGTTCCTTTTTATGTTCTTTTATTTCTCCAAATTGCGTATTACTTTATTTATTATCATATTGGTAGTGGCTCCATTTTTCTAAAAAAATAGTTGAAAATTCTTAAAAGTCATAATGTTAACCCCCTCCTGCCGCTGCACAGTAAATAAATGTTTCTGCAGCCTATGCCCGAGGCTGCAGCAATGTTATTTTAGCATCCTTGGATGATGAAGGTACAGAACCTTTGTCATCCGTGGTGGGTCCCGGCTGTCAGTGACTGTCAGCACCGAAACCGGTGGGAAAGGGAGGGAGGAAAGGCCAGCGCGCGGCCACAAGCTCTGCCCCCTCCCTTCTCTTCCCTGTCACTGTTACAGGCTTCTAATAGTGGCAGAGGACAGAGGAGGGGGAGGGGGCAGAGCTACGGACTTCAGCTTATGGGTCATTATGATACCATAAGCTGAAGTCCAAAAACTACCTGGGCATTTATGCGTGAATATCCCATTGTCGTGAAAGGGATAAACGACAATCCTCTGTTTGGCTGTAGCCACCACTAGAGGGAACCTGGGAGCTTACTGCTTACTGAAAACTGTTTAAGCCCAGATGGAGAACCTTTGGGAATCCAGCTGTTGAAAAACTACAATTCCTGTCATGCTTAGACAGTCAAAGCTTTGGCTTCCCAGGCATGATTGGGATTGTAGTTTTCAATCAGTTAAAGAGAAACAGGTTCTCCATCCCTGCTTAAGGCTATGTTCACACTACGTATCTTTCCAGCAGTAGTTCGAACCGCGAATATACGCACGTAGTTTTGAGGTTGATGCATTCGCTTGAAAGTATACGATATACGGCCGCACAATGCACATTACGTATTAACTTGCGGGCGGATCGTATACGGCGCTGTGAAAAATGAACACGACCATTGTTTGAGGACAGAAATGTTCAAACTCACGGCCATGAATTTCCATGCGGCCCCGTACAGAGTATTTATTTCAGCCAAATTGAACTTGATTTTTCGATCCAAAAGGTTCTGTGTGGTTTACTGGTCTAGGCGAAGATTTCCAAGTAAATGACCTGCCTCAGATCGCTTCGAAACAAGCTAGGGAAGCATAACTGTACTGAGGGCGTATGTTCGCGGTTCGTACGCATCTGGCCGCATGTCTATTTTTCCCACGGCCGTACTTTCAGCCGCACATGGACGGCTGCGTACGAACTACGGCCGGACTCATACGTAGTGTGAACATTGCCTTAAACATTAAAGTCAATCATGAAGGAGAATGCATTACATTTAAAGGCTTACAGAGGATTTAGAGCTCTGTATCAGGTAAATGAAGCCCACTTCTAATAATAATAATAATAATAATAAAAATATATTAAGAAATGCATCAGTGCAGAGTGTTGGATCTTAAAACCACCTGCTTAACATTCACCTTCAAGCTAGACCCAGTAATACATGGTGTTGATGTAAACATTTCACCATAATGTATAGCAGCTACTTACTGCTCATAGTGGTCACTTGTTACTATGGCAGCAATATTATGCTAAATGCATTCTTCTACCATTCTTCTACCTAAAAATAATCTGAAACTGTAGATTATTCACAATATATCAAAGGCACTATGTGTAGACATTACATAACTCGCTCATTAGCCATTTATATGTTAAAACATGAAGGTGGTAGGAAGTATTGTGCCAGCAACATGCCTTTCCCCTCTTAACTGTAACTAACACATATGCAGCCCACCACATCTCATTTCTCCTGAGCAGGCAATATTTCTCTGTTGAGTTTTGCATTGAGCAGGGCTGTTCCTGCCTGGATTTTAACCAGTTTTCTCTGTTTAGCCTCAAGAGTAATCTGGTCTCTTCTTGTGATTGTATATACAATTGGACATCCCCCTCGCTGATTTTATCCACGGGGCTATACTGTGCAGCTAATGAAGGCTGAGGGAGTGCATTGGCTTATAACCTGTGATCTGCTGCTGATGAAGCACAGCAGCAGCCAAGGCAATAGCAATATATTGTTCAGTGTCACAGAGACTGTGATGTTTACTATACACTCCTCCAGCACGTCTCATTTAAGAAATATTACAGGAAGTTTACACATTAACATTAAAAGTGCAAATGCATTAGGTTAAAACAAACATGTGGAAATTGTAATGTACAGTAAATGTATGAAAAACAATAGGAGAAAGAGGGGGTCAGTTACATTCATAATTTATTGAGTGGATTTGAAATTCAGAACAAAATGTTATCAAAACAAGTCACTGACACACACAATATATATATATATTAAGAGAATATTCAGAGCTTACTTAATAGTAAGCTGGGTAATGTACTTAAAAAGGATGGACAGCTGAAATAAAGGAATGATATAAAAGGAGGGACTATAGGAGGACATGAATGAGATAAGTGGGGTATCTAGGATGGGAGCTGAACTCCTCCTCCAGCACCTGAGAGCTCAAGGGAGCTGTCCAGACCTTAGTGCTGAATTTCCATTTCTCTACTTGTAGCATAAGAGATCCCACCTCATCCAGTGACTGAGCACTCACAGGAGCTGTCCACCTCTCAGTGCTGAATGTCTGTCTCCTCGCTTGGAGCAGAAGCTTATCCCATCTCACTGAATCGCTGAAGTGTTTCTTCCCATCTGATCACTGAGTTTCCTCTGCTGCTTCTCGGCAAATTATTAGCCTCTATCTACAAGAAGAAAACATCCCCTTAAGAAATGTCTTAAGAGGTGATCGATGAGCTCTTCAAAACAGTTGGATATCCGTGAGTAAGACCCCCTGGTTGGTTCTGCTGAGATGACACATACATCTTAGGTTATGAAATAAAAGATTGATGCTTCCGAAAGTTTCTTTGTTCAAATGTGTTAGAAGCAGCAGCAGCAGCCTTGAAGAAGACTTAGTCAGATGCATGTAAGTGTTAGCTCTGAGTCTAATTCTAACATCGAGCTGAGGAATCACTCAGAGACAAAGTTTGATGGTTTCGATCTGCCTTCAGTTATAATTAACTCCTTGAATCCTGACAATTCACAGCTATCAATAGTAAGTTAATGGCCCTCCACATAGACACTTTATAGATGGACGTTTCTCTTGCATGGGCTTGAACTCATTGATCATGGAAACTCCCTAGAACTACAAGAACCAGCAAGTAACGTGGATTTAGCAGTCGCTACTTTGTGATGCATCATTCTTGCTGAGTCTTATGGCTTGAAGGTAAGATAACGTTTTATATATTTATAGCTACCCCATGCAGATATGTTACACTTTCCTTGTAAATAGCACTTAGTCCATAGCCCAGTCTTATCACGAATGTTAACTAATGGCTTTCCAATGCACAAAGCAGCTTTGCTTGGTAGATGAGCTTTTCAGGTATTACTTACAATGTCCATATTAATAAAGAACATGATGGTACATAGACTATATATTATTGTGTTGTGTTGGATAGAAACTTTAGTGAATATTGTAGTGACTTGATGTTTTTTGTCAATCCCTTAAAATGCATCATTAGACTGTGTTTACATGAGACTCAGTGAAAAGGTGTTCCTTATTGTTAAACCTTATCAAGCATTGTGGTTACAAGGTTATTCTCAAGGTTTCTTGGAGAAATATTTTTAACACATGGTTACTACACAGGCACTGTAGCCCCAGTATAAACAATGCACTGCAGACATGAAAGAGTTAAATGGCAGACCAAGAAAAATGCATTCTGCAAGGTTGTACTGGGCACAGTTTAGCCCCCCCCCCCATGCAGCATGCAGACATTTAATAAGAAGCAGTAATTAACTCTTCAGCACCCAGAAGCGTCGTGTTTGTGTTACTCTCATCCCTGCCATAAAGTGATGTTGTTGTTTTTGTTTCTAGGTAATTAGTTCATTAAAGCTAAAGAGTGACTGACATTGATGGATGGTCATGGAAAAAGGCTACCTTATGTAGGTCAATGGTACTGTACCTGACAGGAGGGGGTCAGGGGCTGCCAGTGGGAAAGGTTTAACATTTTCAAATATACAGGAACAATTACAGTAGCTTGGAATACAGTATGTGATTGGAGGCAATTACGTAGTGGCTACTGGGCTTCTGGTCAGTAGTCACTGTCATTTTATTGCCTTATAATGCTCATTTTACTGTGACAGTACACCATTTCCTTGGCATTGATTAAGAGTTTCAGAGTAAGATGTTTATTGCGTGGATGTACTATAAACAGCAATCACAGTATAATTATTGTCTGGGATAGAGAGAGTATATAGAATGATCTAGATATTGAGTCTTTGCTGCTCCTAATGTTTTATGTAATCATTTGTAGAACTTAAAGCTTCAATGATCAATGCAATTAATTCTACACATTGCCGCTCTTATTGATGGGAAGATAGTAAGCAATGCTTGTTTACTTGGGCACTTTTAGTTAGAAGGATTACCCAGTCATTCTGCTTATGGGACTCTCCCTAAACAGATGTGATGGAACCAGGCATGCAAGTGTTCAGTTTTTTTCTAAGCATTACATTATCCTCATAAGTATTAGTGGATTGTCAGTATTATGTACAGATGAGTGGGACACGTATAAGCTTTGTAGCTATTGTAGCCAGGGATCCTAATTTATTAACCTAGGCTTGCATAATAGGAGATGTTAAAATAATTTTTCTTATACAGACAACTTCTTTATTCCATCAGTGGAACTTTTCTTCTACCGGACTCTGTAAAAAAAAAAAAAAAAAAAGGCCTTCCTTTGGTATATATATATTTGGACACTAGGTTGTACTTTTGTAGTCAAAAGAAGGGAAGAATAATCGCAAAATAGGAAAGCATGACAGCTCAAGTTAAAAGTAATGCAGACATGACAAGAACTTATTCCCTGGTTGCTATATTTTAAGGAGAGTACTATTCAGCCACTGACTTGGCTTGGCTTGGGTATTCAAAAATACAGCTATGGAATGAATGTTAGAAGTAAGCTGGGCTTATGTGTCTCTTTCAGGGGGTCCATGCTGTGCTCCAAAGGGTTTACACTGTGCTAAAGGGCTTCCTTATCTTACCACCCATAGGGGGACATTTATCAAGGGGTTTGCGCCTAATTTTTGGTGAATAATTGCATTTTTCACCCATTTTTGGTCTAAGTTCTATTTATGAACCAGTATTCGACAGGTGAATATTTTTAGATATGACTTTTTTTTTTTAATCTGCCTGTTTTAAGTATTCACCCAAAAGTTTGCATAATCCAGGATTAGCACCCAATTTTTTAATTTGCAACTTTTTAAAGAGTCACATAAACAGGCACAAGCTTATGTCTTGTCAGTACCAGGTGAATAGAACTGCGCAATTTTTTCATAGTTGTGCCTTTTTTGTGCCTTTTTATTTAGATGCATTTACTATGCCAGTACTACATGTTAATGAATCAGTCACAAGGTATTAGCACAAAATACACACCAATCCCCATTAGAATAGTTGCACTTATTAGACTCCTTAGTAAATGTCCCACATAGTGTTCTGGTCAACCTTCTCTTGTGTAAATACTAATGCTCCTACTATGTATACAGTGCCATTTGCTTGAATCTGAAAGTGCTTCATTAGCAGCAGCAGCATTCCACTTCTTTACCAGGGGCTGCTTTTGTGATGTGACCACTTACTTGCTGATCCTATTGCAGCTTCTTTAAAGGGGTAATTCAGCAAAAAAAAAAAAATATATATCAAATCAACTGATGCCAGAAAGTGCCAGAGATTTGTAATTTACTTCTATTAAAAAAAAAAAAAATCTCCCAGTACTTTTCAGCTGCTGTATATTCCACAGGAAGTGTTTTTTTTCTAATCTGACACAGTGCTCTCTTCCGCCACCTCTGCCTGTGTCAGGAACTGTCCAGAGCTATAGAAAATCCTTACAGAAAACCCCTCCTGCTCTCTAGACTTTAATTTCTTTTCTTTTAAATCTAATGGTTACAGAAAGTTACATAGATTTGTAATTAAAAATCTCAAGCCTTCCCATATGTATCAGCTGCTGTATGCCCTGTAGAAAATGTATTTTTCTTTCCAGTCTGAAACAGCGCTCTCTGCTGACATCTCTGTTCAAGACAGGAAGTGTCCAGAGCAGGGAGGTTTTCTATGAGGATTTGCTACTGCTCTGTGCAGTTCCTGTTTCTAACAGAGATGTCAGCGGAGAGCACTGTGTCAGACTGGAAAGAATACATCACTTCTTGCAGGACATACAGCAGCTGATAAGAATGGTAAGATTTGAGATTTTTAAATAGAAGAAAATGACAATTCCATATAACTTTCTGAAACCTGTTGATTTGAAAGAAAAAGATTTTCGCTGGATAACCCCTTTAATTACAGCAGTAATGGCAATAACATTGCCTTGTCACCACTTTAAAAGATTAAAGTAACAAAAGCAGCAGGTTTTTAAACCTTTTTAAAACAGGAGATTTGCTTTAATCTCCTAGAACAGGGATTGGGAACCTTCGGCCCTCTAACTGTTGCAAAACTACGATTCCCATCATGCCTGAATAGCGTTAGCGGTAGGGCCGAAGGTTCCCTATCCCTGTACTAAAACATACTGGGGTTAGGGTTTTGCACCAGCTACAGATCCTTCTAGGGTAGTTTTCACTTTCTTTTAAATCAATCAGGTTGGACTTAATGGACATGGTCTCTTACACCCCACTACTCTATAGATGTAAAACTGATAAAAACTGAATAAACAATTTCCTAAATGAACACATTAGTGAGTATATAGACACCACAGTTATATTTGTAATGCTTCCTTCGCTCTGAATATCATTGGGAAATATTTAAAAACCTGGGTAAAACATGTCACTTTTAGCACATAATTGGAAATGGTGTGACACGTTGTCACCACAATGAAATGTTTGTTTCTATCGCTTTACATAAACAGTGACAGGCTGATATATGTCTCATAATTACTGATTAATATATTGCCATAGGAGAAGAAGCATACAATTTTAATGGGTTTCATATTTTAATGTATTATTTCTCTATTATGGACTTTTCAATTATTAGTGTTGGTCAATTATTAGTGTTTCCTTTATGGAAATTACTGTATTTTGTTATACACTTGCATAAATTTTGCTCCTCTATAATTATACTCCTATCTAAAGCTTTATCTTAACACTGATCACCACTGTTCCAGTGGCGAAACTCATAGTAATGAGTTGTTAAAAAGGTTCTTTAGCCCTTTTTTTGTCAACATATTAAAAGGGACAGAGTACCCCTTCTATGATGGGGGATACTGCAACTGACTGTACATTTAACTCGCAATATATAATATTGTTCTTTGAAAAACTTGACACGAGTAAGCCAGCCGAAGTTCAGGTTCGTACAAACCCAAACCATCGGCTTTTGAATCCTGCTGTCTCCCCGGTCTGTAGGGAAGATGGAGACAGCTTGAATCCCACCAAGAAAACAGGGATACGGCCTTTGATCACGGCTGTATCCCTGTTTTCCAGGCGGGACTTGGGCTATCTTCACTTTTCCCATGGAGCTGGCAGACAGCGGGATTCAAAAGCCGATAGTCAGTGGAGATGAATGTACGAACCCAAACCATCACATATACAGCAAGCAACAAATGAATACTTGGCATGTTAACACTATTGACTTAAAGACTATGGACAACTTGGAAACTTTTTTTTTTTTAATTTGATCTTTGCGGTTATTTAGCATTCATTATTGCAGAAAAAAATTTCTTCATTCTGTGTTCTGTGTGATCTCTATTTTCTCTCTACGACTGTACACAACCCTTGTGATTTTCCTTTTATCTGCTCTCCTCTCTCTCTACAGCCTATGTTAGCTGCCCTCTGAGAAATGTCTTCCCCATGTCTATATAATCGAGCAACCATACAACCCCCACCCCTGCTCTACTTTTATCTCCAACACTTAAAGTGAAGAGCCTAAAGTCCAACTGACAGGCATGCCTCAGAAAATGAATCACTAAGTCAGTCCATTAAGTCATAAGTAGTTTTGGGCGGACTTGACGAACAGTTCTGGTTTGGTAACGTTCTTTAGACTTGAATGCTCTGTATTTAAATCCCAGCGGCTGGAAAAGTTGGACGTCGCCATTAAATGCAGAGCATTCAAGTTGGAGAACTTTGCCAAGCCAGAACTGTTCAGCAAGTCCGCTCGACACTGGTCAAGATACATTTATTACCAGGCTAATTGAAAGGGGCCCCAAAGGACCCCCCCCCCCCCAGTATGGCATACATATGTTGTAATAAGGCATATTGAAAAATAAGTCTCCTACAGTACCTTGTGCATACGAAATATAAAGAAAGGAATTTCTTGTTGATATCAATATTTTCTTATGCATGTACATATAAAATGTAGCATGGTTTTCATTCTGTATCTGACATCATATATCACACATTTCTGGCTAAATCTACTTAACATGAATGAAAATGAAATGCTGTAAGAAGTGGAATATAAAGGCGTTGTAAGGCAGATAATAGCTCACATGACCAATGACCCCAAGCAAACAGCCTGCTTTGCAACCAGCCGATAACAACAGCACTTATGATCAAAGCTGCTTCCCTATTATATACACAGAGACTTTAAAGTGAAAAAAAAAAAAATTATATATATATATATATATATATATATATATATATATATATATATATATATGTCTTTTGTTATGGACCCTCATAAGAAGATACCATTACTCAGAAGTTTTGCAATGAGACTATTTGTATGGTATTAGAGATCACACCACCCCTCTCCAAACAATAATGGAAATTTAAGTCTCTCAGTTATGTTGGTGTGTTCAGCCTGTTTCAGTTTCCTTAGTCTATGTTACCAAAATACTAGATGGCAAACACTAATAAAAGCCATATTTATATCTACTTTTCTTGTCAACGAGACCCTTAGTATCCCTAAACCCTAAATTAGTTACATTCAGTCCTTTCTTATGCTGCGTTTACACAGAGTGATAATTTGCCCGATCGTATGATTTCGAAGTAACATTTTTTGTTTAATAACGATCAGCGACGGAACGATATATCGTACGGAAAAATCATTTTGCGATCGCTTAAGCCTAAAGGTTAAATCGGTGAATGACTGTTTACACAGAACGATCTGCGAATTTTTTGCGAACAACCAACAACGATTTGAGAACATGTTCAAAGATGAAAATAAATGATTTATCGCTTGTCTTTGATCGTTTGCTGCATTTTCACGTACGATTATCATTCGATTCGATAATCGTTCCGTGTAAACGCAGCATTATAGGGGGAGATTTATCAAAACTTGTGTACTCGTTAGCGCATGCCTTTTACTAAATCTAGTGGAACCTGGGTTTGCCACATAGCAGGTGCAGAAATCTACACCTGCTCCATAGCTGGTGTATTTCTGCCATGGTTTATGCCTGTCTGCAGGCCACGCCTTCTCCTCATCTTGCCACACCCCCTTGGCAAGTGATGCTTACACCACCGATTGGTTAGAATGGAAATTTATGTGGCATACGCCAGGGGCATGGATGCCCCATAGGGTTCATTTTTTATGTCATTCAATACTATCATTCTGTGCAGAAACTACGCATTGAGCCAGTCACTGCCCACAATAATGTCTTTCGAAGGCATTTCTTGCAGGGAGGGCGCAATAAAAGAAGCCAGAAAATAGTAGTAATAGGAAGGGATGGGAACACTGATTTGGCAATATGGGTGACCAGGATAGGTAGTATAGTTTACATTTTATTTTAATGCCTTTTCCAGGCATAGGTATGTATACAAATGTATTGAAAACAGAAAAACCCTTTCAAGTTTCTACAGCCCAATGTAAATGTATTACAGGACTACTATACATATGTGTATACAGTGGGGCCTTGGATTACGAGCATAATTCATTCCAGGACCACGCTTGTAATCCAAATCCACTCTTAAATCACAGCAAATTTTCCCATAAGAAATCATAGAAATGCTGACAATTGGTTCCACATTATTCTGAATAACATGTAAAACAAATGAAACAAACAGTCAGAAACAGCAGAATATGTGATATTATAAGTTACTGTACAGTAATGGAGAGGATGGGAAACACAAGGGCGGACAGAGACTGCAAGGAGCATGAAGGAAAAAGCAGGGCAGATGTGGGAACATAAATGCAGCACTCTCTGTCTGAGGACAGAGGGGTTACCGCCAGGCCTGTATTTAGAGTTCATGCTGCCCTAGGCACTTTGCACGCAGAGGCGCCCCCCCCCCCCCCACGTTACTGTACATGCATGGTATATACCCTGGCACTTGGGTGCCGCTCTGCTTGATGCCCGCTGTTCTCATCAAACAGACGTGATGGAGGAAGGAAGGAGGCCGGGGACGTCTTAGTTTGGGGACTGGTTCTGTCCAGTGTTGGACTGGGGGGTACCTGGAGCCCACCAATATTTAACCAGTGAGACACGACATGCTGACCCGCTCCTTTCCTGAATTCATCTGTATCTGTGACAAATCTCAGAACACCCTCCATTTATACAGCTCTTAGGGTATGCTGGGAGTTGTAGTCTCTTAGAGGACAACCCTGTAATAAATCACTGTGTGCAGAGTCTCCTGGTGGCTGCAATCTGTGGGTGACAACCATCAGCCCTGAAGGTCCAGCAATACATCTGTCTACATCGGCAGCTATCAGAGGATTGTACTACTTTACTACAACTCCCAGCATATTCTGAGGGCTGCAGACTGTCAGTACATGGTGGGAGTTGTAGTGCCTGCAGCTGTTTTAGTTGGGTCCTATACACTGAATGCTTTGTGGCATATAAGAATACATAGATCTGTGGGGGCTCAGTGCAGGGAAGTGACCCCAGAACAGCACTAATAGGGGATAGAACAAAAACATCTCCCCCTATCCCTATTAGTGACGTTCTGGGGTCACTTCCCTACACTGAGCCCCCACAGATCTATGTATTCTTATATGCCACAAAGCATCCAGTGTATGATGCACCTAGGACCCAACTACAACAGCTGCAGGCACTACAAGGGCTGCAGACTGTTCTGGGAGTTGTAGTGCCTGCAGCTGTTGTAGTTGGGTCCTGGAGGCGTTGTGGGAGATCAAAATACATAGATCTGTGGGGGCTCAGTGCAGGGACTTGACCCCAGAACATCACTAATAGGGATAGGGGGAGATGGTTTTGTTCTATCCCCTATTAGTGATGTTCTGGGGTCACTTCCACACACTGAGCCCCCACAGATCTATGTATTCTTATATGCCACAAAGCATCCAGTGTATATTGCACCTAGGACTCAACTACAACAGCTGCAGGCACTACAACTCCCAGCATTTACTGACAGTCTACAGCCCTCAGGATATGCTGGGAGTTGTGGTGCCTGTAGCTCTTGTAGTTGGGTCCTAGTTTAAAAGTTTCGCTAGTGTACTTTAGTGACCGCAGGGCTGTGTCAGTACACTACCGCAAACAATACACTGACCCATTGAGACCCCAATGGTACACAGGCTCTGCACACTATAGAAGTGATTACAGTGCAGTTACTAATGACTCACAGGTGACATCTTCTCGAATTGCCGTCGCTAACTTTTTGCTTTCTTCTCCATCTGGCGCAGCATCATGAAGACTTCTCCGACCACAACTCATCTGCAGTGTGGGCAGCTGGGGGTGACTGGGGAAGGGAGGCAGCTGGGGGTGACTGGGGAAGGGAGGCAGCTGGGGGTGACTGGGGAAGGGAGGCAGCTGGGGGTGTCTGGGGAAGGGAGGCAGCTGGGGGTGACAGGGGGAGCAGCTTGGGGGGGCAGGGGAGAGTCTGGGGGTTAAGGGGAGAGTCTGGGGGGGCAGGGGAGAGTCTGGGGGTTAGGGGGAGAGGCTGAGGGTTAGGTGGAGAGGCTGAGGGGCAGGGGAGAGGCTGGGGGGCAGGGGAGAGGCTGGGTGGGGGCAGGGGAGAGGCTGGGGGGCAGGGGAGAGGCTGGGGGGACAGGGGAGAGTCTGGAGGGGCAGGGGGAGAGTCCGGGGGGCAAGGGGAGAGGCTGGGGGGGCAGGCGAGAGGCTGGGGGGGCAGGTGAGAGGCTGGGTGTTAAGGGGAGAGTCTGGGGGTCAGGGGAGAGGCTGAGGGGGCAGGGGAGAGTCTGCGGGTCAGGGGAGAGGCTGAGGGTTAGGTGGAAAGTCTGGGTGTTAGGGGGAGAGTCTGGGGGTTAGGGGGAGAGGCTGGGGGCAGGGGAGAAACTGGGGGTCAGGGGAAAGGGCTGAGAGTTAGGTGGAGAGGCTGGGGGGCAGGGGAGAGGCTGGGGGGCAGGGGAGATGCTAAGGGGGCAGGGGAGAGGCTGGGGGGGCAGGGTAGAGGCTGGGGGGCAGGGGAGAGGCTGGGGGGCAGAAGAGAGGCTGGGGGGGGGGCAGGGGAGAGGCTGGGGGGCAGGGGAGAGGCTGGGGGGCAGGGGAGAGGCTGATGGTTAGGTGGAGAGACTGGGGGCAGGAAAGAGGCTGGGGGGCAGGGTAGAGGCTGGGGGGCAGGGGAGATGCTGGGGGGGGCAGGGAAGAGTCTGGGGGGCAGGGGAGAGTCTGGGGGGCAGGGGAGAGGCTGAGGGGGCAGGGGAGAGTCTGGGGGTTGAGGGGAGAGTCTGGGGGCAGGGGAGAGACTGAGGGTTAAGGGGATAGTCTGGGGGGCAGGAGAGAGGCTGGGGATCAGGGGAGAGGCTGTGGGGCAGGGGAGAGGCTGGGGGTTAAGGGGAGAGGCTGGGGGGGCAGGGGAGAGGCTGGGGGCAGGGGATAGTCTGGGGGTTTAAGGGGAGAGGCTGGGGGGCAGGGGAGAGTCTGTGGGTTAGGGAGAGAGTCTGGGGGTTAGGGGGAGAGTCTGGGGGGGCAGGGGAGAGGCTGGGGGGCACGGAAGAGGATGGGGGTTAGGGGGAGAGGCTGGGGGGCAGGGGAGAGGCTGAGGGTTGGGGGGAGAGGCTGGGGGGCAGGGGAGAGGCTGAGGGTTGGGGGGAAAAGGCTGAGGGTTGGGGGGAGAGGCTGGGGGGCAGGGGAGATGCTGGGGGGCAGGGGAGAGGCTGAGGGTTGGGGGGAGAGGCTGGGGGGCATGGGAGAGGCTGAGGGTTAGGGGGAGAGGCTGGGGGCAGGGGAGAGGCTGAGGGTTGGGGAGAGGCTGAGGGTTGGGGGGAGAGGCTGGGGGGCAGGGGAGAGGCTGAGGGTTAGGGGGAGAGGCTGGGGGCAGGGAAGAGGGTGGGGGGCAGGGGAGAGGCTGGGGGGCAGGGGAGGGGCTGAGGGTTGCGGAGAGGCTGGGGGGCAGGGGAGAGGCTGGGGGGCAGGGGAGAGGCTGGGGGGGTAGGGGAGAGTCTGGGGGGAAGGGGAGAGGCTGAGGGTTGGGGGGGAGGCTGGAAGGCAGGGGAGAGGCTGAGGGTTGGGGGGAGAGGCTGGGGGCAGGGGAGAGGCTGAGGGTAGGAGGAGAGGCTGCCCCCCAGCAGGGGAGCAGCTGAGGATGCAGGGGGGCCGGATGGCGGGCAGATGCTGGGGGGCAGGGGGGAGAGGCTGGGGGGGTAGACGGAGCGGCCGGGGTCCGGCAGGAGCAGGATGGGCAGGCAGGCTGCTTCCCTCCCCCCCATGCAGCGCCAAGGTCCGGGGTGCGGGGCAGGGGGTGAGCTTCCGGCACACACAGTCTGAGAGAGGCTGGAAGCTCACAGCTGCAGCCCCGCGGTCCCGCATGTTCTCTCCTGCTCGGCGGCGCTCACGTGATGTGACATCATCGCCAAGCAGGAGAGAAAATCTCGGCGCTGCATGGGGGGAGGAAACCAGCCGGCCTACCCATCCTGCTCCTGATCCCGGCCGCTCCGTCAACATCCCCCCCCCCCCCCGGCGCGGACTAGGCACCCGTGGGCCGGTACCTACGGCGTTTTTTCTTTTTTTAATAATTAAAAAAAAAGTGTTCCCTGCTGGCGCCGCCCTACGCCCCGGACCACCGGTGCCTAGTGGCAAATACGGCCCTGGTTACCGCTATGGAGAGATTATCCCCACAGTCCTGTCCCCTGATGGAAGCCCCAGCCTGAAGTGGATCTGCTATGATTTGGAAGGTGAGGGAGACTTCCTGGGTCAGAGTACAGGGCTGTATACCACCCTGTGCAGACCATGCCCCTCCTCTTCTCGTGCTCCCACACAGTTCAGGGAGCTCATAAACCAAAGCAATGCTCTTAAAGCAAGTCACAATTTTCAAAAAACTGGGAGCTCTTAAACCAAAACGCTCTTAAACCAAATTACACTTATACCAAGGTACAACTGTATATGTTATTAGCAAGCAATGTTGCCTATATGTGTGCTATCTATAGAGGAGATTTATTAAACTTGGGCCCCTGGTACACATCAGGGAGAGGGTGCCGATTCGCCCCTTCACCCTTGGCATACGCTTGCTGTATCCTCTGGGGCACGGCAAGGCAGGAAGGAGGTTTGGCTTCCTCCCCTTTATCATAACTTATACCTGCTCCCAGCAGGTGTAGATTTGCGCCAGGTGCAGAGCCAGACGGGTTTACTAATTAAGACTGGCACAAGTTCGCTGGATCCGCAATTGTGAACAGAAAATAGGATCAATGTATTTCAATGGCCGCATTCACACATCCTTAGTTGCGTACAGGACTGGAAACCCTGTCAGTTCACACAATGAAGTGAGCGGCTCCGGCTGCTTGCTTCATTGTGTGCTGTGGGAGGTTCTGATGCGGGTGCATTGATGCGCCCGCATCAGAACCCTGCGGCCGGAAAGATCATCCAGCTAGTACTTACGGAATGGCCGGTCTAATACGACGTGTGAACATAGCCTCAAATTGTATTACTACAGACTGCTGGCTGGGACTTGCAGTGCAGCTACCACGATTTCAGCAGCACACTGTGGTGATCGGCTGCTGGCAGAAAGGGGACATTAGGTGTTGCATACAGACCCCTAAGAAGTGCTCAGTACTATTTTATTGGGCCCTCTACTATATTTTCTGATTTCTGTATTTCTTACGCAAGGCATACAGTATCTAAGTTCACTACTGCTTCCACAGTGTAAAGGGGGTGTCACAGAGTGTGTATAGGTGCAGCCACCAACAGATTGTATCCCACAGCTGTTGCCCAGAATTTGGCATAATGGTGTGATTAGGCAGCCTCAGAGGCATCCATACATGCTGCCCCTGCTGTTTCCTGTCCATTTCCGTGGTGTTATTTTCTGAGGTTGACAGGTTTTCACACGACCTTCCCTCTACCGAACTTGGGTCCCCTGCAAAAATGCTCGAGTTTCCCATTGACTTCAATAGGGTTCTTCTCGAGTAACGAGCACCTGAGCATTTTAGTACTCGCTCATCACTAATAGGGAACCATCAGACTTGGACAAAGCTTTCGCTGTCCATGCATTGTGGGAACTGTAGATTTGCAACAGTTGGAGGGACAAAGGTTCTTTATCCCTGGTATAAAACATTATATATAACATGGTCCTCTCAATTATCTTTTTGACCTTTAAGTGAGAAGATCTAAAAATACAAATAAGTTAATAAAAGTTAAAGAGAACTTGTCAGATCCTGCCTTCTACACAAATAGCTCCCAAAGCCTTCTAGTGTAGATAAAGGGGAACTCCAGATAAGGGAAAACTTTTTCTATTAAAAGAACATTAAAAGTTACATAGATGTGTCTATATAATGTATTACTATATCTGTGTGGTTCTGCCACAGTAGTAGCTGATTGACATCAAGGAAGTGAAGAAAACTGGTCTCTGTGTAAATCCACTTTGTCTCCTGCTCTCTCTGATCTCCCCCTTAGGAGACAGAGATTACATGCCTACATGTCTCACATTGTGTGTGTTTGCTGAGCACAGGCTGATGATGCAGACAGGGGCAGGTTGTGATGTCACAGGAGGCTTGGCTGGATCCTCCAATCCCGAGTGATTCACCATCTCTGCCCAGCCAGAAGCAGCTGCTGCAACTTCACTGAAAAGTCTGCAGTGCAATTAGGGCTGTGTTCACACATGTTGGGGTTGCAGTACTGCACAATCTTCACAAAAATGATGCAGTAACACAATGAAATGATGCTAAATGGCACAGAGGATCAGAGCCGGCACTGCCAATCCCACCTGGATAAAAAAATGAGGCATAACCTCCCATGTAAGATAATATCAGATAAAGTCCATATTGTGGGCTAAACTAGAAGATAAAAGATGCTTGACAATAATACATACATGGAGATGAAAAGGAAAAAAAAATAATTAAATTTAGAAATTTCTTTACTTTATTCCAATATTGGCGTTACAGGTAGAGAATACAGTGTGCTGTGTGGTGTTACAGGTAGAGAATACAGTGTAATGTGGTGTTACAGGTAGAGAATACAGCGTGCTGTGTGGTATTACAGGTAGAGAACACAGCGTGCTGTGTGGTGTTACAGGTAGAAAATACAGCGTGCTGTGCGGTGTTACAGGTAGAGAATGCAGCGTGCTGTGTGGTGTTACAGGTAGAGAATACAGCGTGCTGTGTGGTGTTACAGGTAGAGAATACAGTGTGCTGTGTGGTGTTACAGGTAGAGAATACAGCGTGCTGTGTAGTGTTACAGGTAGAGAATACAGTGTGCTGTGTGGTGTTATAGGTAGAGAATACAGTGTGCTGTGTGGTGTTACAGGTAGGGAATACGGTGCTGTGTGGCATTACAGGTAGAGAATACAATGTGTTGTTTGGGTAGGAACAGCTGAGGGAAAGCATTGCATTCTAGAACCTGAAGTACTATGTACAACTGCTCAACCAGAAAGTACAGCCACACAATACAGAACACCCCCCCCCCCCCCAACAAATGGATTTTTGGTAGCTTCAAAACTTTTTATAGACAGGTAAGTAAATCTATTTGCTTCTGCAGCAGGTTCATTTTTTCACCTCTACCTGGAGTTTTCCTTTAAACAGCATTCTCAAAATGTGCCCAGATGTACTATTGAAGCAGGAGCCTTGTGTTGAAGAAATATATATTTTAAAAGTATTTGCATTGTATGCAAACAACCCACTTTTGTTCCTTTAGGAGTATACTATTCTTTAAGTACGCCTAGCACATTCAAGTTCCGCCTACCCAAGGCATTCCTGAGAGCTGGAAATGTCATCATAAGCCTGTCCAAATTTCATTCTTATGCCATTACTTGCTGTTCCCTGAATAGAGATGACCTTAAGTCGACCTCATTAGTACATTGTGCATACAGTGTGCCGGGACTAGCAAATACTGTGATTGTGCTGACTTAAATGCCAAATGATGTTTGGACTCTGCAGTTATTAAATCAGCAACTTTTATGCAATATATCACTTTACACTCCATGACCCTGCTCTGTAACTTTATGTGGTCTTCACTTTATGGATAAATTGCTGTCTTTCCGCTTTTCATCTCAAATGCGGCATGATGTAATTCACACTGTAGTCTTTTTGCACACTGCAAATTACCCAGGAAGTCCACATTTAGTTATATCAGTTATTATTAGTGGCATGGGGGTGCAGGTTCTTCCAGGCAATGAGGTGGTGGCGTTCCATGTGCTGGCAGATAGATGTAGTACCTGAGTTTGAACCCAAAACCTGACCCACTTTATGCTCACAGATGCTACAGATGGCTGCATGGTCTTTGCCACCACCAACATGGAAGATCCGCCAGACCGCTGATTGCAGTGGCCGGTTCTCCGGAGCAGGCACACTGCTAGGCTGTTGTGGATTGCCACCGCTGCCTTGGGGTATCTGTTGAGTGCCTGGGCATTTTGCCTCCTTTTTGTTGTTTGTTTTGTTGTATTAGGTCATACACAGTGCAAAAGGAGATTACATTTAGTTAGGTATATTATTTAATAGAATATAGTAGTGTATTGTATATAGTAGTGTATATAGTTCATTAATATGTTATGGTTAGTAGTAGCTAAATTTTGGGGGGAAATATTGTTGATATAGACTGCAAAGGTTGATAGTGGAAAGGGATGAGTGTGGGGATGGACTTATGGTGTGTTTCAATATCATTTGTTAATTGTTATTATGTTCTTAAAGGGAATCTGTCAGCACCCGGGCCCTAACTAAGGTGCTGACAGTGTGCTGTAGCATGCAGTCCCTTAGTGAGCCTGGTGCCTTTTGGTAATTTGTTCGTACAGTGGATTATGCAGAATCACAGGTCTCCTACTGTACTGAAGTGTCAAAGAGGAGTTGTTTGTGCCACACTCTAGCACAACTCACCACTCCTTCTTCCTCTGTCTTCTTCATGAATAATCAATGCTGCCCGAACTCCTACTCGCCCAGCTGTCAGCCAGTGTCTCTGATTGCTGATCAGTCCTCTGTAGGCAGCTTATGTCTGAAAGAAACACTCCAGGTATACAGTAGTTGAATCGCTGAACCCAAATGTGTTGGAGCTGTGGTCTAGAGGTAACTCACCAGTTTACAGACCTGCCAGCAGTCCATCCTTTGGTTCAAATCCCTGTTAGAGTGTAGCCACCATTTAATGGCAAATAATTGCTGTTGTATTAAAACAACGGTCGTTGTTTTGAAACAATGGCCGTTATTTGCCATTAAATGGCGGCCATCCATTCAATTTCAACAGTGTGTTTTCAATGCACCTCTGGTTTTGGTTGCAATATACTGAGCAAAATACTGTGCGTTAACACAGCCTTAAAAATGATACAATACAATAATGAGAATTAAAAAAAAAAGATAAAGATCTATATTTAATTTCCATCAGGGGATTTGAACAAAAAAAAAATAGAACTGCTGGCAGGTCCCTAGACAAGTGAGTTACCCCTAGACCACAGCCCCAACACATTTGGGTTAAGAGATTCAACTATATCTGAGTGTTTCTTTTAGACATAACCTGCCTACAGAGGACTGATCTGCAATCAGAGACACTGGCTGACAGCTAAGCGCGCAGAAGGCCTGGCAGTATTAATTATTCATGAAGAGGAGGGAGGAGGAAGGAGTGGTGAGGCATGCCAGAGTGTGGCACAAACGACACTTCATTACAGAAGTTTTGTGCATAATCCACTGCACAGACAAATTACCAAAAGATACCATGCTCACTATGGGGCTACCATATACAGCACACTTTAAGCCCCTTAGGTAGGACCCGGGAGCTGACAGATTCCCTTTAAGTTCAGATATGGTAGGTTTATTTTTGGATTTTTTTTTTTTTTATATAAGAAATACAAGTCATTCAACTTAGCCACTTGTCCTGTTATCATCTTTGCCGTAGGGTGAATTCTAGTCTAGTGCTGTCTTATTGTGATGGCTTCAGACAGCAACTGTTGTCCAGACGGAGGTGGCAGAGGTAAATGTGAGGGGCCTACTGCTTTCAAACAAGGCTGCATGATCCTGATGTTAGCTGCAGCTGTTGTTTTTTTTTTCAGGCAAAAGTGGTGTGGGCATCCTGGTCCTACCAGCCTAGCTAGTATTCATGAGGGCTTAGCTAATGGGAATTGGACATTCATAACAAACAATTTAATTTAAACTTCAAATTAAATTAAAATTGAATTTAAATAATGATCATTGAATTGAAATTTTTTAAATTTTTTAATTGAATTGAAAAGAAATTGAATTTAAAAATTAGACTTAAACGTCAAAATAAATTAAAATTGGATTAAAAAAATATAAAGTTACACTCTAATTGAATTCAAATTGAAATAAAATTAAACTGAATTAACTGAAATTGAAATAAAATTGATTGTCACTTAAATTGATGCCACTTAAATAGACTGGGGAGACAAAGGTTGCCACACAAGGGGAGGTGAAAGAGTACTTGAAGGGGGATTGAAACATGTCAAATGTTTAATTAGAAAGCTTTCTGATTTTATGCCGCTGATCCACCAATGCCCACTGCTGTTCATAGTGGAAATTGAATGATTGACAGGCTGATTGACATTTTTAAAATTGTCGTTTTCCAATATTTGACACTGCAAAAACAACATCTGTTGATAAAAATCCCTACTCTGTAATAGTCCCACTATTGTAGCTACTATATTTTGGCTGTTTTAATGAGATTTGTGTAAATTTGATTCACGGATAGTTATTAATCTGACCCAAAATTCGCAAACCTCAGGAAAATACAAAAACAACCCTACTTGTGTTTAAAATACCCATGCACATGGGCAATGGGCTAAATCTTTTTGAGGGCTCTACCTTCACCAGTTTACATTTACGTTAACATAATAACTATTTGCAGGGATCATAAAGAAAATACATTTTACTTTTCATGCAGAAATGCTACATTACACAGTATTGTGCAGGTGGTTTCTCTGGTTGATCCATTAACCCCTATTAAATCTTCATAAGACAAATAATAAAGTGAGTTAGTGTAGCATATACCTATGACAGTGTGTACTATCCTTGGTATTTGCTAAGCTTCACCAGCCACTGACCAATATACAATATGGGGGGAGATTTATCAAACATGGTGTAAACTGAAACTGGCTCAGTTGCCCCTAACAACCAGATCAGATTTCACCTTTTATTCCCCACCCACTCTTTGGGAAATGAAAGGGGGAATCTGATTGGTTGCTAGGGGAAACTGAGCCAGTTTCACTTTACACCATGTCTGATAAATCTCCCCCCTTGTGAATATTGTTAAAATTAGAAAATTCCCCAACTGCCACTACAATGACTACTACTGTGTCTGTGATAAATCTGCTGACTTATCTCCTGTACAGTACAGTGGTGCCTTGGATTTCGAGCATAATTCGTTCCGGGACCGTGCTTGTAATCCAAATCCACTCTTAAACCAAAACAAATTTTCCCATAAGAAATCATAGAAATGAAGACAATTGGTTCCACACCCCAAAAATTATGATTTATTATTCTGAATAACATGTAAAAAAAAAACTAATGAAACAAACATGCAGAAACAGCAGAATATGTGATATTATAAGTTACTGTACAGTAATAAAGAGGAGGGGAAACACAAGGACTGATAGAGACTGCAGGGAGTATAAAGGAATGAGCAGGGAGAGAGAGGTTACAGCTATGGAGAGATTATCCCCACAGTCCTCTCCCCTGATGGATTTGGAAGGTGAGGAAGACTTCCTGGGTCAGAGTACAATGCTGTAGACTCCGCTATGCAGACCATGCCCCTCCCCCACCCAGTACAGGGAACTCATAAACCAAAGCAATGCTCTTAAAGTCACAATTTTGAAAAACTGTGAGCTCTTAAACCAAGTTACTCTCAAACCACTGTATATCTGCCTATCTATCTATGAAATGACTTACATCTCTTTAATATGAACTATATACAAAGCCATGCATCCTTATATAATGTGTATCACATTTATAGTCTTTAGGAATAGGGATTTAACACTTTTCTCTATAATCTATCTATCTATCTATCTATCCATCCATCTTCTCTCTCTCCATATGATATATTTTATATTGCAATGGAATAATCCTGGTTTTGACCCTAATGTATTTGCACAAAGAAGTTACCATTAAAGAAAAAAAAACAACATGCATTACAGATGGTATAAACTTCTAGGTATTGTAAATACTCTAAAGCTACGATGCTACATAATGCAATGAACATTTCACCTATCTTGTCTGTCTGCCTAAGTATTTTTATACAGAAGTCAGATGTCTTGTTAAGTATACAATACACATTAGATCCTGCATTGCCTAGGAGATGATTTTATAATACTACGACTCTTCCTTTGATCTTTTTCTTTTTAAAACCTGAATTTTTTCACCGCTATAAACTTCAGGAATCCTTTGTAATTGAGGTCAACTTGGACGACCTACTGACATGGTAGAAATAGAATACAAATAGAGGGGCAATCAATAAGGAACAGAAAATCACATAGGAACCAGTAGGTGGCATCTTCAGCCTGTGTAGAAAACACGACTTACACAGTGTTTTAGATTCACCAGTCTGTGTTTGACATATCATATATTTATCAGGGACCATTTTACTTATTTAGCTTCATATTGTTTTAAATAAATGAGGTCATTTTCTATTCTATAAATAATGTATCTGTTCTTATTACAGTTCATAAAGCCAAGGATACCACTAGTGCTTGAGGACACAAGAACGTAGACTAAAACATCCATCACAACACGAGGATTACACCACTAAGGCATATTCATTGCAATTTATTACAATTGTGATAAACCATTCACTAAAATAAAATCAATATTTGTGTAGCAAAGTAAAATGTGTTCTCTTGGAATTGCCTGCAAAAAGTGGGGATAAAAATTACTTCTGTTATTCTCAACCCTTTCATCAAAAAGTAAACTCTAAGAAGAAATCCCCTTCCTGGAGACCCTTACCATCATGCCTATATAACTCCATACTTCTATCCTGATACACACTTTTTTTTTTTTTTAATTAGATTAAGGTCGGGTTCACACTATGTAAGACACCGGCCATTCTGTGACCCGGCCGTGTCACTGAAGTTCATCCTGGTCGGTACTGCAGTACCAGCCGGTTGAACTTCAATTTTTAAGATTTGAAATACGGCCACGTGCCCGCATTTCAAAGTGAGGCCGGAGCCAGACTTAACATTGTCTAAACTGTCATTGTTTATGCTGCCGCTATTTAATGAATAGCAGCTGAACAAAACTGACATGTCATTTTTTTGGCCTCTTGAAATCCCCACCAGAGTGTATACAGGGTATATAAACTGCGGCCGTTATTCTGGGCGGAGTCCATTTTTCAAATCGACGCCTGGTTCCTGCCATCTGCGCTGTTTTTTTCCTATGCAAATAGGGCCACTTGGTGCACTAATGTTGGCCCAGAGCCCCCAATGTACCAATATCCCTTCCCCTCGGTGACTTGATTCGGAAAGAGTTGCATTACTGACTGGAGATCATATTGGGGCATGGGGGCACTGGGCCCGCCTTCAATGCACCAAGCAGCGCTATTTGCATATAAAAAATCTGCCCCCCATGGCAGGAACTTTGTGGTGGTTTGAGAAGTGACCATGCCACCGGGATCTATGTGTCATAATGATGCATTCACTTTAAATAAGAAGAGTGAACAAAGGTCTTAGCAGTAGAAATAGATGTGAAGGACAAAATGTTAAGGACTTTTAACCCTTTATAAAGCAGTCAAATAAACTATAGATTCTTAACTAATGATTTGCATATTCCAGGAATTACTGTAGGGTGAATGCTTCTGGAGGACCTTTTGGACCTTGGTGCGGTCTTTAGTTTGTAAGGCACAACCGAGACTGCGCTTGTGGCCATAATTTTCTGTCTTTTCTGTGTGGTAATTGCATTTGTCTGAACACTCTCCTACTCCTAATTTATTCACCTACCACAACCATCTTTGCTTTGCTGAGTTTCTTCTGGCCACTTTATGGTTAACCTCTGTTTAGTTAGGTGATTGACATTTGGTTTCTCCATTCACCCTGGTTGTTGTTTCTATTTGTGTATGTGTGTGTGGCCCAATCACCTTCTGGACCAAGTATTGTTTTTTCTTTTTTAATTGTTTATTTGTTTTTTGTTTTTTGTTTTTTTTTGCTATTCCCTGGCTTTTTTTGACCCTTCTGTACCCTTGCTATCCTGGTTTTCAACATTCCCAGAGCTTTTTGGCTTTGTTTCTGACTATTTCCTGGATCTTGTTATTGTACCTTTTCTGCCCCGTAGTAGGTCTGCCTGTTTGACCTCCTTTACTTGTTTGTCAGTTCTGTCTGTGTTCTCTGTTGGCATGTACTTTATGTCAGGGACAGTCGCTCAGTTGTCTGCAGCCACCTAGGGTTGAGAGTGGCAAGTAGGCAGGGACAGTGGGCTGGGACAAGTGCAGGATCCACTGTCTGTGTCTAGCCCTTCTCTTCACTGACCGAGTGGTACTGTAGTTAGTAACATACAGATTCTTCTGTATCTGTCATCGAGAATTTCCTTCCATAATAAGGAGTTATTGAGAAGCTGTTCATACTAAGTTTCTGCCTTAGGCATAATTTAACCCCTTCATGGCCCAGCCCAAAATGACCCATATGACCGGACCAATTTTCTGCTTTCATTTTTTCCTCCTCCCTTCTAAGAATGATAGAACTTTCATTTTCCTATCTACAGGGACATGTAAGGGCTTGTTTTTATATATATATATATATATATATATATATATATATATATATATAGTAATATAAGAGGGAAGAGACGGCACTCCGGAATGAAGTGATGGTGTACTTTATTCACCCAACACAAATGGCAACGTTTCGACTCTACTCTAGAGTCTTTCTCAAGCTTGAGAAAGACTCTAGAGTAGAGTCGAAACGTTGCCATTTGTGTTGGGTGAATAAAGTACACCATCACTTCATTCCGGAGTGCCGTCTCTTCCCTCTTATATTACTACGTTGAAGGTAGCTGGGGTCGGTTACCTGAGCCGTGCACCCTCAAGCTAGAAGCTTTTTGGACTGTAAGTTAACACAGTGCCGTTCTACCTCTTTATTGGTTTATATATATATATATATATATATATATATATGGACAAGAAAAGAATGTTGTGGGAGCCTAGCTTCACATTGATTTTCTAATGTTTTATTTAATTTTTTATTAAATCTTTTTTTTTTAAATTAATTACTAGCAAAATGGCCATATGGTGACTTTTATAACTGTTTTAGTTTTTACCGACGGGGCTGTTTGGGGTATCATTGTGTGCGCCATGATCTCTAGTTTTAATTAATACCTTATTTGTGTTATCAGACATTGTGATCACTTTTTAAAATATTTTTTAATTATAATGTAACAAAAAATCCGCAATTCTGGTGTTTTTCCCCCTTATTTTGTTTACGCTGTTTGCCTGCAGGATCACTATTGTTATATTTTAATAGATTGAATAATTATGCACACCACGTTATATAAAATGTTTATTTATTTTTATATGTTATATTATGGGATTGGGGGGTAATTTTATTTTTTATTGGCGGAGGGTTTAGTGTTATTAGCATTCTGCACAAACGCCGGCCAGACCGCACTGAGGAAGGTAAGAGACCTACGATGATTTGAGAAATCGATTGAGACCCCCGCAATCACACTGCAGGGATTCAGATCGATAAGTGACAGGAGCCAGAACCACTCACTCCATTGTGTGCACTGACAGGTTTTCTGACATGTCATTTTTTTGCGGCACTGCTCTGGCCGGGATTCCCTCAGGTGCAGCACTACGTAAGTTATGTAGAAATCCCGACCTCTGTGGCAAGTTGGCAACAACGACCATGATTGCTACGGTATTTATGTAGTGTGAACATAGCCTCAGGGACATTGCGGCTGTCAATGTATAAGAAATTGTTGCTTTTAGAGGTCACTGTGGTTAAAAATATTCTGGGGTCACTGTTGCTTACATAGAGACACTAAAGCCAACTCTGTTATGAGGGTCATTGTGGCTGCCACTGCCATGGAGGTCAATTTGGCTGCAACTAGAGAAAAACAAAATTACAGTAAATTTGGGTTCAGTTTGGCAGACCCAAACTATTGGTATTTGCATCCCGCTGCCTGGAGAACATGGATGCAGCCCGAAGACTGCCTGGAAAACATGGATATACTTGAAAATGGCAGTCCAAGGGTTTACTGTAAGTTCGCTCATCTCTAGTTGTAACATATATAAAGGCAGTAAGAGGAATTTCTTAAACCATGTGCTAAAGAACAGTGGTACAGTTACTGGTCTACAGCCGGAAGAAGCATCATGTGACACGAAAATGTTTGCTGCTAGGATGCCAAACCTGCACCTCCCTCCCTCCCCCATGAGCTCTTTGTTATTCATGCAATAAAGGATCAAGTTTCATAGCCGATACGATGAGTGTGTTCCACTTTCTCTCCACGTTGCCTGTTACAGTTGTTTCTTTGTTAGACGCACCCCGTGGCTACAGTTGTATCCGCATAGCTGGACTGTCCTTATACGTACTGCTCACTTTACAGTGCTGCCTGTGGAGTGACGTAGGTGGTGCCGATCCTCCTTCTTGTGTGTTGCAGTACAGTTACTCATATACTTTAGTTTAAAAAAATTATAAATGAAAGCTGAACTCTTATTGGTTGGTATAGACAATTGTACCACTGTTCTTTTGCACATAGTTTGATAAATCTCCTCCATTGTCCCTTGCTCCTTAAAGTGTCACTGTCGTTATTACTTTCAAAATCTAAATCAACAGTAGATGTGATATAAAGCAAGTTTTCAATTTACATTAATTAATTTTTTGTTAGTTATCATGGAAAACACATCACTTCCTGTTTTCTGACTTTTTTTTTCTCAAAACAAAGGAAACAATCAGAAAACAGAAAGCCCTGTGTGTCCCAGGCCATCTAAACACTTACAGAGAGAAAGCAGTCATGTGACTGATGGACACATTGAGGAGTGACTTTCTGTACTGGCTGGAATTCCTGTGTTTAATCAGTTTTTTTTAAATCAGCACAAGTCAGGAAATCTGCCTTCAGGAGACTGGACCTGGATTTCTGGTAAGTTCAGCTTTGTTTTACAGCATGATAGCAACAAAAAAGTAATAAATGTACATTACAAACTTGCTTCATTTCACATCTACTGATTTTGAAAACTATAATGACAGTGACACTTTAACTGGCTATATAATAGAAGCACAATTTATTATAGCGGTCACTTTGGCCTGAACTTGTATAAGGACACTGCAGACTTTTTTTTATATGGGAGTATTGTGTAACCTAAGTAATGTGTCTCTTTATGATGTGACTAGTCGGTGCAGCCCTCCCACTTATAAGAGAAATGAAGACAGCAGCATTAGTTACTAATAGAAGCAGCGGGCTGTAAGATAACAGTGCGGCAGGATCTAATATGTCACTGAGATGGAAATAATTTGTTTTAATGAGAATAGTGGAGAATGTTCTTAACAGTTTGCAAATCTGTAAAAAATAAGACTATTCCTTTGTATTCATTTCTCTGTTAAAGTCTGCAAAAAAACACAAATATAAAAGTATTCTTGTAATAAAGCCAGTTACGATATTTCAGAGCTTAAATGGTAAATAAAATTTTTAACTTTAAAAATCTAAATCAACAGTAGACGTTATATAAAGCAAGTAATTTACATTCTTTACTTAATTATTTTAGTTATCATGCGTTTAAACAAATCTATACTTACCTGTATCCAGGTCCATTCTCCTGAACCCAGCTTTTAAGTCTTGTACTGGTTGCAAAAAAAGAAGCTAAATGCAGGAAGTCGTGGTCACCTGCAAGCCCATAGGGACTTCCTGTGTCTCCATTTGCACATTTCATGTCATCCCTGCTTGCCCACCTGGGGATAAGGGTGCAGACCTGAAGAAGAAATGAGTTCAGAGAGCAAATGCAGAAACAGACAGAGAGACTGCAAATATACTACACAAGCTTACTGTAAGTTATGGTTCTTACCTAGGGCTTCATTCACAGGTGGTAATTGGTCAAAACTTCTTTTACTAGAGGACGAGTAGCTTAGAAATATTAAAGTGAATGAACCGCTAGATACATCGCTTTGTGTTTTTTTAATAAAGAGATTGGCTCCGGCGTGGGGATCCTGGTGCTGCGGTCCTTTTTTTGAACTGCCATCCGCTTTCCGCACATGATGCCGATCTATTCCCGGGCACCAGCTTGGCATTAGAACCAATGGAGGGGAGATCGTCACACTGGGGGCCAGCGGGCCCGCCTCCAGTGCTTCATGCCCGGCCAGTGTACAGGAACAGACTGCCGCTGGTCTGTGCATGTAAAAAAAGACAAAAAAAAAAAAAAAGTGATGTACCTAGTGGTACATTCACTTTAAGGCTGGATGGCCGCCATATAATGGTAAATAACTGCTAATATTTCAATACAACAGCCGTTGTTTCAAGATAACAGCAAATATTTGCCATTAAATGACGGCCATCCACTTAATTACAACATTATGTGATCATAGCCTTTCTGTGTTTTCAATCCACTCCTGGTTTTGGTTGCAATGAGGACCTGACATGAGGACCAAATACTGCCTAAAATATACTGTGTGTGAACCCAGCCTAAGCAAAATTGAAGGGTGTGATGTTGTATTCTTAGTGCTGTCAACTGTTCACTCTTTATTCTGCTTAGCAACAATAATGTATAAAGGGAGATGAGCTAGGGGGAGGAGATGCTAGACAGGAAGTCCTTGTGGAAGCATGGAATAAAGGGTTTTAATCCAGCAAATCATTATCACAGAGTGGACATTTAATACATGTTCACCCCCCCTAAGATTTACAAGTTTCATGCTTGTCATTTCTTTATCAGTCTCCGTCCCCCAGTTCTGAGACTGTTGCTTTGTGCCAAAGACACAGAGAACTGTGTATGAGCCGTTCACTCTGTTTCCATCCATTCCCCCCTCCCTTCCAATACAGCTTATGTAAACAGCTGTAATGATGGGCTGAATAATCTGAGGTCACGTTGTCGGTGATCTCACTGTGATTAACCCTACTGGCATCACAGAGTGCAGATACAGCCATAAAGGTAGGGGGGAGGAGGGGGAGACGGAGAGAACAGCTCACACACAGTTTTCTGTGTCTTCAGCAGAAAACAGCAGCTCAGAACTGGGGGAAAGAGACATAAAAGATAGACACAAGCATATAATGAATTGTTAGTCCTCAGGGTCCTCAGAAGGGGGATGATTCAACATGTATTGTACCCAAACAGATAACTCCTTTAACATAAGCTAATGAGTCTCTTTTTTTAATTGACTGTCTTTCAAAGCATGTGTAGCATATCACTAAGATTTGTAATGGTGATGGTTGTGCTGACCCAATCCTAAAAAAAAAAAAATGGGGATTTCACATATTCATCGGAGACTTGGCTACACAGGCACAATAACTTTTAATAGCAGTGATTGGAATATTGTACATATGCAAGAGGTAGTGTCTTAAATGACTTTAGAAGGCAGTTCCCAATAATATGATACAGACTATACATTACATTATTTAACCCCTTCTTTACCATACACATTTTTACCTGCCCAGAGACCGCCATGTTGGACTACAATGATGTTTATAGTCTATGGGCATACAGCAAATGGTTCATTTTACAGTGTGTAAATCCATTCTCCCTGCCAGGTTTTAATCTCAGTGTGCATCTATTGTACGAAACATGTGAAGGCTTACATAACAAAGAAATGTTTGTACAAAAAAGTTGAAACAATTGAATATATTGTAACAAAAAATATGTTGCTAATGCTTCTTCATTGTTATTGGGCTTACTTGACAACAGTCTATTGTTCCACTTAACAATGGCTCCCTATATTACAGGTGAATATATAGCCTGGGTTCTTGTAAATTCTCCCAGTTTCATATTTTAGTTCGTATCATGGATTTGGCAGTTTAAGCCCAGTGTCTGCCATCAGCTTCATTAGACTCCAACTGCAGCCAAGCCAGATTAAGTAAGTGCGAAACCAGGGAATCAATTCAAAGCAACCATTTCATTCATTGATTTGCGCTTGACTGCTAGCGCTCTAATAGAGGCCTCATTATCAGTATGTAGGAATAAAATAGTTGGAACATTTCAAATCCCTGAATAAACCTTTATTCAAGTTGAGTTATCTAGATATTTGACATTTGTCATGCCAACTTTAAAGGCAATATGCTGTAGATTTAATGCAAATTCGGTCAACCATATATCCTGGTGCATTTATGAATGCAATTATGGGGAAGGTGTTTAGTTTATTTGTAGAAGAACACCAGCATCTTTGTGTCAACTGATACTGATTTATAAGAGGAGTCGGGGGGCCCAGAAATATTGAATGTTAAAGCCTGATCCTTAAAAGACCTTGTATAGTATTGAAGGCCTGGTGAATAGACCATATGGCCTTCCTTGCAACATCTCCTGAATTTGGTGCAGAAAGTTGGCATTCAAAGTAACTGGCCTTACACTCAGTGATCTACATTATAGGAAGGAAGAAAGAAAGTGAAAAAAAAAAAGAAAGTAATGGCTCGAATGTGGATTATGACAGTAACTGAAATGACCTTAACAGATACACATACAGCAGACAATCTACTAAACCTCAAAGAAATCAGGCTGACCAAAAAAAAAGGGCCATACTAGAGTTTGTTGCTTGTTGCTGTTGCTTAATTTTAAGGACAGCATCTTTAAAAATCTGTTGTGCCATTTAAGAGCATTAAATTAAAAGAGCATTAAAAATTTGTAATATGTAATCTGGTTAACTAGAGGAAGAGGGGGGGGGGGGGGGGAATTCCCTGGCCCCAAAGTGCCCCAGTCTGCCTGCTAGCCTGTGGACTTACACCTACTAATAAATATTTATCTGTGTCTATGGCTGTATCCATGTTTTCTGCAACTATTGGCTGCACACACACACACACACACACACACACATATATATACATATATATATATATATATATATATATATATATATATATATATATATATATTATATATTTTTTTTTTTAGCCACCAGCAGCCAAATGCTGAGCGATTGACCTCGAAAATGAGTTTGCTGCAATTTTGTTTAAATCTATTTAAGAAATAAAATGTTTTCTCTCTGTTCTACATTTGTGTTTCGTTTTAAAGGGGAACTCCGGGTAAAGGTAAAAAAATGAACCTGCTGCACAGAAGCAAATAGCATTCCTTACTTGTCTATTGCAGTTTGGAATCTACCAAAAATCCATTAGTTTTTTTTTTTTTTTGTCCTGTCTTTTTTGGTTGTACTTCCTGGTTAAGCATTTGTGCACAGTACTACAGGTTCCAGAATGCAATGCTTTCCCTCAGCTGTTTATCACAGTCCCCCACCCTGCACATTCCCGGTCTAAAGCTGTTGCAGAACATCTAGGCTGTGTTCACACATTGTAGTTTCATTGTGTTACTGAATTATTTGCAGTACTTTATCATTTCATTGTGGTCCCACTCAAACAACACACTGTATTCTCTACCTGTAACACCACACAGCACTGTATTCGTATTCTGTACCTGAAACACAGATATTTGAATAAAGAACTTTTTGAATTTAATTTGATTTTTATTATCTCCACGCACATATAATGATCGAGCATCTTTTATCTTTGAAGATGAACCCCACAATAAGGACTTTATCCAATATTATCTTACATAAGATATACTGTTTATGCCATGTTTTTTGTCCAGGTGGGATTGGCAGTGCCAGCTCAGATCCTCTTTGCCATTTAGCATTATTTAAGTGTGTTACTGCATCATTTTTGTGAAGACGTTGCAATACTGCAATGAGGCTCCAGCATGTGTCAACATGGCCCTAATTTCACTGCAGAGTTTTGCACAATCAGTGAAGTTGTAGCAGCTGCTTCTGTCACTCCTTGCCTGTTCAGGTATAGGCTGGAGAGGCTGGTTCAAGATGGTGAATCACTCAGGGGAGTGGGAGATACAGCCAAGCCTCCTGTGACATCACACCCTGCCCCCTGACTACATCATCATTCTGTGCTCAGCAAACGCACACAATGTGAGACAGAGGCATGGAATATTTGTCTCCTAAGGGGGAGAGCAGAAGGAGCAGGAGACAATGTGGATTGGCACAGAGGCCATCTTTCTTCAATTCCTGGATTTCTATCAGCTACCAGTGTGGCAGAACTGCACAGATAGGGTAATACATTATATAGACACATCTATATAACTTTTAATGTACTTTTGATAGAAAACAAGTTTTTCTTATATGGATTTCCCCTTTAACTAAAGATAAGCTATTATACCCGTTTGAGTAAACCATTCCCTTGAGTATCACGTGGTACATAAAACGTACTACCTAGTGGTTAAGCGAATTGCTCCTCCCCATTCTGTCAGATAGTGGTACAGTATACTGATATACAGCTAGTTCAGCTAATATAGCAGCCTTGGAGTCCTAGATGCATATATCTCCCTGCTGTTCTGATTCCATTTAATGTGGTCTTTCCTCACTTTCTGAGGTTTTAAGGTGCACCAGACACCCTCCCCTCTGCCGAGTAGGGGCTCCTAAAAAAATGCTTGAATCTCCCATGCTCCCAATGCTTGACTTTAATAGGGTTCGTTACTTGAGTGCAGCATTGAAGTATTGAAAAATACTCGACACGAATAGCAAGCATTTGAGCGTTTTGGTTCTCGCTCATCTCTAGTTTTAACAATTATGCTTTATAAAACATTCTGCCTATTTTTATTTCAGTGAAGTGTATCCATGAACTTAGGAATAGACTTTATATATTATATAGTTGCTAACAAATGAAATGTAATTATTTTTACTTCTGAATATACAGCTACAGGATAAAACACCATTATCCCTGTTTTGTGAGTTTTATCTTTTAAGTATGCACTGTCCTCAAAAAATAAATAAATAAAAAAAATCATTTTGTACCATAGGTACTTAAATTCTCTGTAATAATTTTGTAGCACGGGGGAAATAGTTGCTTAGCAAGCAATGAGCTGTCAAAAATTGAGTGCACAGGTGCAATCTGAATGAAAATGTTCTAGCTCTATGCCGGATATACACTGATTTAATTCATTTTTGAAAGTATGAGATTTTTCTTGAAACACATAATTTTGAGATATCCAACTATTGGCGTGAATTGTAACATCATATAGATGTTAATGAATCTTTGTAGCTTTAAGATTAACAGCAAAGCACATGCTCAAGTTCTGCACTAGAAAGCCATCAGCACTTCATGACAAAAAACAAATACATTCTTCAAACTAAATGACACACATATTGTTTTTTTGTTGCCTTTCCAGTACACCCAACTCTACACCCTGATATCAGTTCTGTATAATACGGCAATTACATTAACCTTAAACATGGTGCCATTAAAATCTATGACTTTCTCGAGTGGTATAAATTTAAAGCTGTTCCTCGTATGACAAGAATATCATTGCTTTTGTGCAATTACCGCACACTGATTGTTCAATTAGAGCGTATTTGGAATTTAACAACTCTATTAAACGGCGCAATGCAGAGTTGCACAAAGGAAATTAGGTAATAAGAGTCGCTTAGCATCGGGATAAAGAGGGTTCCAAGTACATAAAGTATGAAATGAACTGCAACAAAACAAGTATCCTACACAATGTGCGCTCATTGTGATCTCTATTGAAACCTCAGCTTAACTGCTAATTATTGCTGGACAAAGACACAGGATAACTGGCAGCCGGAGAGAATTTTTGGTTCAGTTAAATGTGCATATTAAAGGCTAATTCGCTGAAAACCTTAAAACTCAGGTAATCGCAGATGTGTCCATTATCCTATTCTCCAGGGAGTCCAAGAAGCTGAGATATGGGGAATGCGTTGCTTGGTTTAAACGGCGAATAACAATTTTGCCTTTCACTATGCATGTGATTCTTTGACTTTCTAATAAAGCTGTAGTTTTTTTTTTTTTTTGGGGGGGGGGGGGGTTAAAGTGCTTGTATCAACATGACAACCCCTTTTAGATCACTGCAGAACCAGCTGCTCAAATATGAATTTGATTAGCTGATAATGATGTAGAAATCTAGAAATCTGCACCATCCAGGTCAGTGACTGAAGCAAGGTACAAGTCGATGAAAGGAAATCTATCAGTAGGTTCATGCAGAAGAACATGCTGATAGCTCCTTGTAGCCCCTTACCTCCTCTGCCGCTCCTCCGATCCTCCGGTGCTTTGCATGCCTTTTTGGGCTCTTCTCAAAGACAATCTTTACCCCTTTAGTCCTTTGGCCATAACACAAATTTTTCAAGACACAATTGTTTAAATGCTTAAAAGAAAGATCAGACAAACCTTCTGAAGTTCCCAGTAGCCCCTTACCACCTCTTCCACTCCAATGCTTGTCCCACCATTTTCATGAACTATAGTCCTAAAAAAATATGTAAATGAGTATGTTAGGAGCAAGGGAGGCATTCCTTGAACCCCCAGACCATTGTTAACCCCACCCATTGCCTCCTACCTTCATGTCTACTAATGCATATTTAAGTATGCATAACCAGGCTCTTCTTAAGTAGGTGTAAATGTAGAAGACAATGGGCGGGGCAAACAGTGCTCTGAGAGGCACAGGAATTCCCCCAGTGCTCCTAACATACTAATTTAATATTTGTTTAGAATTATGGTTCACAAAAATGTCAAGCATCAGAGGAGCAGTGACAGGAAAAGGAAATAATGGGCTACCAGGAGCTTCAGCAGGTTTGTCTGCATGAACATGCTGAGTTTTTCTTTAAGTGTTGTGCCTTGAAAATTCTGTGTTATGGCTAAAGCAATAAAGGGGTAAAGTTTGTCCTTGAGGAGAGCCCAAAAAGGCATGTAAAACACGGAATGGCCTATAAGAGTTCAATTGACTTTAGGGGGCTCTCCTTAAGGAGAAACATTATCAATTCAGTCAAACAACTAAGGCCTCTATGCTAGCTAGCCAGCACCCTGCCCTGTACTAATGAGGGGCGAGCACCCCAAGCCAGCTGTATACAGATGAATAACTCTTCTAAACAATTTTAAACTTGGTTTTTATTATGTTGACTTGCAGGGATGCTAACTGTAATTCGATGCACCAGAAAGCAAACCTTTCTTCTAGAAGGCTACTTTGCATGTAATATGAGCAGAACCCCCAATATATGATACTATTGTATAATAGTCATGACGTCAGATTCCCAATTAGTTAATTATCTATAAAAAAAAATAAATAAATGTTTATTTCTTCCAGGAAACACACAGTTCTTGTGTATAGGTTCTGTCTAATATTGTAGCTCAATCCCATTAACTTTAAATATAAACATGGTAGCTCATAGCTGTTGCCTTGGAGTGGGGTCCTGGTTTAAATCCTGTCCTGGAGTTTGATTGTCCCCCCCCATGTTTGCTTGGCTTTCTTCCCATGTTCCAAAAAAACATGCTCGGGTTAGGGTATGAGCGCCAGTGGTAACGGGCTGATATGATCATCTCTTTACAATTCTGCAGAATAGCTCAGAGCTATATAAATGAATACAATAAAAAAAAAAAGAAAATAGTTTAAGGATGACATTTTGTTAGGTTCCATATAGGTGTTTTTCTGGACCTCAGTATGGTCAATATTTGGTGGACATCTGACCCCAAGGACCCATAGCAATCAGCACAATAAACAGGATTGAGTTGACTGCATAAGCCACATAATGGTTGTGCAGTTCTTGGAAGACCGCAAGGGTCCCCATCCTCATACTGTGATGGACGATTCTAAGAAAACCTTGTTATTATAATTACTATATTCACTCACATCCTTTAAAGTCCTACAAAGTCTTTCTCTGGTTGTACCAATCTATTTATGGGTAAAAATTTAAGAGGATGTCCTTCAGCACACAGACTGGTCATTTATTTTAATGAATATGCAAAAGAAAGCCTGTGGAGCTTCATTTAAGTTTCAAAATACAGGACTAGTCAGATATCCCTCTGGGAAGGATCCAGCCGATTATCGGCTGTATTTGGCTTATACCAACTGTTATGCCCGATAATTGCTTTGTGTAATAGAAGACAGTGAACAGCCGACATGCACAATGCTGGATGATCGTTGTCTTTCAACACATTGAAAAATCAACGATCACGATAGTAGCGATATGTTGTCGAGGCTCCGTGTGATAGGAGCGGCAGCAGAAGACTGACGCTATCTTCTATGGGCTGCCCAGACAATCTAGCAATCACCCGGGCAGCCCAATCTAACAATCACCCGCAGCTCCCCCTGGCTCTTACCTGCCCGCTGTTGGCACGTGTAATACTAGCATTTGCAGCAAGCAGGGAACGAGGAGCAAACAAGTGCTGACCTAAAAGGTTGCCCTGTGTCATAGGGGCTTTAGGGTTTATTGACACTTTTGATAAGTAGAGATTGTCTAAAGGGGCTCACCTTTTGACCTTTTCACACAAATTTTAAATTTTTAATAATCCTTGTGAATTATTTATACTATGTATATAAATGCCATTTAAATGATCAGATTAACTCTCTGTTTCTTTGAACAGTTTGTCACATTAATCTAATTGATGTTTGTAAGTTTAATTTAAGCAATATTTGTGGGTGAGGATTTATGTATATTAAGTATATTGAGCTCTAGAAATGCCTTTCTTCCTGTGTAGACCAGACAGCTGGTTGCGTGTTCTGTTTACATAATTATAAACTGCATTTAGCCCTTAATTCCCCACAGTGAGCAGTAAACATGTCTCACGTTTTCTTTTATATGTCTATTAGAAATTCATATGCTGCTGGCATTTTACACTGAGTATTTCCATCTGGCTTTTAATAGATCTAAAGAATTTCTCACATCCCTACATTATTACTACCCATTAATGTATATAAAGTGCTCCTTTATGGGTATACACACATGGACTATTAATTACCACTTCAATAATATTATGTGCTTGTTTGATGAGTTTGACAGTGCGCATACTCTTCGTACGCTGTAGGATCAACTTTGCATTAGGTCTTTATATTACCCAACTGAACCATATCTCAGATATTGGAATTGCTTGTACGATAAAACAAGGCTGCCAAGGAAGAAATACCCCCCCTTCCACACACACACACACACACACACACACACACACACACACACACATATACCCTACTTTAATTTCTAATGCAGAATACACATAGAAAGCTTTAACATTGCTTGGTTTTCACATACTTGCTTCAGTAAAGATTTAGCCACAACCGCATTAAAATACAAATAAAATTTGGCTTCAATATAAACAGCTTGACAGTACACATACCTGTATATCTTTCAGCACCTGGATCAAACCTAAGGTTTTGACAGTGTAGTGTAGGTGGTTGTGAGCATGGTACAGTACCTGTAGTAAATGTGGTAGATTACATACAGTCTTGGGTCTTCAAGACTGTATCCACGATTAGAGTTTGTGTGTGAGTTTATAATTTAGCTCCGTTAACTTCAGTGGAGCAGTAAACTTTAAAGCCACATGCAAACAGAGTACAAGAGTGGTGCTGTTTCTGAAAGTTAGTCTGTGGAGCCTCGTCTAAGAGTCTCCAAACACAGGACTAGCCAGATATCCCTCCGGGAAGGATCCAGCCGTAGAGTGGCTCCTGTAGGGAAACAACCAGAACTACCACATAAAGCAGCCCTATAAGTCAATGTAATGACTAGGGAAAAAAACCAAGGCCAGGTATCCATCCACAGACAGCTGTTTTAAGGTGTTGAGGATTTGAGGAGCAAGCGAGCACTGACCTAACAGGGCGACCCGTGTAATAGGGGCTTTAGGGTCCAAAATCTTGGGTTAAGTTTATTGACACTTTTAATAAGTAGAGGTTATCTAAATGGGCTCACCTTTTGACACAAATTTTAAATTTTTAATAATCCTTGTGAATTATTTATACTATGCATATAAATGTAATTTAAATGATCAGGTTGACTCTCTTTTTCTTTGAACAGTTTGTCACATTAATCTAATTGATGTTTGTAAGATTAATTTAAGCAATATTTGTGGGTGAGGATTTATGTATATTAAGTATATTGTGCTCTAGCAATGCCTTTCTTCCTGCGTAGACCAGACAGCGGGTTGCGTGTTCTGTTTACATAAATATAATCTGCATTATAAACACAGGACTGGCCAGATATCCCTCCGGGAAGAATCCAGCCTGAGAGTGGCTCCTGTAAGGAAACCCCCAAAACCATCATATTAAGTGGCCCATGTAGTCAATACACTAAAATACACTACAATGTAGTGACAAGGGAAAAACCAAGGCCAGGTATCCATCCACATACAGCTGTTTTGGGGTGTTGCCCCTCATCAGTATGGAGCAGGATTCTGGTTAGGTGGGAGCAATGCCTAGTAAAGCCATACAGGAAACAAATCACTGATCTCAGAGAGACCAGCCAAAGATAACACTGTTGGCTGATAGTTAAAGCATTCGGGGCAGCACCTTGAAACAGCTGCCTTTGAATGGATACCTAGAGGAGCCACCCCTTGGCTGGGTTTTTCCCAGAGGGATATCTGGCTAGTCCTGTGTTTTGAGACTCTTAAATGAGGCTCTATGGACTTGTTTTGGCATATTTAAAATTCCCAGGGAGCAATGCACTTGGGATTTTTCTGTATTGAGCACTTTAACTGGCAGCCAACAGTGTTTTCTTTAGATGGTCTTCCTGAGATCAGTGATCTGTTTAACGCTGTTTCTGTTTTTTTTTTTTTTGTTTTGTTTTTTTTTTAACTCTAGGCAACCCCTTTAAAGATTTAATCTATCAAGAGTAAGATGTTTTTGTAAAGTGCTGCAAAATTAGTTAGCGCTATACAGATAAAAGCATCATTATTACATATATAACCGAAAATAGCCATTGTGTGGTGTACAGAATCTTGCTCTATGGGATACCAGAGAGGTATTCATACAACAAACAGACCTCCCAAGTGTGTTGTCAAAAGAGTCTTATTGGCAAGGCTTGCTGTGATTAGGTTTACACTTTCACAGCTTCATTTACTGCAGAAAGAACTCTCTTTTGTATTACTGTAAATGTAAACTATTGACATGTATGGTTGGGTTTTTATATATGGTTCTCCACTCTAAGTAGTAGACAAGGGGGAGTCCAAAGGCTGAAATTACTATTTATGATGTCTTTATGTCCCACATGGAAAGTAGTTGTGGTGGTTACAGCCCTATGATAAAGAGCAAATGTTATACCTAACCAAATATTTGGAGCAAGCAGAGTGGATTATTGGCACCACCATGTCCTCCACGATGCCAGGTGTATTCTTACTAACCCCCTCTAATTATATTTTTATTTTTGGAAACTGTGAGCTATGTCCTCGTATACAAAGTGCACCTGTACTTTATATTACATAGTTTAGATTGCCTAATAAAATGTACATGTGTAATTTAAAGTCATCCTTATTAGAGGCGACATCTCAGCTATTAGACAATTTATAATTTCGAGTGTTATTGAAAATATTTTCTGACTGTTCTTTGCTTCTTACATCTATGGCTGAGAGCTTTATCGCCAGACTATAAGGCTCCTGCTCCCTCACCACCTTAACAACTATTTAACATGTTGACAGCTAACAGCTACACATTACTGTAATGTATTATATTCTAGATAGCAGGACACATTTCAATAGCCATGAACCATGGCCTATGTGTACAAAGGACATGATAGAGCTATTTGGTCCCCCAAACTGTCAATAAAAATACAACATAATATTCTACATAGACTCCTTAAATTCCAGTTATGTACATTTTTTCATATTTCTTTTAACTTTTTTTTATAGAGTACACTTATATATGCTTGACAAGCTATAACCTCAGAAGTTTAGAAATGATATTTATTCAATAAATATGAATACGGCACAAGGAATTACAGAAGTAGACTGCAAATGCTAAGCTACTTCCATATTAAAGAGAATAACCCAACTTATGGCCGGTATGAAGATTTAGACACCACCCAGCTGGTGTGGAGATTTTTCTAACTTGCCGCCTGGTTCCTGCTATATTTGCCTGTAATTCAATGTCTTCTCTTCTCATTGAGGCACGTCTTTAGTCTCTCTCACAGCCCAAGCCTCCTGCCCGGCCTGGCCTACCATTGTACCGGAATTTTGAGTGTTATCATCAAAGTAGGGAAACCTGCCCTGATGACGGTGCTGGAGATCACAGTGCCATGACAGGACTGGGTAGGAGGCTCGGGCTGTTAGTGAGACTGAAGACGTGCCTCAATGAGAAGAGGAGGCACATGTCATGGTGGGGCGGGGAGGATATAGCTTTGAATCGCTGCCCCCTTACCTCTAGTGCACAACAGACCTCATTAGGTTTGCCGGCAAATATAACAGTAACCAGGCAGCAGATTTTAAAAATTTCCATCTCCAGCTGATTGACTGCAGCAATACCCACAGGGTGGTATGTAAATCTTCTCACCAGCCATAAGGTGGTACATTCATTTTAGGCCAACAGCTACAAAGGCCAATGCACACGACTAGAAACATACAGCTACTCTCTTTCCAAAAAAGTTCACCTCTTGTCATTGCTTCTTTGTGGTTTAGCAGATCAACCCCATTTATGTTAGTATAATTCATCCTATTTTAATATTCTATTAGGGCATATTCATACCAGAGAAAAGTTTCCCCTCTTAGGACCTGCTCCAAGATCCAGAACATAGCAGTCTCTAGAAATAGACCCATTATGTGATAATTATACACTGCCTATCCTTGCCCATTGCACCATTGCCCTATGGCTCTTGCAGTGCTCTACTCAAAGCATGAACATCACCAGTGATTTACACAAATGTTTCTGTGCTGCCCTATACAAGCAGGGTACTGTAGACTACAAAAGTCCCTTTGCAAGCTTAACCAGAACATAACATCCGCTGTTTGCAATAAATGTCCGAAAATTGACATGATCATTATTTTGACATCCGGGCAGACAACGTCTGTTATTTTATCCATTATGTGCATTGGACGTTCGTCATCCCATTGACTTCAATGCATGACATAACGGACAATAACGGACGTCTTTTTAGAAAAAGCAGGTGCCTTTTCTGTTTTTTTTTTAAACGTGTGAACATAGCCATAGTGTGACAACTATAAATTTACTTCTGGCTACATCTGTATCTGAGGGTTTTTACCTGCAAGCTATAATATGTGGACACATTTAAAGTTTTCTATTACTGGACAAGAAAATTATATATATATATATATATATATATATATATATATATATATATATATATAATTTTTTGTTGTTTTTGTTTTAAAGCGTCATTAATTTTGTCCATAGAAAATGGGTTTTAAAGACATAAGAAAAAAACAACTACAGAAACCAGTTATTAAATAAGCGGTAACTGTTACAGACGGAAGGAGGCCCATAACAGCTTAGAAATTAAAAGCTATTATTTTAATTTGTTTTTTTTGTGTGTTGTAGGTTTGCTTGCTTAATGCAGATTTTAACCTTTTGTATTATCTTACATTGCAAGCAATCGTTGTTATTTGTTAAATTTGTATGAAATAAAAGCTCATGTCTCTACACACGCAGGTGTTTCATACTGTTTAAACTTCCGGTAGGATTACAGTGTTTAGCCACGTACAAACACCATCTGGTGCTTACACACAAAAAAAAAAAAAAAATTATAAAGACACTTACAATTTTAACAATCAATTGATTTATTCATTTTATTCACTGTAGGAGGTTTCTAAAACTTACCAACTTACATTATGTGTTTTTTTTTTTAAATGTGAAAGGAAATTCCTGCAAACACCGGTGTAGTAAATCTTTTTTACAGTGATTTTTAAAAAAAAAATATTGCTGAAGGATGTAATATGTCTACTTGGCTAAAATTGTGGACATTTGCCACCGCTAATCAAATGCCGAAAGTTTAGGTTCGGATCGACTCGAGCATGCTCGAGGTTCGCTCATCTCTAGTTCTGACAGTGTTTTGTAGGTGTTTTTACATCATTTAGCAGGTGACCTGTGGCTATTCTGTCAATGGAAGGGGTGCTGTACAATATAGACTTTCCAACTGTAACCAAGAGTCAAAGAGGAGTCATGGTTAGGCGCCCGTGCTACTCTCTGGGATGCTTCAACACTCCTTCCACCTCTTTCTTCGCCATGAATATTGTGCCTGGCCTGATCCCTCCATCTTTCTGCTCTGCGCATGCACCGCTGATGTCAACATTGACAGAAAATGCAAGAGGCTAACTAACAGACGTGAGAGCATAGCCTGATACTTTCAGACTCTTTAACAAAGGGAATCTATTGAAGTGTGTACCAGCTCACAGCAGATGTACTGTAGCCTTCGGTTATTTATTAAACAAGAATAATTTAGAATATGTGCAAGGGTATGGAATCTCCCACCACTTTTTGAAAGGGGCTAAGCATGACATAAAGCCCAAAAGTTGAATTTGAACATTGAAAAAACATTTGTGACATTGTACGCCAGTTTGGTCTTGGATCTGTTTTGCTAAATTGTGGCCCCTTTAATTTTGTTTGTTTCCTTGTAAGTGTTTGTTTTGTTTGAAAAGGCTATAAAATATTTCTGTATTTCTGTATTCATCAATTTATGGTTAAACACGGACATATGTAAATATGCTTAAACTGATTGCAGATTCTTGTATAAATCTCAGCGGTGCTTACTCCTGGTGCACAGGTCAGCCTCATCTCTAGTGATCAAAGGGCAGGGTCAGGATCAATCACAGCATCTGGGGAGATCTAAACTGCTGGATCAGTTGTACTTTTCATGATCCAAAGACAATTTTCAGGAATCCCTTTGTAGTTGAATTCCTCTTGTTAGCTGCTTAAGTGACTGTATTGTTAATAACTAAAATAATATAGTATTAGAAGCATACATGTAAAATACCTCAGTATAATCATCATACTAGATCTAACCCAAAGCTTTATTTAGTAAAGGATTGAAAGTAATGAAAAGGTTCTTAACAATATTAATTACATGATGCCTATGACTATGATGGATATGATGTAGGTGATAGGTCTGCGTTCAAGAGACCTATAACCAGGGCCGGCTCCAGGTTTTGGTGGGCCCTTGGGCGACAGAGCCTCAGCGGGCCCCTTTGTATAGTAAATCATGTGGCATCACTTTTAGAGGGTCTCTATCTCTGCATTCTGTGTAGGTATACAACTGTGTATTATATACTTATTATTCTCCTGTATGTGTGTGTATATATCTCTCCATTCTGTGTAGGTATACAGCTGTGTATTATATACTTATTATCCCCCTGTATGAGTGTGTGTATATACTGTATATCTCCATTCTGTGTAGGTATACAGCAGTGTATTATATACTTATTATCCTCCTGTATGAGTGTGTATATATCTCCCCATTCTGTGTAGGTATACAGCTGTGTATTATATACTTATTATCCCCCTGTATGAGTGTGTATATATATCTCCATTCTGTGTAGGTATACAGCAGTGTATTATATACACACTCATACAGGAGGAGGACAATAAGTATATAATACACTGCTGTATACCTACACAGAATGGAGATATATATACACACTCATACAGGGGGATAATAAGTATATAATACACAGCTGTATGCCTACACAGAATTGAGATATATATACACTCATACAGGAGGATAATAAGTATATAATACACTGCTGTATACCTACACAGAATGGATATATATATATATATATATATATATATATATATATATATACACACACTCATACAGGAGGGGGGATAATAAGTATATAATACACTGCTGTATACCTACACAGAATGGAGATTATATATACACACTCATACAGGAGGGGGATAATAAGTATATAATACACTGCTGTATACCTACACAGAATGGAGAGATATATGCACACTCATACAGGAGGGGGACAATAAGTATATAATACACTGCTGTATACCTACACAGAATGGAGAGATATATACACACTCATACAGGAGGGGGATAATAAGTATATGTCTCTCCATTCTGTGTAGGTATACAGCAGTGTATTATATACTTATTATCCCCCCTGTATGAGTGTGTATATATATATATATCTCCATTCTGTGTAGGTGGTCAGCAGTGTATTATATACTTATTACCCCCCCCCCCCCCATTCTGTGTAGGTGATCAGCAGTGTATTATATACTTATTATAATACACTGCTGATCACCTACACTAAATGGAGAGAAAAAAATAGCAATACAACAGTGGATTTATTGCATATTGTGACTCCCCCATGGAAAGTAAAGGGGAAAATCTGCAATAAATCCACTGCAGCAGATATGCCACAGGTGACCCTACCTTCCTACTCCCAGCACACATAGACAGATACTCATACACAACACCTGCATAGACTTACACACACACACAACACCTGCATACAGACTTGCACACATATGCATGTATACTCAGTCACACATACACTCACCTCTGTATCTGGCAGTCCTGTTACACTCACCTCTGTATCTGGCAGTCCTGTTACACTCACCTCTGTATCTGGCAGTCCTGTTACACTCACCTCTGTATCTGGCAGTCCTGTTACATCTTCTCCCTCTGCCGGGGCCACTGTGGAGGGGTCAGGAGACCCATGAATACAGGAGGGGGCAGGGAAGCACAGCACAGGCAGCACTGTGAGGAGGCTTCTGGGCCCTGACCTGCTGTTTGGCCTCTACAGGCTGCCGTGCAGTGAGCCCCGCCCCCCTCTCCTCTGGTCCGACGCTGAGACTGAGGCCTGGAGGAGCCACAAAATGACTTAAGTGGCTCACCAGCGCCCCCCTCATCCCTGCGCCCGGCTCATCCCCCCTCCCCCCACAGCCTCAGGTAATGATTGTGTGCGCTCATCACCTGCACACAGTGCGATGTGTGTCAGTGTGTGAGCGCAGTGAGAGGGGAGGGAGAGGGGAAGAAATGGTGTGGGCAAGTGCAGGGGGGCCCCTTGAGGCACTGTGGGCCCCGGCACTTGCCCGAGTATGCCTGGTGCTGACGCCGGCCCTGCCTATAACCTACATTATATCCATCATAATCAGAAGCATCATGAAGTGAATATTGTAAAGAATCTATTCATTACTTTCAATTTTTGTGTCATGCAGCAAATCTATTTTTACATTTGTTCTATACACCCCACTTTGATTTATGTGAGAGACAGATAACCCAAGGGTAGCAGCAAAATATCAGGAGACTCAATAAACCGCAAAAATCTCTGTTCCTATACTCAAAAGAAAAATGGTGTTCATGGAAGGAAAATGCTGTCCAAAAAAAAACAAAACAAAAAACATTGAGTACAAATTTAAGATTAGTCTTTCAAAATTGTTCCCCACTGTTTCACAAGGGTAAAATGTAGAGATAAGCGAATTTGGGGAAAGTTTGGTTTGTTAGGTTCAATAAGCTTAAAATGAATGTTCAGGTTTGTGCCGGACTTTAACAAGCAGCTGATCATACTTACATGTCTGCACTCCCCTGGGGTCCTTCTTCTCCGGTCTGGTGCTGATGTCTTCTCTGGTGAAGGCCCACTCATCCAATAACAGATTGACAGCGGCCTGTAACTGATTGAGCAAGCTACCACTCTACTCTAAAGTGACAGCCCGCTCAGCTAATCACAGGCCATGGTGCTGTCCTGTCCCAGTCAACCTGTGATTGGTTGAGCGGGCTGTCATTCTTGTTTGTCACTCTGGAACAGAACAGTAGCACGGCCTGTGACAGCCTACTCAACCAAGAGTGACAGCCCACTCAACAACCAAAAAAAAAGGAAGAGACAGCACTTCCCAAAAAACGTCCAAGTTTTAATCAAACCAGCTGTGCGACGTTTCGGTCGTAATAGCATTTCTCAAGCAGAGAGGCTTGGTTGGTTTGGTAGCGAACCAATATTTTTGCAAAAATTGGAACGAATCTGGGTTCGGGACGCTTGGCTCACTCTTTTCTAGTAAAATAGTTGTAGTCTTTTAACATAGTTTTCTAGCTAGTGATAAGATGGCTGTAGTCTTTTAATATTTTTCCTTATCTCATAGTGTTAAAATGGATGTAGTCATTAAGTGTTTTCATGATTTCTGTGACATACTCTTACGAGACATCTTGTCTTATATATTGGATAAATGTTTACCTTGCCATAATTACATCTGTACCCATAACTTCTTTTTAAAGGGGTAGTGATCTCCCCCCCCCCAAAAAAAAATAAATAAATAAAAAAACACAACAACAACAACAAGAAAACATAGACATACAAAGAAAATCATCCACCGTCCTCTCTTCCGGGTCCGGGTTCAGTGAATGGGAGAGATAGACAGCTTGTTAACACACAATAAAAAGTTATATATCTTTGTAATGTTTGTTAATTAAGCAGAAAAGGAAAAACGCTGCACTACCCCTTTAATGAACTGTGGTTTATGTTTGTATTTGTATTTACTCTTGCATTTGGCACTGTGAGGGTTAAATAGGCAGCCCAGGGAAAATTAACTTGTCCCCTATAGACATGATAAGGTTCAAGTATGAGATTGCGGTGAAGTCTGACCTCTGTACTGTATAATACAGTATACAGGGACTCTGTAAGCCTCTCTAAGTAGGGCCCTTAATCCTTTTGTTTGAATTATGAATGTTTATCACCCTATAATGTAGGATTTTGTCTTTATATGTACCCATTAAAATGTGGACACCATGAGATACATTACAATATTATAGTAGAGTATATTGGCCGGAATTCCATTCATTTTCAATGCAAAGAATCTTTTGAATTAATCACAGCCATTGCTGCGAATTACAACAGCGGCCATGACTAGTTCAGTGGAAAGTTCGTATTATTCTTATTATGTAGTTGACCCTTCATTCCAATCTGGGAATCCCTTTGAGATATGTTTACCCTTTCACGACCATGGGTCATTGATACTTTAATGTTCAGGTAATTTTTGGACATCAGCTTATGGGATCATAATGATCCCATAAGCTGAAGTCCCTAGATCTTCCCCCTCTCCTCTGTCCTCTGCTGCTGTTAGAAACTTGTAACAGTGGCAAGGGAAAGAGGTGAGGGGGTAAAGCTCATGGACACATAATTTGCGCAGTAGCCTTACCTGCCTCCCTTCCCCGCCAGCCTCCATAGCTAGAAACCGGAAGCCTTAGGCTTCCAGTTTCTATGGCTACCATCAGGGTCACATCAGACAGAGAAATCTCCCTCTGAAAAGTTAGAATTCTCTGTCTAAAGCTCTATAAATACTTTGGTTGTGTTGACCGCAGTATCTATAGGGTTAACTCTCAGCAATAGAGCACGACTCAAGTGCTGAGGGTTGCAGCGGGTCCCTGACTATCACTGATAGCTGGGACCCACTGCAGATTACACAGGCACAGCTTCTGTGCCTGTGTCATGGGAAATTGCAAATTAACTTTGCTGTAGACTCAGACGTAGGCTGCAGCGACGTTAATTTAAACTGCAAAGGGGGAATGGGGTTAATTAATCTATTTACTGGTTGCAGAATTCAACTTACTGTCATGTGTTCACATATATTGAGCTAATGAGCACAGTTATCCTACTATAAAACACAACCTATAAAGTCTATAAATAATTATAAATGTAATGTTTTCAATGTTTTATAAAATTTACCATATTTGGTTATTTTAGTGGTCACATTACAGAGGGTAGATTGTTATCATACATTGTGGTAACATAACAGGATAATATAGTCATAGATCATAAAAAGGAAAAAAAAACACTTTGTGAACAGGCGAGGTGACATACTGCTTAATAACATCTTATGTCTTTTCTCCTTAACAACACAGCAGAGCGCTATGTTATATTGCCTCCAATTACGGTGCCTACAGTAAAGCGCTAAGTCCATAATACGTTACAAATGGTTCGAGCCGCTAATTAATGTGACCCTACCTCGCCTTCTATTTATGACCTTTATTCACACCGGATCTAATTAACTCACTTATACTGATAGTTTATTAATCAGAAACATTAAAGAGGGTCAACGTCAACGGATCGTCAAATGTTGCTGTGGAAACAAGACCTCTGACCTTTGTTATCCATAAGCAGAGAAATATCGCTCCGTCCAGATTAATTTTCCACTTGTAGGAAACTATAAATAAGCAAAATAATCACCGAGAAGAATTACTTATTTTAGAACACAAAAGAATACTGTCAGGGTTGTCACCAGATTGGTAATTGCATCTTTAGATGTGTATCTTCCCTTAAGGAGAATGACTCCTTGAAAAAGAAACAGTTGTTTAGATAAAATGTTTATGTTTAACATATTTAAAAAAAAAAAAATATATATTTTTTTTTTCAGCTTTTTTCTAATTTTCCATTTTACTATGTTTATTTTTTAAATAATTCTGAAATCTTGCAGTTTTTATTCTGGGCACTAATATTAACCCCTTAGTGACTGCCGATACGGCTTTTTACGGCGGTCACTAAGGGTCCTTATTCTGCTGCCATCAGCTTTTTACGGCGATGGCAGAGAATAAGGCTGCGGGGCCGGGATGGCCCCCACCCCATCCCCCCAGCTACCGGAGGTAGCTGAGGGGTTGGGGCAGTGTGTGGGGTCCGTCCCGCCCCCCCCCCTTACCGACGATCGCCGCTATTAACGTTATAGCGGCGGCCATCGGTAAAGGGGATTACCGTTGCCGCCGCTGCTTTTCATCTCCCCCCGCCGTGAATCCACAGCAGGGGGAGATGAAATAAGTGTCCCCTCAGACCCCAGATCAGCCCCCCTAGTAGGGAATCCCTAACCCCGCCGCCATCCCTGCGAACAAACGATGTTTGTTCGTAGGGATGGAAAAGTTTAAATGAATAAAAGCCCCATGCTCTCCGCCACCGGAGGTAGCGGAGAGCATGGGGCAGTCATCAGGGACCCCCCTGTGGGGTCCCGGTACAAGCGATCAGCGGTATATACTATATACCGCTGATCGCTTGTACCATGTGCCGCCGCCACTTTTTATCCCCTGTCACCATAAATGATTGGTGACAGGGGATAAAAAGTGATGTCCCCCCACCCCCCAAGTCGCCCCCCACCCCCCCTGTCACCCCCGTCCCCCAGTCAACCCCCCCTTCCCCATATACTCACCTGATCCTGGAGCTCCGTCCTCCTCGACGTCCTGGCTGGTTATGAAGTGCGCATGCGCTTCACAACCAGCCAACTCTGGAAAATTTAAAGTGACAGAGACCAATTTGGTCTCTGTCACTGAACTATGATTACTGTGATAGAAAATATCACAGTAATCATAGTAATACAGTGAAAATGAATGTGTAAAGTACAAAAAGTGACAAACATACAAAAAAATAAAACACACACTTTTTATTATAGTAATAATTGCAGTTTACTCCCAAATTACCCCTAGCCCTACCCCAGATTACCCGTAACCACCGCACGTTGCCCGTAACCACTGCACGTTGCCCTTAACCACCTCAAATTGCCAGTGACCCCCTCCAGATTGCCCTTAACCACCCCAAATTACATTTACCAACCCCAGATTACCTATAGGCACTTCAGTTTAGCAGTAACAATCCCAGATTGTCTCTAACCCTTCCAGGTTGCACATAACCCCCCCAGATTTCCCGTAATCACGTCAGATTACATGTAACCCCCAAGATTGCACGTAACCACTGCACGTTGCCTCTGACCACGCCACAAAGCCTCTGACCACCGCACATCGCCTCTGACCACCGCACGTCGCCTCTGACCACCGCACGTTGCCTCTGACCACGCCACGTTGCCTCTGACCACCCCAAATTGCCAATGACCCCCTCCAGATTGCGGTGCCCATGCCAGATTACAGGTATCCACCCCAGATTGCCTATAAACACTTCAGTTTATCCGTATCCACCCCAGATTGTCTGTAAACACTGCAGGTTGCCCGTAACCACCCCACGTTGCCCGTAACCACCCCAGATTGTCTGTAAGCACAGCAGGTTGCCCGTAACCAGCCCACGTTGCCTGTAACCACCCCACATTGCCTCTGACCACCTCACGTCGCCTCTGACCACGCCACGTCACCTCTGACCACCGCAGGTTGCCTCTGACCACCGCAGGTTTCCTCCGACCACCGCAGGTTGCCTCTGACCACTGCATGTTGCCTCTGACCACCCCAAATTGCCAATGACCCTCTCCAGATTGCGGTAACCATGCCAGATTACAGGTACCCACCCGAGATTACCTATAAGCACTTCAGTTTATCCGTAACCACCCCACATTGCCCGTAACCACCCCAGATTGTCTTTAAGCACTGCAGGTTGCCCGTAACCACCCCAGGTTGCCGTAACCACAGCAGGTTGCCCGTGACCACCCCATGTTGTCCGTAACCACCCCACATTACCTGTAATCTCATTTTTTTTATTTTATTTTAGTAACTGCGCTATTCTAATAACCATTACTAGCTGCGGTTTTGCTCCAGCAAATTGGCGCTCCTTCCCTTCTGAGCCCTGCTGTGTGCCCATACAGTGGTTTATGCCCACATATGGGGTACCGTTTTACTCAGGAGAACCTGTGTTACAAATTTTGGGGTACTTTTTTTCTCTTGTTCCTCGTGAAATTGAGAAATTTCAAACTAAACAAACATATTATTGGAAGAATTCGAGTTTTTCATTTTTACTGTCTTCTTTTGAACACTTTCCTGTAATACCTGTGGAGTCAAAATGCTCACTTCACACCAAGATGAATTCTTTGAGGGGTGCACTTTCCAAAATGGGGTGACTTATGGGGGGTTTTCTCTCTGCTGACACTACAGGGGCACTGCAAACGCACCTGGCACTCAGAAACTTCTTCAACAAAATCTGCATTGGAAAAGCTAATTGGCGCTCCCTTTCTTCTGAGCCCTGCTGTGTGCCCATACAGTGGTTTACGCCCACATATGGGGTACCGTTGTACTCAAGAGAACCTGCGTTACAAATTTTGGGGTGCTTTTCTCTCATTTTCCTTTTGAAAATGAGAAACTTTAATATAAACGTATATATTATTGGAAAATTTTAATTTTCCATTTTTTTACTGCCTGAGGCTGGATTCACACGCTGTAACTGTGCGGCTGTATTTTTTATGCGGCTGTAAATGTGCGGGTGAAACTCCGGCCGTGGGAAAAAATAGACATGCGGCTCAAAACATACGGTCATTTACTTGGAAATCTGGTTCAACTAAAAATAACAAATAAAATGTTAAGAAAGTGATGGAAACACCTCTGGATGCATCTGGGAAAGCAGGGAACACAGTTTACATGAATCGCTATTACCGGGGTTTGCGATCCTCTGCACTATAGCCGATGTCTCTCATGGTTAATATATTGAATTAATAAAACACATTTTCTGTCTAATAAAGTCCCTTTTATTGTTCAATAATTAAATGTAAACGATTCCATCATTTTGCAATTAAATATACTGTTAAAATAAATATATATATAAATAAATGTATATTTATATATATATTTATTTTTTGACAGTATATTTAATTGCACAATGATGGATTCGTTAGAATTAAATTATTGACCAACGAAACTGAATTTATTTAAACGAAAATGTGTTTTCTTAATTAAATATTAATTAGTACAGGAAACTCCATAAGCCGGTAATTCATATGCCGGCAATAGAGCATTCTGTACTAATCATCACTTAACTTTAATGAAAACATCAAATGTTTCTTCTAATTATGTTATGACAATAGCATTATTAGAAGAAACATTTAGAATTATATGTGCGCTCAGCTGATTGGCTGATCGGCTGAGCGCACATATAATTAGCGGGTCCGCAGCACAGTGACTTCATTGTGCTGCGGACCAGCGAAGAGGACGCATCGGGGTGAGTATAGAGCTCTCCCCACCCCCTCCCCAGCACTGCACCCCTCCCAGCAAGGAAGGGGGGTCACTTAACCCCTTCCTTGCTGGGATGGGTGCAGTCTGACATCAGTCTGGCCCCCAGGGGGTTAAGGGGGATGCAATACATCCTCCCTTAACCCCTTGGGGGTCAGACTGTAAGCAGCGATCTGTAAAGATGCTGCATACTGTAAGGTGCACAACACCGCTCACAATGATGGGTGTTGTGCTCCTGTTTGTGTGTTTTTGTGTGTTTCTCCCTTTTTGTTTTTCAGATATCGGTATCCTGGGGATTACGTCGGATTCCATGGACTACGTCGATGACCAGCGTTTTTTTAATGTTTTTTTTAATAAAATGGTCAATGAGGGGTGTGGGGGTGTTTTTATTTGAATAAAAAAATTTGTAAACTTGTGTCTTGTCTTTATTTCTTTACTTTATAGACTTAGTAGTGGAAGCCGTCTAATAGACGGAATCCATTACTAAGTCGGGGCCTAGTGTTAGCCGGTATAAAATGGCTAACACTAACCCCCTATTATTACCCCAGTACCCAATGCCACCAGGGGTACTGGGAAGAGCCGGGTGCCAGTGGTCCTGGAGCGTGAAAATTGGCGCTCCTGGACCGGGCGGCAGCAGGCTGGTAAGATTTAGGCTGGGGAGGGCCTAAACCAATGGCTCTTCCCACCCTGGTGTTACCAGGCTGCTGTCGTTTGGTTTTTAACCCGGCTGGTTATAAAAATAGGGGGGACCCTATGCGTTTTTTTTTTTTAAATAAATAAATAATTAAAAAAAAACGCATAGGGTCCCCCCTATTTTTATAACCAGCCGGGTTAAAAACCAAACGACAGCAGCCTGGTAACACCAGGGTGGGAAGAGCCATTGGTTTAGGCCCTCCCCAGCCTAAATCTTACCAGCCTGCTGCCGCCCGGTCCAGGAGCGCCAATTTTCACGCTCCAGGACCACTGGCACCCGGCTCTTCCCAGTACCCCTGGTGGCATTGGGTACTGGGGTAATAATAGGGGGTTAGTGTTAGCCATTTTATACCGGCTAACACTAGGCCCCGACTTAGTAATGGATTCCATCTATTAGATGGCTTCCACTACTAAGTCTATAAAGTAAAGAAATAAAGACAAGACACAAGTTTACAAATTTTTTTATTCAAATAAAAACACCCCCACACCCCTCATTGACCATTTTATTAAAAAAAAACATAAAAAAAACGCTGGTCATCGACGTAGTCCATGGAATCCGACGTAATCCCCAGGATACCGATATCTGAAAAACAAAAAGGGAGAAACACACAAAAACACACAAACAGGAGCACAACACCCATCATTGTGAGCGGTGTTGTGCACCTTACAGTATGCAGCATCTTTACAGATCGCTGCTTACAGTCTGGCCCCCAAGTGGTTAAGGGAGGATGTATTGCATCCCCCTTAACCCCCTGGGGGCCAGACTGATGTCAGACTGCACCCATCCCAGCAAGGAAGGGGTTAACTGACCCCCCCTTCCTTGCTGGGAGGGGTGCAGTGCTGGGGAGGGGGTGTGGAGAGCTCTATACTCACCCTGATGTGTCCTCTTCGCTGGTCCGCAGCACAATGAAGTCACTGTGCTGCGGACCAGCTTATTATATGTGCGCTCAGCCGAACAGCCAATCAGCTGAGCGCACATATAATTCTAAATGTTTCTTCTAATAATGCTATTGTCATAACATAATTAGAAGAAACATTTGATGTTTTCATTAAAGTAAAGTGATGATTAGTACAGAATGCTCTATTGCCGGCATATGAATTAACGGCTTATAGAGCTTCCTGTACTAATTAATATTTAATTAAAAAAACACATTTTCGTTGAAATAAATACAGTTTCGTTGGTCAATAATTTATTTCTAACGAATCCATCATTGTGCAATTCAATATACTGTCAAAAAATAAATATATAGACAAATATACATTTATTTATATATCTATTTTTTTTAACAGTATATTTAATTGCAAAATGATGGATTCGTTAGAAATAAATTATTGATCAACGAAAGTGTCTTGATTACAAAGAAAATGTGTTTGATTAATTTAATATATTAACTATTAGAGGCATCGGCATTCGGCATCATTGCCGGCTATTTTTGAAGTACTCCGTACGGACCGCCTGTCAATCCACGGCCGCATATTCAGCCGCAAACAATGGTCTTGTTCATTTTTTACGGGTCCGTTTACGATAGGGCCGTAGATTCATACATAGTGTGCACTGTGCAGCCGCATATCCTATACTTCCAAGCATACACACGAACCACCAAAAATACCGCCGCACAATTACAGCCGCAAATACAGCCGCACTCTTACAACGTGTGAATCGAGCCTAATTGTGAATACTTTCCTCCAGCCCCTGTAGGGTTAAAATGCTCATTATACCCCTAGATTAATTCTTTAAGGTGTGTAGTTTCCAAAATGGGGTCACTTATGGGGGTTTTCAGGATACCAGACTTCTAAATCCATTTAAAAAAAGAACTGGTCCCTAAAAAAAATCAGTTTTGGAAACTTTCACGAAAATGTGATAATTTGCTGATGAATTTCTAAGCCCCATAACACCCTAAAAAAGTAAAATATGTTTACCAAATTATGCCAGAATAAAGAAGACATATTGGTAATGTGACTTAGTAACTAATTTTTGTGCTACGACTTTCTTTTTTTAGAAGCAGAGAATTTCAAAGTTCATAAAATGCTAACTTTTTAAATTTTTCATGATATTTTGATGTTTTTCACAAAAAACACACAAAGTAGTGACCAAATCTTGCCACTAACATAAAGTGCCATATGTGACGAAAAAACATTCTCAGAATCGCTAGCATACGTTAAAGCATCACTGAGCTATAAGAGCATAAAGTGAGACAGGTGAGATTTTGAAAAATTAGCCTGGTCATTAAGGCCCAAACTAGCTGCAGCACGAAGGGGTTAACCTTAAACTTCCTGTTCTGTACAGATGACTTTCCAGAAGTGTCTTCCTATCATCACAAGCAGGATTACAGTAAAAGGTGACACGAGTAGATAGATATGACGCCATTCACAATAGCTGAAGCTCAGAGGTTAGCCTTCCCCTCCCCGTATAAGGACGTCTGTACAGGTCACAGAGGCAGCCTAGAAAATGCTGCAATTATAGTCTGGACTGTACTATTGTGTCTAAGACCAACGCATATCTCTAAATGTTGTTAAAACAGGTCAGACAAGATGGCTGCTCACATTACAATGTACTATGAATAAAATAAAAATATTATCAGAAAAAAAATCAGTATCTATCTGTAATGTTTTTTTTCCTTGTAACCTTTGTTTATATATATATATATATATATATATATATATATATATTTATATATATATATATATATATATTTATATATATATATATATATATATATATATATATTTATATATTCCTTAACATTATATAAACTTATTTCATCACATTATGCTGGTTTAACAATTCATAGAGATGAGCGAACCTCGAGTCCATCCGAACCCGATTGTTCAGCATTTGATTAGCGGTGGCTGCTGAAGTTGGATAAAGCTTTAAGGCTATGTAGAAAACATGCATATAGTCCATTGGCTGTATCCATGTTTTCCAGACAACCTTAGAGCTTTATCCAACTTTAGCAGCCACTACTAATCAAATGCAGAACATTTGTGTTCTGATGGACTCAAGCATGCTCAAGGTTCGCTCATCTCTACAATCAAACATACATATGTTCCTTCAAAACATTTCTCACATAACATATTATCATTAAAAACAACACAAGTAGATAAGTACCCCTACCCACTTCCCTAATCCACCCCCCACCAAGTGTTGGAGGCTACCCTGGGACGCAGGAAAAATAATCTGTAATGTTTTGTCATGGGCTGTTATCGCTGGATGTCAAAGACATCAACCAATGTCAGCTTATAAGCTAATCACTAGGATTGTTTGGCCTTAAAGGGGCAATCCGGATGAAACAATGTTTTTTTGTTTTTTTTATAAATTTTTTTATTTTCAAGAAGTTTCAAAATACAAATAAAAATAGGGACAATCAAACACTTCGCCACTCACAGTATAACAAAGGATATAACATTTTGAACCGTGTATATGGGAGTAGATTCACGGCCGGAGAAGTAAGCGTAGACTAAAGCAGTCCAGCCGGACCACTGACTCATTGCCTTCAAGAGAAATCAACACAGTTCTCATTACCCAGGTATAACTGTATACAACCTATTAGAACTCCTCCCTCCCCCCCCCCCCCCCCCCGTGCTCACGTCCAATTTATAACTACGTGCCAGCTACACTGTCAAAAAGCATCATAACCTCCTCACACTCTCAGCCTTCCTAGAGTGCCTGCCACATCCCTCCTCATGTACCACCTTGTGCTCTGGAAGGGCGTCATGATATGAACAGTTTCCTCTCTGGACAAAAAGGAAAGGATAAACGTCTTCCATTTTAAAAAAAACCCCTTTGCCAGTTTGTCCTTAGATCTCAACACCTCCATTTGGTCCCAGATCATGTACTTCTTTACCTGATCTACTACGTCCGTAGTAGTGGGCATTGATTGCGACACATGTAGGACCAAAAAGGAAGGGTCTAAGGAGAGGGAGACACGGAGCTTCTCCCTTAGCATATCCTTGAGAGATAACCAGAAACGCCTCGTGAATGGACAGGTGACCAGACCATGTAATAAGTCAGTGCCCCTCTCTGCGCAGTTTGGACAGGCTTCTATTCTTTCTGGATGAGTAAAGGTTTTTGGAAAAGAAAATCCATAGGTTGCGTGGTGCATTATTTTGAATTGGGTTTCCCTCCAAACCTCCCCTACCACCGCTTTGCGCACTGAAGCCCACCCTTCCAAGATAAGTTCACTCAGATCCGTCCTGGGGAACCTGGATTCCCAATAAGAAAAGATGCCCTGTGCAAACCTCTTAGAGGATACCCTCCTAAAGTTCCAGTAGATATGAGATAGTGAGTGGATATGGTTTTCAGTTTGGACCAGGTCCTGAGTGAAATTAGCCTGATATAGTGAGGATACGTTAGCCAGCCTGGCTTTTAAAAACCCCATGATCTGATTGTACAGTAAGAAATATCCAGGCCCTAATCCATAACTATCCCTCAATTCCAAAAAGGACATGTACCTGTGTTCAATGGGGTGAAGCAGCTGCTGGACCGTTAATATTCCTTTGTCCTTCCATACCGTATGAAATGAATTTAGTACCGCTTTGTGAAGTTCTGGGTGAGACCACAGGGGCATCATCCGACCAATCAAAAAAGGCAGCCCCATCCCCCTAAGACATGTCCTCCAGGCCATGATAGAGTCCCTGAGCAAGAGACTCTGCTTGATCGACCCTGGGATTGCCGATAATTTAGTGAACAGGACAGCCCGCAGTGACCAGGGTGCCGCCGCTGCAGCCTCCAACTCCACATTGGAGTAAGGCCCCCCACCCCTCAACCAGTCTACCCCATGGCGCAACAAGCACGCTAAATTATAAGAACGCACATCTGGGAAATTGAGGCCTCCCTGATCTCGGAATAGCATCAATTTTTTCAGTGATATGCGAGGACGTCTCCCCTTCCAGATGAATTTTACAAAGGCAGAGTTTAATCTAGTTATGTCTGTATGTCGCAACAAGATAGGCAAGGTCTGCATCGGATAGAGCAGCCTGGAGAATGCTAACATTTTAAGAAGGTGGCTTCTAGCCATGATAGGGAGGGGAAGTGCCCGCCATTTATCCATATCATGTAGGATGGACTGGATGAGGGGGGGGGTAATTGAGGTGATAAAGTTGCCCCGGTTGGGGACTAATTAGGATGCCCAGGTACTTAAAATGCGACCGCGTAACCGTCACAGGGATATCAAAACAGCCTCTTTGGCATTTTAAAAGGTCCAGTAGGATACTCTTACTCACATTGACACGGAACCCCGAGCAAGTCCCAAAATCGACCAAGCAGTCAAATACGGTTTTCAGATCCCTATGAGGGTGCTCTAGGAAGAGCAAAAGATCATCCGCGAAAAGGGCGAGTTTAACAGGAATGCCCCCCACCTTAATACCACTTATGCCACTGTGTTGTGCCAAGGCCCTAGACAACGGCTCCAGGGCTATATTGAACAACAATGGTGACAGGGGGCATCCCTGTCTCGTCCCCCTCTCCAGGGTAAAGAAAGAAGAGAGAAAACCTGGTGTACTGATTCTCGCCACTGGCGAGGCATAGAGAACCCTTAGATAGGTCATAAACTCCCCCCTAAAGCCCATTTTGTCCATGACTGCCCACACCCACTCCCACCGCACATTATCGAAAGCTTTTTCAGCATCAATAGACAATATGGCGGGGGAGGGGTGTGAGTCAGGATGCAAATGGACCTCATCCAGGACGCTGATAACCTTGCGCAGATTAGATACTGCCGATCTACCCTGCACAAATCCTACCTGGACAGGGGATATGATATGAGGAAGCAGGGTGGCTAACCGATCAGCCATTATTTTGGAGACAATCTTGAGGTCTATATTAATTAAAGAAATGGGCCTATATCCCCCAGGAGAGGCAAGATCCTTTCCTGGTTTAGGTAACACTTTAATGTAGGCGGTGTTCATGTCCCGGGATATAGAGGACCCCTGCAGGTATGAATTGTAGAGCGTCCGAAGGGCAGGGCCCACCTCACCGGCCAGTAATTTATAAAAGTCTCCGGTGTAGCCATCTGGGCCCGGAGCTTTGTTTGGCTTAAGAGATTTTATTGTCCTACTGATCTCCTCCAGTGTAATATCAGCATTTAACAATGCCCTATCCTCATCCGTGTATGGCATCACATTGTCTGCCAGCCAATCACGTTCCGAGCTTCTTCCAGTCTGGGTGTCAGAATATAATGAGGCATAAAAGTCCGATATAACTAAATCTTCTATCCTGACTTCATTTACTCGCGGAAGAAGGGACTGTGACGTGAAGAGGTAGTCAATCCTGGACCAAGAGTTGTGTGGAAAGGAAAAGTGGGTATATTCTCGAGAGTCAGGATTGGCTAACCTCCACACGTCCACCATTGCCGCCGCCCTCGCCCACCCCGGGAGAGCCTGATCCCTGGACCTTGGAGGGATGACCATAGGCCCTTGTGACTTCCTATCCTCCGCATGGCACATTGCCGCGTTGAAATCACCCCCAATGATCTTGTTACACACCTGTTCTTGCAAGACGGTGTCCGTCAGGGTAGCAAAGAATCTAGCATTGGCCTCCGATGGGGCGTAGACATTCATTAGCAGGAGATCCTCAGTGGCGGTTCTAATGTGAAGTTTGCATATCCTACCCTCAGAATCCGACCAAGATTGACATATCTCATACCTGAAAGCTTTATGAATAAGAATCAACACTCCAGCTTTGTGAGCAACTGAAGGAGAACCGTAGACCTCTCCTACCCAGGATTTTTTCATCCGGAAGAAGTCCTCCTCCGGCAAATGGGTCTCCTGCAGGAAGACAATATCGGGGGAGAACCTCTTCAGATGACGCAGTATCATATTCCTTTTGTGAGGGGACCTGAGGCCCTTGACATTCCATGTCAGCAATCTAACCATAATTAGAAGAAAGAATAGGCATTAGGCACAAACACAGAACATATTCCCTCATTGGACGTGAGCACCCCACCCTATCCCACCCATTAACAGCAAAACCCCAAAAAAATAACACCCATAAATTGTAAGCTGACACACAACTTGCCTCAGCTTGCGAGAACATGGTCAGACAAAAATATGACCCAACATAGGCCATAGCGTGAAGTACAAGACAGCACTTCGCTGCCATCCTCTCGGCCTCTGGACTTCTCTTCTTCCCATGAGGGTAGCCCATTCTACCCAACCTAAGAACCGTAATATAAACCCAACTTCTGGTAGCGACTCCCACTATACTGTAAAAGTAAGAAGAAGGGGGGGGGGGAGCGGCATAAGACCAGAGAGAATGAGGGAACCCCAGAGGGGCAGGGCAGAGAAGAGGGGGAGAGAGAGAAAAAAAAAATATATATAGGGAAATGAGGAAGAAATAGAGATGAAGGGAGGGGTAAAGGGGGGAAGGAAAGGGGAGGAGTAGAAGGGGAGAGGGAGGGTGGAGGGGGGGTGAAATGGGTGGGAGAGGGGTGGGAGGGGGGAGGAGAGGGAGGGGGAGGGGTGGGGATAAGAGGAAGGGGGAAGGGGAGGGGGGAGAGGGGGGAGGAGAGGGAGAGAGAGAGGGAGAGGGAGAGGGAGGGAGGGGGGAGGAAGGAGAAGGAGGGAGGGGGGGAGGAAGGAGAGGGAGGGAGGGGGGGGGGAGGAAGGAGAGGGAGGGGTGGAGGGGGAAGAGGAGGGGGAGGGGGAGGGGGGAGGGGGGAAGGGAAGAGACCGGGAAGGAAGTAACAAGAAGTATAGGATACGTGGCACTTTAGCTCAAGTAAAAGGGCGACCCCATCTAGGTGATCTGTCTGGGGAGTCATCAGGTTCACTGTTCAAAATGTCTTTTAGTCCTTCCGCAGCCTCCTCAGCGGTAGTATAAGAGGACACAGAGCCATCAGTATGAAAAACTCTTAGAGTTGCTGGATACATCAGAGCGAAGCGAACTTGTCGCCTAAATAAAGCCGTGCAAATAGGGGAGAGGATCTTCCTCCTTCTGGAAACTTCAGCAGAAAAATCACCAAAGATAAGCAGTTTATGTCCATCCATCTCCAGGCCCTCCCTTCTGTTTTTAAAGGCCCTTTGTATGGCCACTTTGTCAGTGAAGTCCAGGTATTTTACAATGACCTGCCTGGGCCGTGCCCTGGCTTGTAGGCCCTGTGGTACTCCCGCATCCATAGTCACCTGCGGGTCGGGACGCAGTCTATGCGCCCGCTCAACTTTGCATGGCCCTGGAAGGTTTAGCAACGCCGGGATGGTCTGCTCACATATGCGGGTCAACTCCCGTTGGCGGAAGGATTCCGGGAGGCCTACTATGTGGAGATTGTTCCTCCTGGAGCGATTCTCCAGGTCCTCCAGTTTGTCCCACAGCCTCCTGTTGTCGTTTTGAAGTACAGCTATGCGAGCATCCTTGGCATCCTCTGCATCCTCAAGCCTCTGAACCCTTTCCTCCGCCAGTGTTATTCTCCCGCCATGCGCCGCCACAGTGGCCTGCAGCTGTGTCAGAGTGTTGGTGACCGCGGTTGTGACAGAGTCCTGCAACCCAGGTACTATTCTTTTTGCAACCTCTGCAGCCAAGGTTGCATAGTCTATGATCATAGGGTCAGTATCCTCCTCTCCCCCTGAATAGTCCCGCTCTGACCTGCCTGGTGACTGAGTCCTGGAGGAGACCGGTGACGCCGCCATGTTGGCGTTCGCGCCCTCCGTCCTGCGCTGCTTGCCGCGTCCCTTAGACTTAGTTGCCGTGCCCCTCTTCTGCACATACATTCTCCATCGGCGTGTACTGGTGTGCTCTTCCCTCTCAGGGAGATGATTAGTAGTCTTGCAAGTGTTCGGGGCTGTTATCTGTGGGAGCGCTTGCCGGAGCCGAGGTGAAGTGCGGCTTTACCTCATGGCGCCGGAACCGAAAGTCCGAAACAATGTTTTTAAATCAACTGGTGTCAGAAAGTTTTATAGATTTGTAAATTACTACTATTAAAAAAAAAAAAAAATCTCAACTCTTCCACTCTTTCAGCTGCTCCTGCAGGAAGTGGTGTATTTTTTCCAGTCTGACACAGTGCTCTTTGCTGCCCCCACTGTCCATGTCAGAAAATGTCCAGAGCAGTAGCAAATACCCATAGAAAACCCTCTATTTCTTTGGACAGTCACTGCTGGGGCAGTTGGGAATTCTAACTACTGAAGCCCTGGGTGATCTTTAGTAAAGGACCCCCAAAACTTTGGATAAAAATCACACTGTGTTGGTCAGCAACCACCAACCCCACCAAGCAAATGCCAACAGGGTAGGGGGGGGGGGGCATAGAATGACCCTGCAACCCCACTGTCACAGGACCAAACCCCAAGGGCCCCCCACACCCTGCACGCGCCACCGGTGGAGAAGTTGCTTTCAACTCTCTTAGGCACTTTTGTTGAGAATGAATAGAGAGGGAGTGATACACTACTCCATCTAGGTGGGATTTTGGAGTCCTTGTGCTCGAGATCATGGGGGGCCCCAGTGGTCAAACACCTTTAAACTCTTAGTTATACCCTTTCCTTGCTTTTAAAGACAATGTTCTGGAATTTCTTTGTAGAACAATTGTGCGATTCCTCTTTTTAGCCACTTAATCGACCATATTATTAACAACTGCTGTATAATAATATGGTAGAAGCCTACAGGTTGTGAAAGTTCTTGGTATAATCATACTGGCTCTAAGTCAGAGCATTATTAAAATAAGGTTTAAACATAATGAATAGGTTCTTAAGAGAAACAATTATGTGATGCTTAGAATTATAATGGAGATAATGTAGGTTATAGGTCTCCTGATCACAAACCTACTTATTTTTGGATCATGCAGAAAAATCTATTGTTTCATTTGTTCTTTGCAATAGATCGAGTTTATTACAGTCCAAGATTCATTTATGTTATAGAATATGCTACATTCTATACTGTTTGCAGTGTTTCACTTACTGGATTCTACAGTATAACCATAAATCATATCATGCAGCTTTTCTTTTTGTAAATTACTATTGCAAGTGACATGAACTATATGTGTCAAACGTATAATACAAAGCTACAGTGGCATATATTTTCTGGGTTGTTTTTCCTGCAGTATGAAAAAGCATATACAGTTGATAGAATTCATTTTCCAGTATAGTAGTAGATCAGTTGGTGTAGATTTCTAGGGCTCATAAAAAAAACCTAATGGCAGACTGCACAAACACCCCATTCACATATACTGTATGGATTTATTTTATTTTTAGCTTAAAAAAAACATGTCTGTTGCATGTCTTTTTTTGTTTTGTTTTGTTTTTTAGGTTAATTTAAGATGTTCATGGCCGTTTGGGGCACTGCCCTAACCCCAGAGTGCTCATCCACCCCGCCCTGTTCTGTCTAATGATTATTAGTAGAGCAAGCCAGCTGGGAGCAAGCCAGATTGGCACTTTAGGGCGGGGCAGTACTTCAAATGACCTTACCAGACACAGGATTACATTTAAACTGCACGAGAACAGTTGCTGTGGATGAAGGTAAGAGACATACCTCTATCCTCAGCACCCCATATGCAAAAGGGAGCTATCAGGAGGTTCGAGTCATCTAACCAGCTGATAGCTCAACAAATGTGCAAAGATAGGAATCACTGGCACTACTCTCTATTAGTGGCTTGTATATTGTATGCCGCCGTTCAGTGAGGACTATGACTGATTTGCCTTTGGGGTGCTCCTTGTAAATAAATAATGTGTAAACACTCCAAATAGAAAGAAAAAAGATGAGTGCCCTCATCTTCTTTTTTTGTACTTGGACAGCTGATAGCTCACCTATAATTTTACAGCCATAAGAATGGAAATGAAATTAATGTGTCAAAACTAAGGGTTGTTTTCCCACTGTGTTCAGTAAAAAAAATAAATCATTATTACAAAACTGCTCTATTTTGGGCAGTCTTGGGCTATAAAAATGTTCATTATGGCCCATAAATAAACTAATTTACTGTGTTTGAACATAGCCAGAAAGTAGATAGAATAATTTAATTGTGTAGATCTAGGGTTCAATTCCGAAATTGGAACAGATCTACGCTTGGGAGATAACCAGGTGTATGCAGGGCATAGCGTCTAATGAAGAAGTCTAGATGCCATCCGTTGAAGATCAGTTTATAGGTTATGTGCACACAAAGTTTTAAGGCCATTAAATGTCCCGATCACATGTATAGTGGTGGGGTGTCGAGTACCCGCAGTTGGCAGCGGTGGATGTAGATGAAACCTTGACAGGCGCTGGCTGACAGTAGATATGGGACAAAGTCTAAAGCAGGTACTACTAAAAACACATTCATTTGTCTCAAAGGACAATGCATTTCGGTGTACAGGGGACCCCTTTCTCAAGTCAGGGAGACATGCATGTCTCCCTGACTTGAGAAAGGGGTCCCCTGTACCCCGAATAACGTTGTCCCTTGAGACAAATAAAATTACAAATTTGTATAATATTCTGATACCAGTTGAAAAAAAAATAATTTATGCAGCTGTACAGTATATTACCTATTGTATGCTTTGTTATTATTGCAAACAGAGAAGTTGATGAAAGATAAGTACTGTATATTAGATCAAATTGCCTTAATTAAAATCTTAATGCTGCCGCAGTTGCTTCATGTTTTCATAATTCTCCTCTGGTGAATAGTGACTTGATTTTTTCCAGTATTGAGGAGATGCTTCATGAGGTTATTTAGAGAGAAAATGAGAATGTTAAAACAAAAAATTACAAATGAAAGTTGCTAAGGGAGACTGTGGTGTCCTTTTCCAAGCAATTATTTTGGAGCTTGTCAAGTATCTCACTTAGTGGACACATTCCCCAGTGGAAACAGTTTATTTATTTCAGTTTCTTAGTAATATAAATGAACATGTTAAAAGGCCCAGAGGAAGATAAGCTTAGGAATAACAATTATGCAACAATATTTCTTCTGGAAAAAATGTGGTCTTTTTTGAGGAGAAAAATCTTGCAACATCTATATTAAGGCCATGTTCACATGGCGTAAGACACCAGTCATTCCGTGACCCAGCTGGGTCACAGAACGGCCGGTGTAAGAGAAGATCAACCTGTCCGGTACTGCAGCACCGACTGGATGATCTTTATTTCTGATGAATTGGGATGCGGCGCATCCGTGTGTCCACATCCCAATTCGCCACTGCACACAATGGAGCCTGCGGCGGAGCCACATGCTCCATTTTGTGAATTGACAGGTTCTCTGCGGCCGCTATTCAATGAATAGCGGCTGCAGAAAACTGACATGTCCGTTTTTTTGCGGCGCCGCTAGGGATCGCGGACAGAGTGTATACTATGTGTATACACTCCAGCCGGGATTCCCTCAGCTGCAGCACAAGGTAGGTAAAGTATTAATGCCCGTGTTGCAAAAAGTAGTCACAAACGATCGCTCATCAACGAGATTGGCACTTGTCTGCTGTGCCTTTACATGGCATTATGTTCTGTAGCTCTCTTAACTGTACTGTATGCTTCATTGTTAAGAGTATACAGAAGGAGCACGGAATCTGACTTTTTCTTTTTGTTCCTGTACATTATTTTTGTGGTGTGCTACGCCAATAGCGAAAAGAGTAGCCCCGCCCCAATCATGTTGGCTACATCTGCGCCTGACACCTTATTCTCTTAAGTTTATTGAAAGGTTAGTGACTATTAAAGTATCCCTTTCTACGTCCCTTGTCACAGGCTTGGATGACTGCTTGATATGGTCTGCCAAAAATCATGTTAGGGCCATCAGGGTTTTGCCAGCCACCCAAAGACCAAACAACTCCCAAAGATTTGCAATTCACAGCCATGTTGAACAATGGTCTACACGTTTAGGTTTCGACTTTTTCATGTTCTACAAAAACCTCAACTAGAAAACTAGAATGTTACCGATCAGTATGCCTAAGACCAGCCTAGGGAATATGCGACCTGGTTACAAACTTTGTAATCTATAGGTTATTTAGTTTATTTTAGTTGTTACCAAGAACTTTGACATATACTTTATGTGTAACAACCTTTGTGTTAAGGATGGCGATTATGTCATTTACAGTAATCTTTATTTGCTATTTAACGATAATGGTGGTTTTCATGGTGATAAAAACATTACCGGAGTGGATGTGACATTTTGACTATCGTGTGTTTTTATAGGTCACAAGCACCGAAGTTGACTGCTTATTACACCTCTTTTCTGCAGAGAACTACAGTGATTTTAAAACATGAAGGGAGAGGTGGAAGGTGTTTGCCCTTTAAGCCACTCGTGAAACATCTTAACCAGTTTTTTAAACCAATTTTCTCTGTCTACATCACAGATTATTTTTCAAATTCAAGACTTTATCTGTCAATGAAAAATATTTATTTTCTACTTAACCCTTAGGCGACCCTGAACGTACCCGTATGTCCAGGGCCACCTCCATGTGTTCAGAGCAGGGCCACACGGCAGCCGCGCTCTTAACTGCCGCGGACCTGGGTCCTGGGGGCTATTAGCGGGCACGGTCCGATCGCCATGCCCGCTAATAAAGTTATCTGATGCAGCTGTCAAAGTTGACAGCTGTATCCGATTACTTGATGCAGCCGTTCCCCGGAGTGTAGTGGGGTGATCGCTCCTCCGGTATGTTGTCCTGGAGGAGCGATCCACTTCCGGGGTCTGCAACCGGAAGCAATCAATGTGCCTATCTCATCGATCTATGCTGCATATTTATGCAGCATAGATCTGTATGAGAGATCAGAGTATTTATACTAGAAGTCCCCCATGGGGGCTTCTAGTATAAGTGTTAAAGAAAAAAAAAGTGTTTTTAATAATAAAAAGCCCCCCCCCCTTTTCCCCATGTTTACAAATAAATAAATAAATAAACATGTTTGGTATCACCACGTGTGTAATCACCCAAACTATTAACTAATCATATTCCTGATCTCGCACGGTAAATAGAGTAAGCGCCAAAAAAATCCCAAAGTGCAAAATTGCGCATTTTTGGTCGCATCAAATCCAGAAAAATTGTAATAAAAAGCGATCAAAAAGTTGCATATGCGCAATCAAGGTACCGATAGAAAGAACACATCATGGTGCAAAAAATGACACCTCACACAGCCCCATAGACCAAAGGATAAAAGCGCTATAAGCATGGGAATAGAGCAATTTTAAGGAACATATATTTGTTAACGGTTAATGGTTTGAATTTTTTACAGGCCATCAGATACAATGAAAGTTATACATGTTACATATCGTTGTAATTATAACAACTCAAGAAACATATATTTCAAGTCAGTTTTACCCCAGGGCGAACGGCGTAAAAACGAAAAAAATAAAAAAAAATAAAAAAAAATAAAAGAAATGCGTTTTTTTTTTTTTTTTTTTTCAATTTCACCACACATTGAATTTTTTTCTGGTTTTGCAGTGTACTTTATGAAATAATTCAGCCTGTCATTGCAAAGTATAGGCTGAAAGTACAATTAGTGGCACAAAAAATAAGGGCTTATGTGGGTTTCTAGGTGAAAAAAATGCAAGTGCTATGGCCTTTTAAGCACAAGGAGGGAAAAACGAAAACGCAAAAATTTAAATTAGTCCTCTAAGGGTTAAAAGTAAATTTTATTCATTCTTATCTGCTCACTTAAAGAGTACCTGTCACTTTTTTTTTAAATGTGTCTCAGAGGCATGATATAAAATTTTATCCGTCTTGTTCTAAGTGCTCAGTCTGTCATCAATCTGGAGAATGAGTGGGGAAAGAGACATGCTACTGCTCCATCCCTCTCTATGTCATACAGTAGGTTTACATTATTGGCCACATTGGACGGGAAATAATACATGGACTTCTCCTGGCTCGTAATTCTGTGTGGTCATGGTCTTAAAGTAGAACTTTAGCAACAATTTGTTTTAGATTAATTGGTGTCAGAGAGTTAGATAGATTTGTATTTTACTTCTATTTAAAAATGTCAAGTCTTCAAAGACATCAGCTGTTGTATGTCCTGCAGGAAGTAGTGCATTTGTTCTTGTCTAACACAGTGCTCTCTGATGCCACCTCTGTCCATTACAGGAACTGTACAGAGGAGGAGAAAATCCCCATAGAAAACCTTTCTTGCACGGACACAGAGATGCCAGCAGAGAGTACTGTGTCAAACTAGAAAGAATATATCACCTCCTGTAGGGCATACAGTAGCTGATAAGAACTGATAGACTTGAGATTTTCAAACAGAAGTTTGCATTTTAAACACAGACCCCCACTGATATAAACTTTTGATTTTTCTTATTGTTTAATATGACATATCGTGTTTTTTTGGTGGTGGTTCGGTGATAGTGCCCATTTAAACTTATTGTAGCTAACTTTGCAATTGAGCACAGCTGCACTGATTGGCTGAGCGGGACCGGAGTCGGGAGCCTCACATGCAGCCGCGGCGCTGAGCAGGTAATGTATGCTCTCGGTGTCACGTTACGGGGCTGCGGGGGGTTAACTCACATACTCCACGGGATGTCAATCCTGCTGCAAGTATGTGCTCTCATAGGGATGAATGGCACTGGATCTTGATCCGTTACCTCTGAAGGCACCCTCAAAAACAAATCTAAAGATCAGTTTTGCTAAATCTGAACAAAAATGCTTATCATTTATCTTTAATGGGAGCCAAATGTTGTCTCACTTATACTCTATCTCCTCAATATATGTGTCTCTGTTGTTAAAATTCATGTGGTTAATTAGTGGATTCTGACTACAAACAGCCCCTTTAGTAGTCAGGGTCAATCAGTGTAAACTCTCTTTAGGCTCCCTAGTAAATTAGGGGTCCTCCAAGAACACATGGGTGAAACTGAAGCCTTCCAGGTTTTTAAAAACTTCAATACCAATCATGCTTTGAAAGTTAAAGTTTTGGCCTCGGCTTTGGCTGTCCAGGCATGGTGAAAATTGTATTTTGGTAACAACTGGAGGGCCACGAGTTTGATAACCCTGTCCTAGGATATCACACAACAAGCTACTATGATGCACCACCTAAACAGCTGCAGGGTGAATATCAGGACCAAAGAGACATACTAGACTATTAAAGAGACAGTGGATAAGTGGAGACAAAAATATTTACAGGGAAGTGATTTTGTATATTATATGCCTCAATGTAGTTATCAGTGATGGGGCAGTAATAAAACAGGATGGATGGGATAGGCGAGTTTACTTACATGTCAATAAAATGTAATGTAGAAATAGCAACAGCGAAAAAGCATTCTCATACGCCAGTCTTAAATTAGGCCCCGCTCCCTTTTCCCCATCCGGATTCACTAAGAAGCGCTTGCCTCTTAGTGAATCCGGACTGGGCGTCCAAACCAAATCTTCCAAAGCTTCCAGCAGGTGTAGATTTCTATCATGATTTATGCCTGCTCGCAGGTGTAAGTCATGATAAATAATCCGCCTCCTTGGAGACAATACACAATACAATAAAGGGAAAGTCAGGAGTCCAAGTCAAAACCAACCGAGCAGCAAAGTACTAAATCGTGTCCAGTGGGGTAGTCAAAGGGTTAATAGCCAAAGTCAGGTAACCAGATAATAAATGCAGGAAAGCGCTAGATCAAGTAAACTAGGAGCTAGATACTATCACAGGCAGGAACATGATACAAATGCTGGCACTTATGCAACCTGTAGTCCCAGCCTCAGGCTTGATTGGGGCTGAGGCTCTAGGTCCTGCACAGATACTGACAGCTTACTGGTGAGTCAGCTGTCCGTCAACAATCAGTGAGCACACACACAACACCTAAGTTGATCAGCCAGGGGAGTGAAACCCTGGCCTCTGCTACAACATGGAATAGCAGAGCAGCGTAGGTGAAAAACAAGAGAAGCAGTCCGGCTGCTATGGACGCCGTCGTCGTGCCCACAGTAACCGGCCTGAGCGGTTGTTATGAATGCTTTGGCCGCACACATCTGCGATGCCAGGAGCTGAATGCACGGCTCGAGTCCTAACAGGTATATACTGTTTAATCACTCCTCTGAATTCTATCTGGGCTCAACTTTAAGAAAAAAGAAAATAAGAAGAAAATAAATCCAATTTTTATATTTACTGATGTTCCCTGAAGAAGTTCTGCTTGTCTGCTTATAAATAAATACAATGCTGATGTTTGTCTTGCTACGTTTAATCTGATGTAGCTGTCAAGAGATCGGTACAAGAATAGTGTCCAAGGAAAACACTCTATATTTTAAAGTGACAGCAAGCATTGCTCTATTCATATCCGTTCTTATTCAATAGCATTCCCATATTTATAGCTTAGCTATTGTTCAGAAGTGGAACTCTGCATATGGAATGGGACCACATTGGCTAGTGAAAATATAAAGAAAAAAGCCAGCTTACCTGCTTAGTGCGGGACCAAAACATATTTCAAAGACTGTAGATGCAATAAAAAATGATGACGCAGGTCAGCCCCTCCACCATTAAAACAATGTTTATTTGAGATGCTTAAAAAAATTAAAAAAGTGAAAGTCAATATTAAGAAACATAGAGGGAAAGAAAAACACAAATCTTAGGTATTTCTGGTCCGAGGCCCTTACTCTATGGACGTTCAGGTACGAATTTTGAATGCATCTGAAATGAGCATTGTTTTTATGGTGGAAGTGCTGACCTCCTTCATTGTTTTTCTATCACATTGGCTAGTGGCCACCAATCCCAGGAGTTATGTATATGTTAGGTTATTAAAATTGATAAGAATTCTAGAACATTGCATATGCCAAAACTTTGTAAATCACTTTATGTGTTTTTAAGACAGCCCATTAAATTTGAAGAAAGTTTTGAGGATAGTATCAAACTCATAGTTTTCTTTATAAATGCCACTGTGCTTTTGATGTACAGTCGCTTTTTCAATGTCAAAGTGTTTCCAGCAAAAAGTAGGAGATTTCTTTTAATCTCATGTTCTTTTTTTCCTTGCAAAACTGCAAAAAGAACTGTAGTGCCCCCTCGAAAATTTAAAAAAGGACGTAAAATCTCCCTGATACTTTTTTTCCTTTTAAAAAGTATTCATTACTAAAAATAACTTTTGACATGTCATCAGACATATCAAGTGTTATTAGTCACTGTGGGTCTCACTGCTGACACCCACTCTGATAAGAAGATCAGAGTAGCCAGGGGAGCACAAATGACTCCCTGGTCGGCCAACCATTCAGTCAATATTTTCTCAATGTAAAGAAAAAGAAAATATTGACAAAATGAGCGGCTGGCCTGGGAGAGGATCTCGCTTCCTTGGGTATATCTTCTGATCAGAGGGGGTCTCAACAGTGACACCCGCTGTGATCAATAACTTTTGGACATGTCTAATGTTATTTTTAGTGACAGTCATTTAATATTTTAATCAATATTCACTTTTCAGACGCAACAAAAAGCATGCTCAGCAAAACCTGATAAGTGAATAATATTTGGTCGTTAAGCAACGTCTGACTTCCCAAGCAATATAAGTATACAATATCTCTTAAGAATCAGGGAAAGGTGAACATCTCACTACTTATGAAAATAATGGACACATAGTCTTACTATAACATACAATTTATAACCTTGAGCTTATTCTATCTTTAGGCATGACATTTTAGATATTGAGAAAGTCAGGCTTGTACAAGCTACAGAAAGTGTAAAACCCTTTAGAGTCTAATTTAATAACATATGTCAGTGAAGATCTGTCTCAAAGCAGAATGTAGTGTAGAGATTCAATATTACAGATTGCCTTGAAGGGTTTATGGTAGCCTTTACGTCACTGTTTTCTTGTCCTCTTCGCTTCTTCCTGGTTGCTGATGACTTGCTGTTTCCAAAGGATCTTCCCCACTCAGCACAACTATGGAGATCTGGAGCATCCCCGCAGAATCTGATGGGTCCAGTACTCCACACTTACGATAGACAGTTTATCTATCACTGCATGCCGGGGAAAGGAGCAACGCCATCTCCTGCCTGTTTCCCCAATCTAAGAAAGTATCCTCAGGTCCTAGGAAATGCTTGGGAGTAGTGCAAAATGGCTGACAAGGACAATGCTGGAAGAGGGTTAGGTGAGCTAATGCGATCTGGTTGCCTATGAATAGCTCCTTCAACCTTCTAGTGTGTGTCAATGTTAGGACTTCTTGTGGAAGATGATTTAGTAATGTAATTAGTCACTTACTGAATCAAGTTTGGTTCTTTCAGTGAGATTTACGGTATTAGATTGATACATTAAGAAAAAGCACATGTGTAGATGTTATACTCTACTATATTGCATTCTGCTAAATAAAGTAAATAAATAAATATATGGCAATTACTTGAAATTAAACTGCTTGAAGCAGGACACCTACTTATCACGGAATAACATTGATTTAAGAATATATCAGGAAGCAAATTGATGGATTGGGAGCAGTAATAATAGGAACGCATAAGAATCTGATCAACTTTGACAATGGCAAATATTGCAATGGATAGAAGACTGGGTCATAACTAGTGATCAGCGAACATAAAAAAAAAACTTATGATCGGTTCGTGTTTATGTTTGCCAAACATTCATGAACAAATAATGAACGTAGTGTACAGTAGAAGTGTACGTTTTGGTATACACACATGCATACAGATTATCCGGTGGGAAGTGTAAATTATGCTGTTGGGTACGTTTCGGTCTAGAGTTACGCACATGCATACATATCAAAAGTCATACAAAAGTCATCCAAGGAAGGATAACTGAGGAGACGGTGATGGAGTCATGGGTACCCTAGGCGCACAGATGCCTTTGGGGGGTATAGAATACAGTAGCTTGTTTGGCCTAATCTTACAGATGGGCTACTATAGCACAAGGTGCACTGCAGATAGATCTTTACAGGGCTTCATAGCTGAAGATTTGTCAGAGTGCCCATATTACACGAAGCTTTTTAAATTATGCTGACAAATCGTGTTCATTCTGCTTAACACATGCGGCCAACTGAGAACAATTTTTGCATAGTTGTAGCAATAGCCCAATGGAACATTTTAATTGGGGCAGATGTAAATCAACGGATCTAGAATTCTTATTTTCTAATCACTCACTGTATGTGTAAGTCAAATATTAGAATTATTATTATTCAAGAATCCAACAGACTGCTTAGACATGCCTGTCTAAAGTACAAACATGCCATTGATCTAGCAAGGCCAACATAAGACATAGGGGGAGATTTATCAAACATGGTGTAAAGTGAAACTGGCTCAGTTGCCCCTAGCAACCAATCAGATTCCACCTTTCACTTTCCAAAGAGTCTGTGAGGAATGTAAAGTGGAATCTGATTGGTTGCTAGGGGCAGCTGAGCGTTTCACTTTACACCATGTTTGTTCAACCTCCCCCATAGTTTTTTCATGGTTCAGAAGGGCAGGCAGTCTTTTGCCTTGTTTTTTTCCCCCATGAACGATAGCTTTTTGCAACCAATGAACAGTTTTCAGATATAGGAATATAGATACAATATAATTGGTGTCCACTGTGTTAACTAATAAAACTAGAATTTTCCATTTTATATATATATATATATATATATATATATATATATATATCACAAATTTCTCCATGCTGGTGTCGCACTGTAGTAATCTTTGAATTTTTAATACAACAAGAATTCTAGGGGAAAAAAAATCCATTTTAGAAAATGCACAGGCTAATTTTATCTGTAGTGCCATCAAAACTAAAAAACAAAACAAAACATAAAACTAAACAGACAGCTGGATTGTGATTGTCTGTCCTTCTGAACAATAGATAGATTGTTCTTAGTACCTCCACATTTGAGTCATTGATCGAACCTTCATCACAGTTTATGATTCAGTTTCTTCCATCAACAAATGGTTTAGCACATAATAACTTTTTTGACTTCTTATAAATAGGGTGTAATGATCACCTGGCCTCACACGATTCTTTTAAAGCAGTCCACCCTTCTATTTAAAGGTTATCCATAATTAGCAGTTGTTATATATAGTTCTCAAAGTGTCAAGTATGGATAATGCTTAAGTGTTAAAAAAAAATAGTTTAATTTTAAGATGATAGAGGATGGGTAATAGGTTCCAATGGGTCTGACCTCTTAGACCAGTGTTTCTCAACTCCAGTCCTCAAGACCCACCAACAGGTCATGTTTTGCGGATATCCCATACATCAAACAGCTGTGGCAGTTACTGGTGCCCTGACTATAATTATATCACATGTGAAATCCTCAAAACATGACCTGTTGGTGGGTCTTGAGGACTGGAGTTGAGAAACACTGTCTAAGACCCTTCTTGAATGGGCAAAAGAACACTGCAGAGACACCATCACATGTCTCGACGTCAGTGAACTAGCCAGACCTTCCCTCCGGGAAGGAACAACCAAGCCAAAGGCGTTCTCCAGTTAAGGAGACCACCTCAGCAAGGTATCCATCCACAGACAGCTGTTTCGGGGGTTTTGCCCCTCATCAGTGTGGAGTAGGTTTCTGGCTAGTGGGAGCAATGACTAGTAGGTGCATGCAAAAGGACGCTGGTTGACCTCAGGGAGATCAACCAAAACACCGCAGAGACACCATCACGTGTCTCAACGTCAGTGTATTCTAGAACATTGCTCCCTGGGAAATCAAATATGCAAAAGAACACTGCAGAGACACCATCACATGTCTCGACGTCAGTGAACTAGCCAGACCTTCCCTCCGGGAAGGAACAACCAAGCCAAAGGCGTTCTCCAGTTAAGGAGACCACCTCAGCAAGGTATCCATCCACAGACAGCTGTTTCGGGGTTTTTGCCCCTCATCAGTGTGGAGTAGGTGTCTGGCTAGTGGGAGCAATGACTAGTAGGTGCATGCAAAAGGACGCTGGTTGACCTCAGGGAGATCAACCAAAACACCGCAGAGACACCATCACGTGTCTCAACGTCAGTGTATTCTAGAACATTGCCCCCTGGGAAATCCAATATGCAAAAGAACACTGCAGAGACACCATCACATGTCTCGACGTCAGTGAACTAGCCAGACCTTCCCTCCGGGAAGGAACAACCAAGCCAAAGGCGTTCTCCAGTTAAGGAGACCACCTCAGCAAGGTATCCATCCACAGACAGCTGTTTCGGGGTTTTTGCCCCTCATCAGTGTGGAGTAGGTTTCTGGCTAGTGGGAGCAATGACTAGTAGGTGCATGCAAAAGGACGCTGGTTGACCTCAGGGAGATCAACCAAAACACCGCAGAGACACCATCACGTGTCTCAACGTCAGTGTATTCTAGAACATTACCCCCTGGGAAATCCAATATGCAAAAGAACACTGCAGAGACACCATCACATGTCTCGACGTCAGTGAACTAGCCAGACCTTCCCTCCAGGAAGGAACAACCAAGCCAAAGGCGTTCTCCAGTTAAGGAGACCACCTCAGCAAGGTATCCATCCACAGACAGCTGTTTCGGGGTTTTTGCCCCTCATCAGTGTGGAGTAGGTTTCTGGCTAGTGGGAGCAATGACTAGTAGGTGCATGCAAAAGGACGCTGGTTGACCTCAGGGAGATCAACCAAAACACCGCAGAGACACCATCACGTGTCTCAACGTCAGTGTATTCTAGAACATTGCCCCCTGGGAAATCAAATATGCAAAAGAACACTGCAGAGACACCATCACATGTCTCGACGTCAGTAAATTATGCTGACAAATCGTGTTCATTCTGCTTAACACATGCGGCCAACTGAGAACAATTTTTGCATAGTTGTAGCAATAGCCCAATGGAACATTTTAATTGGGGCAGATGTAAATCAACGGATCTAGAATTCTTATTTTCTAATCACTCACTGTATGTGTAAGTCAAATATTAGAATTATTATTATTCAAGAATCCAACAGACTGCTTAGACATGCCTGTCTAAAGTACAAACATGCCATTGATCTAGCAAGGCCAACATAAGACATAGGGGGAGATTTATCAAACATGGTGTAAAGTGAAACTGGCTCAGTTGCCCCTAGCAACCAATCAGATTCCACCTTTCACTTTCCAAAGAGTCTGTGAGGAATGTAAAGTGGAATCTGATTGGTTGCTAGGGGCAGCTGAGCGTTTCACTTTACACCATGTTTGTTCAACCTCCCCCATAGTTTTTTCATGGTTCAGAAGGGCAGGCAGTCTTTTGCCTTGTTTTTTTCCCCCATGAACGATAGCTTTTTGCAACCAATGAACAGTTTTCAGATATAGGAATATAGATACAATATAATTGGTGTCCACTGTGTTAACTAATAAAACTAGAATTTTCCATTTTATATATATATATATATCACAAATTTCTCCATGTTGGCGTCGCACTGTAGTAATCTTTGAATTTTTAATACAACAAGAATTCTAGGGGAAAAAAAATCCATTTTAGAAAATGCACAGGCTAATTTTATCTGTAGTGCCATCAAAACTAAAAAACAAAACAAAACATAAAACTAAACAGACAGCTGGATTGTGATTGTCTGTCCTTCTGAACAATAGATAGATTGTTCTTAGTACCTCCACATTTGAGTCATTGATCGAACCTTCATCACAGTTTATGATTCAGTTTCTTCCATCAACAAATGGTTTAGCACATAATAACTTTTTTGACTTCTTATAAATAGGGTGTAATGATCACCTGGCCTCACACGATTCTTTTAAAGCAGTCCACCCTTCTATTTAAAGGTTATCCATAATTAGCAGTTGTTATATATAGTTCTCAAAGTGTCAAGTATGGATAATGCTTAAGTGTTAAAAAAAAATAGTTTAATTTTAAGATGATAGAGGATGGGTAATAGGTTCCAATGGGTCTGACCTCTTAGACCAGTGTTTCTCAACTCCAGTCCTCAAGACCCACCAACAGGTCATGTTTTGCGGATATCCCATACATCAAACAGCTGTGGCAGTTACTGGTGCCCTGACTATAATTATATCATATGTGAAATCCTCAAAACATGACCTGTTGGTGGGTCTTGAGGACTGGAGTTGAGAAACACTGTCTAAGACCCTTCTTGAATGGGGACCTGAGTCCACTTGTGGATAGAGGATAAGTGTTTTTATGTGGAATACCTCTTTAATGAAAAAAAAGTCAAATCTATAATGTTGTTTCCAAAACCATCCATTTGTTTCTGCTCTTTCCCTGTGGGACATACTTTCCCTTATTTTGCGTTGTTTAAAAAAAAGAAGAAGTCCCAATTATTACTAACCGAGGCTGATGTTTCATGCTGTGTCACAAGTTTTTCTTCCTGACTGTCATCTTTATCACTTGATGTATAATCACTAGCCTCATGATCAAATGGGAGACAATGCAACCGAAAGGAATGAGCGCCCTTTTAAGGTCTCCTCTTATATCTATTTTTATTAGACATCTTTCTAAAATTGAAGATTCTGTTCAAATCTTCAATCTTTGGACTTTATGTCCCTTACATTTAGAAATCTTACATTTAGGTTTATCTATAGTATACCTAGCCTTTCAACACAATTCAGACATGTCATAGTGACAGGTCAAAAGTCATGATCATTGGAGTTCCAGGAGCAGAGAACCCAACTGATAGCTAGAATGTAGAGACTTGCTTCAAAGGAAGAATACAGCTAAATGAAATGCATGTCAATATATATATATATATATATATATATATATATATATATATATAAATTTTGTTACAAAGGGGGAGTTCAAATAAAATTCACATAATTTTAACCCGTTCATCAATACTTCATCAGAAAAGGAAAAAGTATGGTGATGGTAGGATTAAAAAAAAAAAAAAAAAAAAAGGGCATGTGAACTTTGCATAAGAAGAGATCATTTTTGAGTGTACTTAATATCATAAAAACAGGAAAAGCAGCTTTTGGCAAATAGTAAGTAAATGCCAAGGGAATGGCAGAAGCAATATGACATTTTCTATATGCATTGATAAAAAATGCCCTCAGGGATGTTAGTGGTAGATGTAACAAAATATAATTATACTTGGCTCCCATTTTTTGACTCAGTGGGTAGTAGCTTTTTGTCTAGGTTCTTTAATAAATTAACTGTTATAGAACACAGGATTAGGCTTTTCCTATATCTTTTGTTTTAAAAAGTAAACTATAATGATGATAACCAGCTTAATACAAATATTAAGTTTTCCATAAAGTCTTATTAGTGTTGCAGCTCTGATTCAGCCTGTCTGGTTCTGTTTTTAATCTTTGGCCCATTTTATACATATGGTATGCTATTGTTCAGCTGACAGTTATTGAGGTATTCGGACACCTAGGTTAGAGGAGTGGGGATTCCCCTCTTAATATTGGGAATCCCCACTACTGCGGGGGAGGCAAATTGTGTTAAGAGCAGGAGAACTGGCTGCCCCCACCCCCCATACCTGATTCCGTTGTTCGAAACCTGTTTTCTGATGTTCGGCAGTGTTGTGTTCCCACACAGTGCACCACATCAGGAAGGATGAGTCTGCACACAGATTTGACTCAGGATTTCTGTGAAGTATGAGAAGCAGATCACTACCAGGAGAAACTTTATTATAGGAAGGATAAGGTGAGGATCTATGCGGAATGGCCAGGGCAACAACATGTCTAACATCGGGCACCAGGTTCTAAACAAAGGAATCAGGTACAGGGAGGGGGGTCAGTTGGTTCTCCTGCTCCTTACACAATTTGATCCTTCAGACCAGAAGAGAACCATCGTCCCAGACTACACCCACATGCCAAGTTCTAACAGCTGCCTTGCCCCTACCTCTTTTTTTGCCTCCGCCACTAGGAACACACGTTTAGAACACCCATCATTATGCACCACTACTTATTGTTAGTGAAAATTATGTAAGTGATGATGCTAGTGCATTATCACTTAACTCTTTACACTCTGTGGGCCAGGAGCTCTGTACCTTACCCATAGAGTGTAAAAACCAATTAAACACATTTCCCTATGGGAACACACAGATCAGTTCTTAAACTGCTGGGTTTTGGAATAGCCTACTAGAACCGAATGTGTTTAAGAACAGAGGTATTACTGTATATGCATTGATGTAGTACATATGCTTTAGAAAATATTTTGATCATGTTTTTTTTACACTAAGCCTCTAAAGATACTGACACTTTTTATTTGTGTTCACATGTACCATAACATACAACCATAGCACATGTGAACGTACCCTAAAGGCCATATTAGACCGCCTGACCCAAATTGTTAATGAGCGTCGATCTCTTAGAGCAGCACTTGTTTAAAGAGCCTATTACATAGCTTAATGGTCATGGAGCCAGGGCTGCTAACTTTTGCTTTAATCAGCCCTCAGAAGAATATTTCCTATTACAGGAGGAAATGTGTGATCAACAGCAGATTATTTTTTGACATGTCAGGATTAAGCAATTAACCACCTAGTTACAAGGCTGATCTCCGGCCCTATTACACAGGTCATACCTGCCTGATTTGACAGATAATTTTCATGAGTAATAAGGACTTTAAAGATAATTTGCAGCAGTTGTTTTGTTGTCATTAGCTGGACTATGTAGTCCGTGTTGGAGATTGTTGGAGTACTTCCTGGGGACGGCAGTTCAACTGAGCATGTCTGTTTTCGAAACAGTGCAGGCACTTGGGGGATTAGTAAGTCTATATCTCTCAGTACATTTTCAAAAATGCTTGTGAATTCAAAATATGTTTATGTCATCATAATGCATAAGGTTGGACCTAGTATTCTTAAAGCGAATGTATAACCTTATCGAAGGTGGTGTGGTCCATTTTTCAAACCATCTTCAATTGAGCTTGCTTGCTGCACTACAGAAATAGACCATGCCGCCATGATCTATGTGCCGGCACCAACCAGGTTATATATATATATATATATATATATATATATATATATATATATATATATATAATCTGTATGTCAAGTGAACGTTCGTTTTAATGACTAAACCTAATTAATCCCTTCATGTTTGCAATATATACATATACATTTCTGCTGCACATACTCCGTGCAGCAGGAATGTGTATATACAGTCCTGACGGTGAGAGGGCTTTGATGTGTGCGGGGTTGCTGCAGTGAGAGTCAGTTTCCCAGGAGCCAAGGATAATAACAGGCAGCTGCAATCCCGCAGCTGCCTGTCATTAACCCCTTAAATCTATAACAATCTCATCGTTTAAGGTAGTCAGTGACAGGACAAGCTCCTAAGTCACATGCTGCAGGGGTCCCGATCGCTCGTACCAATGGGCTGGGATAAGTCACTTACCTCCATCCTGTCGGAATGGCCATTTGTGTACAGAGTTTGCTTTCAGGCAGGCTACATGCACAGATTGGCGATAACACTGATCTATGCTATGCTATGCTATGGCATTGCATAGATCAGTACATGCAATCTAATGATTGCATGTTATACTGCAATAATTTTGAAGTCTTTTGTGCTAATGTGTGGGTGTCCCGGGAGTGTCACCCTTACATGTCATACATTGAATGTCTGCCCTAAGGATAGGCCCCTAATACTCTATACAAAAATAGAGATCGAATAATCTTTACCTGAATACACAGTCTATTACTATATACACACATTTTTCCTCTCCGTTTAAAATAATGTCCGTCATTTTGAGTTTAAAATGACATCTTTGATTTCACTGTCTGGCCTCCCATCAGTGCAGGGACGGTTGTTGGTACATTATTCTAGTTTAGGTGGATTGGTCTTTGGGTGTCTTTAATTGAAAAGTCCATTGAATTTAATAGTAAAAATGGTGAAAGGACGTTAAAAAAGGAAAAAATGTGTGTGAACAACAAGAAAATAATGTCCGCTGTTTCCAATAAACGTCTGAATATAATTGACATGATCATTAATTTGACGTCTGCGCAGACATCTGCCATTTTAGACACTGTGTGCATTAGACGTCCGTCATTCATTGAAGTCAATGCCGGACATTTTTCTTTTAATTGAAAAGGCGGATGCCTTTCCTCTTTTTTGACGTTGTGTGAACATAGGCCATGATTTTGATTGCTGTCCTGGAGTTGCGCAGCTTGGCCAGCTACCATAGAACAGAATAAGGTCACTTTTGATCTCATAAGAAATTTGATCTTAGATGTCCATCTTAGGTGATGTATCTTGGGAGCTTCACCTTAATGATGAAGCCCAGACATGAATATAAAATACAGCACTGAGAACCTGCTGAATACATCAAAACTAAAATCTTTCAGTCACCCTGTATTCAAACTTGAAACGGAAAACCCTTTAATCTCCTTCCACATCTTCGCTGTACATCCCATGTAAATCCATTGAATTAGAAACCGCAATCTGCCTAGCCATAAGATCCTCAGCATTTATCTCATTACACAGCTACAAAGTATAGAGTTTCTAGAATTTGCAGGCATCACAGGAATATTGTTCTTCTTCATAGTGCATCTACATCATGTGAGGAACTTTAATAAAAACTATAAATCTTGTATCGTATCTTTGAAATTGTGTTATTTTTGTACATTATGCTCACAGCCCATAATCAGTAAGACAATAGAAGTGATGTCTCTAAAGACTGTGCTATTGATCTTCAATTCTACATTACTCTTTTTGTCACAATCTGGTCCAAACAGTGTAAATCTCCTATGACTAACAGCGACAGACTCACCCAGGCGCAGTCATCCCCCCCCCCCCCCCCCCCCCCCCGTATCGTGTGGATGCACACAGACTTTGACATGACAGGCCTTTATAATTACCATGTCTCGTCTAGCCCGGCTAAGCTCTGAACAGCGTCGCCTAATATTGATCCGAATAATCTTACAACGACAAATTAAAAGTTAAAGGGAAACAAAGTTGAAAGCATGGTTAAGAGGAAAATAGAACAATCACTTCTACATTTATTGTCTCGTTCGGTGAATTACAGGCCTAGACGTGAGCTGTATTTGTAGGAAGATTGTCAATGGCAATTAGCAAGGTTTTACAGCTAGAATAACGATAGAGATAAAATGTAGCAGCCTGGATTGGAGAGAAAATCTAGAAAGAAGAGGTTGCAATGCAAACTCTAGAATCTACTGTGTGACATTTTTACTTGTTCGTTTTTTGCTGATGCACCTGCTGCCTCTACTCCTCCTAAAGCAATGTCAATGCTAAGAAGTATGTGAAGGAAATACAAAAGCTAATCCTGCTCCTTTATTCCTTCTTTAATCCAACATCATGAGCTTCCATATATGTAGCTATTTGTATTGGAATATCTTTCAATTTATCTGGTTATCATGGAGGTACCTTTAACCCCTTAAGGACAGAGCCTGAAATGGCCTTAATGACAGAGACAAATTTTATGAATATGACCAGTGTCACTTTAGTCATTAATAACTTCGGGATGCTTTTACCTATCCGGCTGATTCTGAGATTGTTTTCTCGTGACATATTGTACTTTACATTTCTGGTAAATTGGAGTCGATACTCATAACAAATCTTTATGAAAAAAAACCAAATAATGTGAAAAAATGTGAAAAAATGCATTTTTCCAACTTTGAAACTTTTTTGCGTATACAGAAAGTGGTTATACCACATAAATTATATATTAAATAGCATTAGCAACATGTCTACTTTATGTTGGCGGCATTTATTAAACTATCTTTCATTTTTTTAGACGATAGGAAGCTTAAAACATTAGCAGCAAATTTCCAAATTTTCAGTAAAATTTCAAAATCAGATATTTTTAGGGACCTGTTCAGGTTTAAAGTGTATTTGAGGGGCCTGTATGTTAGAAAGCCCCACAAAGCACCCCATTTCAGAAACTGCACCCCCCAAACTCTGCAAAAGCACATCCAGAAAGTGTTTTAACCCTTTAGGGGAGTCACAGAAATAAAAGCGAAGTGTGTAAGGAATTTGAAAATTTTAATTTTCTGTGCAGAGATTTTATTGTAATCCAATATTTTTCATAATTATAAACCTATTACCAGAGAAATGCACCCCAATAATTATTGCCCCGTTTCTGCAGTTTATAGAAATACCCCATATGTGACCCTATTGCGCTATTTGACGCAACCACAAGCCTAAGATATAAGGGAGCGCCTAGTGAATTTCAACGCCTCCGTTATATTTGGTCATTTTTGACTGTACCACTTCAGGTTGGCAGAGGCTCTGGGGTGTCAAAACCTAAAAAACACCCCTAAAGGGACACCATTTAGAAAACTACACCCCTCAAGGAATGTAACAAGGGGTGCGGTGAGCATCTGGACCCCACAGGTGCTTCACAGATTTTCCGAACAATATGGCGTGAAAAAAGAAAAATTTATTTTTTACACTAAAACGTTGTTCTAGCCTTCAATTTTTCATTTTCTTAAAGGGATAAGAGGCAAAAAAAGACAAAAAATGTGTAGCGCAGTTTCTCCCGAGTACAGAAATACCCCACATGTGGCGATAAAGTGCCGAGGGGGCGCAGGACGAGCCTCCAAAGGGAAGGAGCGCCAATTGGCTTTTGGAAGCTGAATTTCACTGAAAAGGATTTCAAGGGCCATGTCGCATTTACAGAGCCCTCGTGCTGCCAAGACACTGGAAACCCCCCCCCAAGTGACCCCATTCTGGAAACTACACCCCTCAAGGAATCTAACAAGGGGTGCAGTGAGCATATGGACCCCACTGGTGACGGGCACAAATGTGGAACAATGTGACGTGAAAGGGAAAAATTTCATTTTTTCACTTTCATGGCACAAATGTGCCCGTCATCAAGGGGTTCATATCCTCACTGCACCCCTTGTTAGATTCCTTGAGGGGTGCAGTTTCCAGAATGGGGTCACTTGTGGGGGGTTTCCACTGTCCTGGCAGCACGAGGGCTCTGTAAATGCGACATGGCGTTCATCATCCATTCTAGCCAAATCCAACCTCCAAAATCCAAATGGCGCTCCTTCCCTTCGGAGGCTTGCCCTGCGCCCACATGACGCTTTATGTCTACATGTGGGGTATTTACGGACTCGGGGGAAATTGCTCTACATATATTGTGTGTTTTTTTCTCTTTTAACCCCTTGTGAAAATGATAAATTCAAGGCTAAACCAACATTATAGTGTAAAAAATGTAATATTTCATTTTCACGCCACATTGTTCCACATTTGTGCCCGTCACCAGTGGGGTCCATATGCTCACTACACCCCTTGTTACATTCCTTGAGGGGTGTAGTTTCCATAATGGGGTCACTTGTGGGGGGTTTCAACTGTCTTGGCAACACAGAGGCCTTTTGAATGCAACATGGCCCCTCAAAATCCATTCCATCCAAATCCAGCCTTCAAAAACGAAATGGCGCTCCTTCCCTTCGGAGGCTTGCCCTGCGCCCACATGGCGCTTTATGTCCACATGTGGGGTATTTCCGGACTCGGGGGAAATTGCGCTACACATTTTGTTTTTTTTCTCCTCTTTTAACCCCTTGTGAAAATGATTTATTCAAGGCTAAACCAACATTATAGTGTAAAAAATGTAATATTTCATTTTCACGCCACATTGTTCCACATTTGTGTCCGTCACCAGTGGGGTCCATATGCTCACTACACCCCTTGTTACATTCCTTGAGGGGTGCAGTTTCCATAATGGGGACACTTGTGGGGGGTTTCAACTGTCTTGGCAACACAGGGGCCTTTTGAATGCAACATGGCCCCTCGAAATCCATTCCATCCAAATCCAGCCTTCAAAAACCAAATGGCGCTTCTTCCCTTCGGAGGCTCACCCTGCACCCGCATGGCGCTTTATGTCCACATGTGGGGTATTTCCGTACTCAGGGGAAATTGCTCTACACATTAAATGTTTTTTTTTATCTTTTAACCCCTTGTGAAAATGAAAAAACATGACAAGATTAATAATTTAGAGTAAAAATTTTACAAAAATTACACTAAATGTTGGTCTAGCCTTGATTTTTTTCCATTTCCACAAGGGGTTAAAAAAGAAAATGAACACAAAACGTGTAGGGTAGTGTCCTCTGAGTACGAAAATACCCCACATGTGGGCATAATGTGCCATATGGGCACAGGGCAAGTCACCAAAGGGACAGAGCGCCATTTAGAGGCTGGAATGGAGGATGGAGGCCATGTCGCAATTACAAAGCTCCTGTGCTGCCAGGACAGTAGAAACCCCCGACAAGTGACCCTATTCTGGAAACTACACCCCATAAGGAATCTAACAAGGGGTGCAGTGAGCATATGGACCCCACTGGTGACGGGCACTTACGTAGAACATGTGCCGAGAAAATAAAAAATACAATTTTTTTCATTTTCACGTCCCAAATGTGGCCGTCACCAGGGGGCCATATCCCCGCTGCCCCCCTTCTTAGATTCCTTATGGGGTGTAGTTTCCAGAATGGGGTCACTTGTGGGGGGTTTATACTGTCCTGGCCGCACAGAGGCTTTGTAATTGCATCATGGCTTCCTCTAATGGGAATGGCGGCCATACCTATTTAGCTGGGGAAAAGGGACAATTCTAATTTATTTGGGGGTATTAGGCCAATTATTAGTTTATAAGGTTGAAAATGACAGGTGTCCATCAAACTCAACCTGTGTTGATCCAGAGGAAGGCAAAAACCCCTCGTGAGGCAGACGACAGTAGCCTCATCACAGGGAAAAATTCCTTCCCGACTCCATAATGGCGATCAGAATAATCCCCGGATCAACGTGACCCCTGAAATAGGAATAAGGGACAGAATTTAGATAATGTAGAACCCCAGTGACGTGTGGTGCGCCTTGGAGCGATCCAGTATGCAGAGGCCGGGGGGATCAGGACAGGTGTCACACTGGAAAATGGTGTCCTTCCTGATCCCCCTGTTACCCCACACTCTGCACTTCTTCTGGGGTCTCCCTTTCTCCAGTGTGGGGGACGTCACCTGGAAAATGTTGCCCTGGTGCGATACGGGGTCCTTCATATCCAGAAGTGCTGGGGCCGCTCCATGGCTGCTAAATATTAGGGCGCTATTACTACTTCTGATATTTTCGGATCGTGCCGCAAGCTACAGGGCAGCGAGGGACCGGAAGAGGGGGGTGCTGGTATAAAAGTTATCCCCGTACAGGTGGTGACCTTTATCCAGCAGTGGGAAGATCAGTTCCCGGACGATCTCCCCACTAACTCCAAGGAGGGGGGGGAAGGGGGCATCTGGGGGCTGGATTCGGGTGTCCCTTCCTACATACACTCTAAGGGTACATGCACACTGCGGAATCGCGACAGATAACCCTTCGTGCATTCCACAGCTGGCACCCACCGGCGGACTGATGCAGGCGCACGTCTCCACACGTGTCATAGACTCCATTCTATGCACGGGCGGATTCCGCTCTCCGTCCAACGTGTTCATTCTTTGGATGGACGACGGATTCCGCCCGTGCATAGAATGGAGTCTATGACACGGGTGGAGACATGCGCCCGCATCAGTCCGCCGGTGGGTGCCAGCTGCGGAATGCACAAAGGGTTATCCTTCGCCATTGCGCAGTGTGCACGTACCCGAAATCTGTAAGTGTACCCTGAGGTACGCTCACAGAGTTTGTAGAATTTCACGCCATACCGCCATCTCTTATTGGGACAGTACTGGCGGAAAAGACGTGTCTGGGGGGCAGCGTACGCTACGCTACCCCCAGACACGTCACTGGATGATGAGGATGAATGGAGGAAAGAAGGATCCCCCCATTCATCCTCACTGGCTGTTTCGGTGTCGGAGGTAATAATAACGTATCCCTCTGACGCCGAAAACACCCTGGGGGCCATCTTTATACGGGGACTAGTATATGGGGTATGTAGTGGTGTAGTGTCAAACTTTATTCAATGTAGTGTGGTGTAATGTAGTGTTTTTTACGTGTTTTTTTACAGTAAGTATAAAAAAAAAACCTACGCCAACAAAGGAGTTGCTGATAAATGCCGCAATGTGCGGCACTTATAAGCAGACCGTGGCAGTAGAATATAGAAAAAAAACACCCTACGCCAAAAAGGAGGAGTTGCTGATTAGCAGCGCACTTTCGTGCGATGCTGATCAACACTCAGCGGCGATAGGGTGCGGAAAATAGAAAAAAAAAAATTTGGGAAAAAAAAATAATTTTTTTTTATATTCTGAATATCCCTGTAGCTGCTGATAAGTGTATTACACATATCAGCCGCTAGGGGGCAGCAGAGCGCAAAATCCGGAAAATGACGAGGCTGGAGCCGAAAATAGCCGAAAGAAGACGACGAGGACCGCCGGAAACACCCGAAGACCGAACGGAATGACGGAGGACGCCGCGAACCCGGAAGACGCCGATCAGGAGCCCGGGACAGGTGAGTAATGTACAAATACCTGCTCTGGACCCCTCGGCTACCTAGCTGAGGGGTCCAGGGCAGGTATTTACTATTTTGTGGGACTCTGATCGCCGTGCCACCGGCCCGATCGCCGTGAACGGCCGGCCCGGCCGTTCACGGCGATCGGGCCGGTGGCACGGCGATCAACATTACTTTTTACAGTAATGGCGGTCGGTGCCGTCCTCGGACAGCACCGACCGCCATTTTTTTCCAGGTCATCGGGTCACCGATGACCCGGAAAGGTTCCGATCGCCGCTATTGGCTGATCTGAATTGATCAGCCTATAGCAGCGGTCGTAAGCACGGGGGGTGTTAACCACCCCCCGTGCCGAGAAGCTATGATGGCCTGCTATGATTTATAGCAGGCCATCTTCCCCGACCGCTGTGTGTGAACATGCAGCGATCGGGGAAACATCGGGCGTAAATTTACGCCCTGATGCGCTAAGTACCATGGCGCCAGGGCGTAAGTTTACGCCCGATGTCGTTAAGGGGTTAAAAATATATGTATTCATGGGTGATGTTTAATTCTCGGCATAACCCCTTTAAGATTTGCTGCCTGCCTTATGCCAAGCATTTATAATCAGTATAATATATCAGTTTGCTATCCCCGTTGTAAAAGTTTATTGCTGTCTCCTATGGAACCACTAACCAGGCTCTAGGGACCCCTGGTTAGGAACACTGCACTAATGAATAGTGTCTGCATTGCTAATATAACATCTGCTCCTGC